>NC_139625.1:88633350-88673350 GCF_964638095.1 Poromitra crassiceps | reverse complement strand
AGAAGTCACTGCATCAAAATGATTAAAAAGGCTGTAAAAGAGTTACATAATGTTATTTATACTTTCCCCAATGCGTGCGTTCATGAACTGTTCAGTCACGTGGCTCCGCCCCATCCAGCTAACGTTAGTCTGCATTCAGGCGTTCACTCAAAGCAAAGCTGACGGCATGGAGGATGACATGAGCAAAAACACTGAGCCAACAAACAGTACAGCCAACAAACAGTACAGCCTACTACAGTACAGTACAGATAACAAACAGTACAGCCTACAGTACAGTACAGACAATGTCAGGGAAGAGGGCAGTGTTAAACAAAAAGCTTAAAAAACGAATAATAGTTCATTAACTCATTCAGTGCCAGCCACTTTTGGAGAACGGATGCTCCCAGTGCCAGAGTTTTCAGAGCGTTTTCAGTGATTTCTCGAGGCCCACAGAATATTGTGTGATATTACTATGTAAACACCGAACACGCACAAGAACGAGCTGGCTCTATTGTATCATCAGCAAAAAAAAGTTTATTGATACCATTTTCCGTTCTTTAGTTATGAGCCGGAGAAGATAGGTTGTTTTCAGCGTTTTCAGGCTTTTCAAATTATTAGCTGAGATAATCCGCCTTTTGTGAAATGCAGCATTTCAAGCACATTCACTGAGTCTGAAGATAATATTTTCTGATGTAGTGACGTAGTTGTTGTGTGATGCCCTGCGTGCACCACCCGGCACCACCCCCCTCCCCCCTCCCCCCGTAAACTCCTCCCCACACTGCACACAGCCTCACGCAACCATTATATTTTCGGAGTGCCGTTTGTGTGCTGCTGTCGGCTCTCAGCGCCACAGCAGGGAAGAGCCAACCCGGATTGCTGAATGGTTTGGCGTCAGGGGCTGCTTTCCTGGCTGCTAATCGGTTGGAGAAACTATACAGACAGACAGACAGACAGACAGGGACAGAGGGGCTCAGTTGTGAGCGCGGATTGACTCCTGTTCGGAGCCAATGTCAGCTCCCGCGACAGAGCAAATGGCTCTGGGAGCATGCATCGGGTTGTCTTTGATCCACGGCTTTTAGGCTGTTTCTCGGACCTGTCTCTAATCTGGACTGCACCGAGCAAGCACTGTCGCCACCTAATGAGTCCGTAAAATAGGTTATACACCTCCAATAGCTACTATAGTTGTACAGGAGCTGCGGAAGGCTTTGATCGACGTCCCACCGTCAAAAAACGCATTGGACGTCGAAGGACGTCCGTGGCATTCTACGTCACTATTTAATTGGACGTCGAAGGACGTCCATGGCATTCAATGAGTTAATAGTAATCGAGGTAAAAGTTTGAAATAATTGTGATATTGATTTGAAGCCATATTGCCCCTTACAGAAAAACCACATGAAATTCACATGTGCAAATCACATGTGATCACATGCAAAATTTCACATATGAAATTTCGCATGTGGTATATCGTTTTTTTATTGTTTCTTTTTCAGACATCGGTTCAGTGCCGTTAACAATTGGATGTAAACACCCAAGCAAAAAACAAAACAAAACAACAACAGCAAACAGCCGGTACAGAACCCATAACAAATAGTCTTCAAATAAACTGCGTGTACGAATATAATGTAATAATAATAATATAATGTAACAGCGACATTGACCATGTGAGTGATGATCTGAAAAGAAACTGTTTTCTGCCACCCCGTGAACCTAATCCCACATCCAGTCGATTGTACAGGTTTGGTTTTAAATGATTAAAAACAAACAAAGACAAAAAACAAGACAACACAAGTAAACAAACAAACAAACAAAAGAAGGAAAAGAAAAAAGAAGCGAAAAAACAAAAAACAAAACAAAACAAAACAAAACAAAATTAGACAAAAAGCGAACAAACAAACAAACAAAAAACATGGTGCTACCAGCCTACTAAAATGTACTAAAAATCTGTTTACAAGAGACACTGTACCTAAAATCTCACACTGGGAGTTACTCATTTCTGACCTCATCCAGGTAGTCCAGAAACGGGTCCCAGATAATCGAGAACTTCCTGATTGAGTTAGTCATCAGAGACCTGAGTCTTTCCATACGCACTACTGAGACCATGTCTGTCAGTGTCAGCCACAGCTGAAAGGAGGGTGGAGAGGGGGACTTCCAGTCTTTCAGAATAAGTATTTTGGCGACAATCATCCCCTGTGTCAGGGACTGCTGCACAGCCATGGGGAGAAGTCAGGAGGATTCCGAGCAGCCAAAAATGGCAAGTTCTGCCTCCGGCTTAAGAGTTACTTTGTAGGCCTTAGAGTACCAGTCGAAAACTTTGGCCCAGAATCCGGATATTAAAGGGCAAAGCCAGAAAGCGTGTGACAGTGTACCCTCTAACACCTGGCACCTATCGCATAGTGGTGAGACAGATGGGTCAATCTTGTGCAATTTCGATTTGGAATAGTGAAGACAGTGAGTAACTTTGAATTGGCTCAGCTGGTGCCTACAAATCAGAGATTATGTACGCTCTAAGTTTCGAGACTTTGAAGTTCTCCCAGACGAAGACACTTTTTCTGAGGTCTTGTTGAGTCCCCCCCACTCCATTCACCTTATTTCTAGACTAGTACATTTGTCCGATAACTATAACAGGGCCTCCACTGAGAGGATTAGAGAGGCATGGCAGGACGAACTCGGTCTGTCACAGATTATATGGGACAGGTGTCTGAACCAATGTGTGTTGGGTAACTCAAATTTCCTCCTCAGAAGATCAAAAGAGGCAAAATGGCCATCTGTGTAAGGTCGCTTTCACATATAAGCTGGTGGACTTGGTGCGATTCGGGGGGGTGAAGTTGCAACATTGTTTCAATTTTCATTTAGTCTGGTTCACTTTCACACAACAATTTGCCACAAGCACCAAACATTCTGAACAATGTCATGTGGTCGAAACAGTCACTCGTCTATTGGACAGAATATAGAGGGGAAATCTCTCCTCTTCTGCTGCCTTGCCTGGTGAGGGCTGACTGAACAACACAAGTGAATCCGTGAAACACAACCCATAGAGAAATCACCTTTATGCAATGTTGGGATTTCTGGTTTTACTTTGGTGTTACTATCAAATAAATATTTTACAAGAATGCGCCCAATATGAGCAGCAGATGAGGCAGCGAGCTGTTGGGTCCAACATCATTCTGCAGATGAGACGAGATGAGCGAGGCAGCGCAGTGTGAGCACCGACCCGTGTGTGCGCTGCAGTGTTTGTTTTGCTTCCTTCTACCTCCTTCTACTCATGATGCACTGCCTTTCCTATATTTGCTCTTGTGTTTGGTTCGGTTTGCTTTCACACCACAAACGAACCGCGCTAGGGTTCACTTGCAAACGAACCGAGACCCACGTTTTCAAGCGGACCAGAGTTCGCTTGTTTCGCTTGTTTCACTTATATGTGAAAGCGACCTAAGTCTCCGATTGAACACAGCCCTTTCTCACTCGAGGCACGATAGGTTCTGTCTGACCGCGTGGGCAAAAAGGTGTGATTAAAACAAATTGGTATATGAGCGGAAACATCTGGTATACTCAGAACTCTTCTGATCTGGTTCAGGATTGGCGTTTCTAGTTTAGAGAATAACATTGCTGACAGGGAGGAGTCTGTGATAGAGCTGGCTTCCACTTTTAGCCAAAGGGGGGAATTTTTAGATTGCATTGTTCAGTGATCATTGATTTCTCTGCATTACTGAAATGGACAGAATGTTGTGACCATTTTTACATTCAGTTTTATAGGCTAAACAGATTGTAAATCAATCATCCAGCTCGCTACATCAAAGGGAAGACTGAAATAATCCATTGACTTTGGCTCACTGCTGCTTTATCATTGGGGGGGAAGGGGCGACATGCTGTAGCGCTCCACTGTGCACGTAGTCCATCCATCCATCTTCAACCACGTATCCGGTCGGGGAGGTAGCCGTTCCAGCAGGGGGCCCCAAACTTCCCTTTCCCTGGCCAACCACCTCTGACTGGGGGACCCGAGGTGTTCCCCGGCCAGCGTTGAGATGTAATCACTCCACCTGGTCGGTGGTCTGCCCCGTGGCCTCCTCCCAGTTGAGTCATAACACTATGTAGCCTACATAGTGGTGGTGTACATAGTGTTGAGTCATAACACTATGTAGCCTACATAGTGGTGGTGTACATAGTGTTGAGTCATAACACTATGTAGCCTACATAGTGGTGGTGTACATAGTGTTGAGTCATAACACTATGTAGCCTACATAGTGGTGGTGTACATAGTGTTGAGTCATAACACTATGTAGCCTACATAGTGGTGGTGTACATAGTGTTGAGTCATAACACTATGTAGCCTACATAGGGGTGGTGTACATAGTGTTGAGTCATAACACTATGTAGCCTACATAGTGGTGGTGTACATAGTGTTGAGTCATAACACTATGTAGCCTACATAGTGGTGGTGTACATAGTGTTGAGTCATAACACTATGTAGCCTACATAGTGGTGGTGTACATAGTGTTGAGTCATAACACTATGTAGCCTACATATTGCGGTGTACATAGTGTTGAGTCATAACACTATGTAGCCTACATAGTGGTGGTGTACATAGTGACATGTTCTGTTGTATTGCCAGGAGAATTGGCAGCAATTTATGGACTGTCGTGATCAACAGTAGCTTTATCCTTGCCTGGTTCCAGACCTTTGACTCCGCCCACTCCACGGAGTTGAGTTTTGGATGCTTCTGGACTGGCATTGTGATGTCATCATGCAACAACGATTCGCTAATCAGTGCCGAGGGGCACTAACGATTAGCCAATCAGCACCAATAAACAGCTCAATGGGCAGGACTAATGCTGTTGTCAAGCTGTTTTTCCCGCTGTCAAGTGCACCGAGGAATAGCCTAATAACAACCATGGTGGTAACAACCATAGACGAGATAGACGCTATCGAGGCTGTTTTAAATCGATTAAAGATACCTTTAGAATCCGAACAGCACTCTGCCTTTGAAGGCATTTATTCAAAGGGGAGATTTTTTCTTTCTCCCGGGTGGATTAACTACGTAGATTTTGGCCGATAGATGGTCTCTAGTGATTGGTCAGGGAAAGTGGAATTCATGGAAATCGCTTAGAGTGGATGCAATCAGACTAGAAGATGGAAATGGATTGTAACGAGTTGACAAGTCAGTCTGATATCAGGCTAGCTTTATCCCCGAGCGAGCACCATAGTGGCATGCTATATCCTGTGAGTGTGTGTCATCTGGGACCAAGCACTAGCTCAGGGGTACGTTAGCGTAATCATCACAGTTTTTTTTTTTTTTTTTTTTATAGATAAAGCTTTAAGCAGTGCTCACTGATGGATGGGTTATAGCAGCCAGCTGCCATCTGGAGAGGCCGGCTTAATTTGTGGTGGCTGGAGTAGCTCTAGCGGCTAGCTTAGAGCAGTGTAATTTTGCTTGCCTGTCGCCGTTAGCTTAGCCTAGGCTAGCTTCGCTTAGCTGCATGGCAGCAATCTGCTGTGCCACCAGACAGCTGTTACCTGCTGTGCCACCAGACAGCTGTTACCTGCTGTGCCACCAGACAGCTGTTACCTGCTGTGCTACCAGACAGCTGTTACCTGCTGTGCCACCAGACAGCTGTTACCTGCTGTGCCACCAGACAGCTGTTACCTGCTGTGCTACCAGACAGCTGTTACCTGCTGTGCCACCAGACAGCTGTTACCTGCTGTGCCACCAGACAGCTGTTACCTGCTGTGCCACCAGACAGCTGTTACCTGCTGTGCCACCAGACAGCTGTTACCTGCTGTGCCACCAGACAGCTGTTACCTGCTGTGCCACCACACAGCTGTTACCTGCTGTGCCACCACACAGCTGTTACCTGCTGTGCTACCAGACAGCTGTTACCTGCTGTGCCACCAGACAGCTGTTACCTGCTGTGCTACCAGACAGCTGTTACCTGCTGTGCCACCACACAGCTGTTACCTGCTGTGCTACCAGACAGCTGTTACCTGCTGTGCCACCAGACAGCTGTTACCTGCTGTGCCACCAGACAGCTGTTACCTGCTGTGCCACCAGACAGCTGTTACCTGCTGTGCTACCAGACAGCTGTTACCTGCTGTGCCACCAGACAGCTGTTACCTGCTGTGCTACCAGACAGCTGTTACCTGCTGTGCCACCAGACAGCTGTTACCTGCTGTGCCACCAGACAGCTGTTACCTGCTGTGCCACCACACAGCTGTTACCTGCTGTGCCACCAGACAGCTGTTACCTGCTGTGCCACCACACAGCTGTTACCTGCTGTGCCACCAGACAGCTGTTACCTGCTGTGCTACCAGACAGCTGTTACCTGCTGTGCCACCAGACAGCTGTTACCTGCTGTGCCACCAGACAGCTGTTACCTGCTGTGCCACCAGACAGCTGTTACCTGCTGTGCTACCAGACAGCTGTTACCTGCTGTGCTACCAGACAGCTGTTACCTGCTGTGCCACCACACAGCTGTTACCTGCTGTGCCACCAGACAGCTGTTACCTGCTGTGCCACCAGATAGCTGTTACCCCGCAAATGACACTTCTCTGTACTGGAGAACAGCTGGAGACACATGAGAAGAGGTCCAACACTGTAAAAGTGCATTCAATCAGCAGTGGTGGGGAAGTTACATTTTACGTCTACATTTCAAAAAGACTGACAGTTAGTTCACATTATAGGTCTTTGGGTATGCCCGAGCCCCCGGATACCCGAGGACCCAACCCGGACCCGGCCAGGTCTGGGATCCATTCAAAAGAAGTGACTCCGGGTCTGTTTGCCACAGGTCTCGGGTCTCTGACAGTAAAAGTCCGGGTCCACTGGCACTCGAGTGGACCTGGTGAGTGGCTTTCACAGCTGTCAATCACCCCTTTTCATATTGTCAAATAACTAATTGAAAACAAACTTGTCAGAAAAATGAGCACTTGAACCTACTACAGGTCTTCTGGTATTCCCGGATACCCGAGGACCCGACCCAGACCCGGCCGGGTCTCGGGTCCATTAAAAAGAAGGGACTTTGGGTCTGGGCCCGGGTCCGGGTGTGACATTTATCGGGTCTGTCCGGGTCCGGGTGTGACATTTATCGTCTCTGTCCGGGTCCGGGTCTCAGCTTTCTAATAATAGACTGGTCCATTCGGGTCCAGGCACACATTTCATGGGTCCATTCGTGTCCGGGTCCGTCATTTTGGACCCGTGAAGACCTCTAGTTCACATTATTAGACTCTGAAATACAACAAAACTTAACCTGTTCTTTCCTACAGCCCCAACCACTGGAGGGGCTATAAAAGAGAGGCAAGGAAATCGTTGCAGCAATATATTGCAATATTTTTTCCACAATACTGTATCGATATTTCAGAAAAATATCGCGATATATCGCTGTATCCATTTTTTGCACAGCCGTGTGTGTTCAGTGACACAATAAGAATACTTATTCTTATTTCGGTGTGTTCAGTAACAGTGTGCAACCGTGCAAATTTGCAAATACCATTCTAATAAATTGGAATGAAGTCAGTTTTGACTCAATTTGTCCACTGAGTTATCAATCTAATGTGATGGACATGTTATGACACTACCTGGGTCGTACACAGCAAGTTGTATTTTCAGTAAATGATGTAGAGTATTGCAATATATCACAATGTATCGTGATACAATCGTATCGTGACCCATGTATCATGATACGTATCATATCATGAAGTCCTTACAAATACCCAGCCCTAAACCACTTCAATACAAATACAGGGAAATGTGTATAATGATGCACAAATACCTATGGTGCATATTAAATGGTGCAGTCCTAAAAACAAGGCATTGGATTTGAATGGAATTCAATACGCAGCTAGATAGAGCAGATACACAATATGTATCCAGTTGGGATTTTTTCTCTAACTTTGAAACTATGTAAGGAGAAATGTAAGCATGGCCTAAAGTCAGGGTACTGTGTTACTGTGTTACTGTGTTACTGTGTTACTGTGTTACTGTGTTACTGTGTTGTTTCCACAATCTTGTTACCAAGGTGAACATTAAATAGGGCAGCATCACCGCCCACTACGTCAGTTCAGCGTGTCTACAGTACCCTGAGGGTGAGAACACTGTGAGGGTGAGAACACTGTGAAACTGGAAGCAGAATGTGCCATCAATGTTGGAGTGAAGAGGCCAGCTGAGACAATATGACAGTGAAGGAAAAGACATCGGTAGCCTATGTGGTAAAAAATAAAGATAAAATAAAAAAAATACGTTATCCACTCCATTGTGATGTCATCCACCACACTTGAACAATTGTGATGTCATAGTTGCGACCAGATATGCGAATTTCCTACCAACCAACGGAGTGACTTATAGAGGAGAGGACAAGGGTGAGTTAAGGGAAAGAATGTAGGGAAACAGTGGATGGATAACTCCAGGAGGCGGTAATGCAACATAAACGATGCCAACTGCCATAAAACACCACAGAAGCAGAATGAGTAAGGAGAAGAGGACATTCAGCTCAGGCAGTGCACAGTTGCACAATGGCGCCTAGGTAGGTGGGCGGAGTCTGTCTGTCTGTCTGCCAGGAGCACGCAGAGCAGGCCATTTCCATAACTTCAGCCATGGCAACTCCAGAGTCTCCACCATAGCAACGCTATGCACACTCGATTCCTAGTCTTCTTCTTTCAAAGTTACAAAGTGGTTGGTGTCTGTGGTGGTGGTGTCAGTCACGATTATGTCATCAATGATGCCACTCGAGCAATTGTGATGTCATTAGTGTTGTCAATTCGAGCAATTGTGATATCATCAGTGATGTAATAAATCTTTCCTGGTATGAGCGCACAGTTGCCTAGGTGGGTGGGTGGCAGGGGCGTTTCTACGGGTGGGCCTGGGTAGTCATGCAATTGCCCCCCCAATTTTATCCAGGCCCACCCAATTTTATCCAGGCCCACCCATAATTGAATTTCTGCCTACGCCCCTGGTGGGTGGTGTCTGTCTGTCTGTCTGTCTGTCTGTCTAACCATGCAGACCGTATAGTCTAAAGCAGCCTAACCATACAGGAAGTCATGCCTGCGAGGCTCCACCTGGTGGTACTCGGAGCCTTGCTGACTGCCATCAATCAATCAGCCTATCAGCAAATAAGATGATTATCTGTTTATGTGTTGGTTATTTGCGGTCTGACTTGCAACAGTTGCCTACTAGTATTTAGCCTTTCTGATGCTATGGTATGGTTTGTGATTTTTTTTTTATGGAGTAAAAAAAGTTGGTAGCCACAGTGGGAAGCGGTACTTGGGAAATGTGGTTTGGTGCGTGGACTTTGTCTGAAGAGTTTGGGAACCTCTGTGCTCTACTGTATGTGGCAAGAGATACACATGAAGAATAATCCCAAACATAGATCCTTCCACAGCCCCTCATCTCAATGGCTTTGAGGACCGCTAACTCTAATCTAGCATTTAGCATGTCTGCTAATCTCTTTGGATTACAGACTGTATAGATCACAGATAAGTGATGCAAAGTGGTCAAATCGCCTGTAAATCTTCCCTCCAGTCTGACATGATCTATATGTCCTGTGTGTTACATGCTCTGATAGGATGACCGACTATATGAAAGGGTGATGTAATGCTGTTATCTTTAACCAGAGGTCATAGGTGATGTCAATTATGGCAAAGAGACATGACCCCACCAAGAATGTGGTTACAGAATGGGATATAGTAATGGAATAGTGGCACCCCCTGTAGGTAGATTTCATGTATTGCACAGCCTGCGGGCTTCACTATTGTTTGTGCTGTGGTTAAATTAATTGTATTCTGGAAAGTCAAGAAGTGTCCACCACTTATAATACTTATAAGTTGCAATGATGATAATCATTTATAAAGAGTTTTATAAAATAATAATGTCTTAGGCTGGCTTTACATGGTGAAATGTTCATGTCCTTTCACTGCAAATTGCATGAAACATAATTTCCATGCAACTTGAAAGTTACACAAAGCAATTCAAAAATAATCAAGTCTCATGCAACACTGAGTTTATTTCATTAAAACAAGCGAGCTAGATTGGTCATTTTTCTCTGCTTCTTTGTATCTTATTATCACTTTCTTGCTGGATAATATCAATTTGGACGTGTTGTATTGGGTTTTCTTCTGGCACTTGTTGGCTACTTTGTTTATATAGCTTGGTGCATTAATGCTTATTGATATGCTGGTGGGAAAAAAAACAAGCTAAAAAGGCTAAACGTGACTTGTCGACCAACTGGGTTGTAACCCAGGAGGCGGTAACGCACGTTTAGCCTTTTTAGCTCGTTTTGGTGTAGTTTCAACTACTTTTGTTTTTAACGTGCATTTATTCTCCAGGCCCAGCAATCCCAGTTGGAGTGGATGTCCAGGTGGAGAGCTTGGACAGCATCTCTGAAGTCGATATGGTAAGTCTGACTGCTGAACTTTGAGGGAATATTCCAGATCATACAGTACATGAGATAAAGATAATGTTACAATATCAGTTTAATAATAATAATCAATCAAACAATAATAATAATAACACCATAATAATATTGTTGTGTTAGCTTTTGGTGATTTGTGCCATGCCAACATTTTTTGCTAGTAGCATTATTTCTCTTACAGTTACTTTCACTTACTTGCCGTATGTTACAGTATGTTACAGCAAATGTAGAAAAATGTGACATGTATACATTTCCCAACAAGAGCAGTGGGAATCTGTACATTATCTCCAACCTTGACGATTGATGACATCATCACTGATGACATGACTGATGACATCAGTCATGTCATCAGTGACATCATCACTGAACTATAGCCTCAGCCTAAAGCCTTTGGCATAGTCTTTGCGCCCAGCCAAGCGCATAGGGCGCGCGCCGATTTTGACGTCATCGCACGGGGCGTGTCGGGGGGCGAGGCCTGAGCACGGCGCGGCGCGTCCATGGAGATTTTTCTATCAGCGCGTCGGGTTTTGGCACATTGTCAACATGGACGCTTTTGAGGGAAGAGCAAGTCCGCCTCTACCCGCATCTCTATGACACAACACGGAGAGACCACAAGGACCAGCAGAAGTCCACCAATTCCTGGTGAGAAATCGCCAGCACACTCGGAGCTGAGGAAGCTGCCTGTGCCTGTGAGATCTCCGTGGTAGGCTATCAGCGGATATCTGCTGTGATTGAGTCCTCACCGTCCTCATCGTCGTAAAGTCGCCTTCGAAGCATGACGTTCGATTATAACAAACTAGTTGTGTGGCTTAGCCTTCCCAAATGTTGAGGGTCGTTTTTTAGAATTTAATACATAGAATTGGGAACGTTACATTCAATTTCATTCAGACTGCCTGGCACTAATCGCCGGCATTTTCCCCTGGAGCTTCCACAGGAGGAGGGGGGTGGGAGGAGCGAGCTGTGCATTGACTATGTTCTGTTTTGGCCCGCGCAGAGTGTGCGCGCCCTCCACGGAGCCCCGCCTCCAGCGCGTGCAAGAAGAGTGCCAGACGCAATCAGCCTTAGGGCAATTAATGACATCACTGATGACATCATCACTAGGACTTTGTGTGTGTGTGTGTGTGTGTGTGTGTATGTGTGTGTGTGTGTGTGTGTGTGTGTGTGTGTGTGTGTGTGTGTGTGAATTTATGACAACTGATGATGTCATCAGTGGGACAGATAAACGACGAGTTGTCCATTATCAGAAATTAATGTACGAGGCGTGAACCGTCCGAGGCAAAGCTGAGGATGTTTGCTTCCGCAAAGTACATTAATTTCTGATAATAGACACCTCGAAGTGCATTAACCCGCACCATAAGAAACAAAACAAGACCATTAATTTATATTTCCATGCATTTTGCAATCAAAATCTAGTTTTCATAACCTTAGATATGAGTTGAGAACCGGCGAGACAAAATAGTCCCCTCGGCTGCTCAAGATTATCATTGGATGAAATGGCCGCTTAGTGCCTGCACCTGGCAGAATTTCTAGACCATAAACTAACTAATAATTTGGCCAATTGTATGTAACATACAAAATAAAGCAAATGGAATGCAACGCCATGTAACTGGCTCATTAAACTCGCATTCCAGGGAATTACGTAAACGTCTGCGTATAAGACATAAGTGGCGCGTGCTGCGCTCGGAGGAGACTGAAAACCATCTGAAGCTTTCTATGTTGGAGTCCAGGTATGTTTTGTACAAGGACGTCTCTCAGTGTGTTGCTGTTAACTGCCCATTTCATTGTTTTCTTTTTGTTGATCTCATCTTTTTCCTCTTCGACTTGATTTATATCAGTGATACAGGCAGCGCGTGCTCTTGCAAAGCGCCTGGCTGGCTTGCTGCAAAGTTGTAAACAGAGCCGTTTCTCATTAAGGGTTCTTGTGTGTTCTTGCGTTCTTGTGTCCCTGTGAAACGTCATCAGTCGCAGCCCAAGTACTGTTCCAATGCAAAGTTCACATTTCGCCAAGAACGCTTAAAATTCCCATATGTGTTCTCGACATCCCCACTTTACCGAGGATGCTTTGGTTGGTGACTTGTGTCAACTTGGCAAGGCAGATATCCTTGCCCCTTTCGGAACTGCTAACCGCTAATGCTACGCAGTCCCTTATTAGTACACCGCCGAAATAGCGTCCACAGGTCGCTCCGTCTGCTAAATCTTTCAAACTACTCGATAAAGTTTCGCAAATGAAATTTCAAATGTACTTACGGAGCGAAAAGGGTTGTGTGAACCTCGGCGCATGGTGTTGAAACAATAGCGCCACTAATAAACATGTTTAATCCCTCACTGAAACCCGGGTGTCATTTCCTCAAAATGAATCAGCGACAAACACTCGTCTTCTTCTGCGCTGCTGGGGCCGGAAGTGATAGCCCGCGCAACAACAGTAGTAGTAATCGTAGTAATATTGTTTAGCACCTCTGTTTTGTTTGTGTCCCATTAAATCAGCTGTACACAGCACTGCCTAACTTCTATCTGTGTGGAAAATAAGGCTGCAGTGTTTGTATGCGCAAAATGCCGCGAAATGCCATGTTGTCAATTGTTATTGCTAACAATGGCTAGCCTGGCTAGCGACTGGATCTGACCAATGAACAGTGAACTTCCCAGCTCAAGTTTTCTGCAAATGGAACGCTAACAAAACGGATGTGATGTTATTTAGCCTCCACATCCCAGTTATTTTGCGATAAAGGAACGCACGATTAGTGCCACTTTACGAACATTTATGGCGAAAAATGGCAAAAAAGCTCCAGAGCACAATTGGCTGCATCTACATCAGCTGAGCTTTTTATTTGTGTAGTACTGCAGGTGGCCTCTGCACTGGTATTGCGCAATACCCTCAAGTACACATCATCTCAAACTGCCAACAGCGTTATGTGTGCTTGTGACCTAGCAAGTTCATTCTTCCAAGAACGACTAGCAAGAACGTTCTCTCCAAGAACACAAGACCAAGAACACATTCTTGGTATTGAGAAAGGGCCCTGGTTTTACAGTTGACAGCTAAGAGCCGGATTCTGTCAGCTGACATCATCAGACCCCCGAAAACGACAGATTTCTAAATAGCCGTTATTTTTTAATCTAAATAGTTACTTTGACCAACTCAATTTTTTTCTAAACTTATAAAAGTCCCAAATTAACCCTTAACAGTGGTATAGAGCTCAAATGGCTCTGTCGAGGCCATGGCGCATTGATATGAATGGTGAACACACCATTTGCCTGGAGCTACTTAGCTAGGTGTACATTATCACAAAATAATGGACACCCTGCAGCCAATCAGAATTGAGTATTAACCCAGACCATGGTATAACTTCAATTACCGACCGAATCACAGTCGCGGCGATAAAAGGGATTGATGAGGGAAAATTCTATCAAACAAATTCTATCACCTTTTAAAGGACAATAGGCACAAAGTCTTGGTTTTGACAAAATGATAACACTTTCGCACACTGGAACCTTAGTATTTTAGAGGCATTGAATTATGTTTTTTATTTTTACAGTAATATACAGTATGACAATTTTGGTAATCTCCAATAAATCTCCCATTTTAACTATTCCTTTGATTGCCACAGGACTTCACCATGACCCTTTACCTGAGGCACTACTGGAAGGACGAGCGCCTGGCATTCACCAGCAGCACCAACAAGAGCATGACGTTTGACGGGCGTCTGGTCAAGAAGATCTGGGTTCCCGACGTGTTCTTCGTCCACTCCAAGAGGTCCTTCATCCACGACACCACCACCGAGAACATCATGCTGCGTGTCTTTCCTGATGGACACGTCCTCTACAGTCTCAGGTCTGAGTCTGTTCAACACCTCACAAGTTTTATTTATTTATTTAAGATAGGGACAATACATATTGATGAACATTTTCATGTAAATATGCCAGATTATAGCCACAGGCTAATTTCCATCTGTAGTCCCTTGGCAGGTTGATGTTAGAACACAAACAATTCCAAACAATATACAACTGTACATAAACTTCATAAGCACAAAAGCAAACAGTACATATACAAGCCACAAAACCACACGAACTTCAGAACCATAAATGGCCTGCATTTATATAGCGCTTTTATCCAAAGCGCTTTACAATCAGTAGATAGTCTACATTCACCCATTCATACACCAATGGCGGCAGGCTACCACGCAGGGTGCCTACACACCATCGGGAGCAAGGAGGGTTAAGTGTCTTGCCCAAGGACACAACGACAGCACCTGGGAGGGAGCGGGGATCGAGCCGCCAACCTTTGCGTCATTGGCCGACCCGCTCTACCTCCTGAGCTAAAGCCGCCAACCATAAAAAATACAACATATACCATAACACAGACAAACGACAATATGGCCGTTTCGGCGTTTCACACAGAAATGGTGCGAAATTGCGTCCGGATTTTCCGCATTGCAACCTCTTATACACAGACAGTATTTGACAGTAAACAAAAAGGGTTTCATTGGTCAAACGTATTTTCCGCAGGCGGAAATCCGCGGACGTCAAGGTCCATCCGGAAATTTAAAACGCCGCACGAATGTTATGCCGCGGTGTGCAAACTTCAATTACAACTAATTTAAAAAAAAAATGTGAATCTCCGTGCCGATTATTCGCATGGAGATCTACACCGGTGTGAAACGGCCTTTAGGTGCCAAGTGTTCAAGTGCTAGTGTGACTGGTGTTCAAGTGTTAGTGTGCTCATTTGATTGCACTTGAATGATAAAGTGCTGGAGTTGATTGCAGAACAATGATAGATTGTAGATTGCAAATTGCCCTTTTGCACAAAGTGTCAGTTTTGCACAAGCTATTGCACTAAGTCAAACTGGAAATACTAATTGTGTGCTAACCGTCATACAGTACAGCGATCTGCATTACAGGTTCTCTGCTGTGGCGATGGAACCATTTTCATTCAAATCCCCTGCACCACAAACGTGTTTTTTGTTACATTTTGCTCGAGAACATGCTAACCAACCAACCAACCTTAACCAAGTTGTTTTAGTTGCATAAACATAACCAAAGTTGTTTTAGTTGCCTCAACATAACCGACGTTCAAACACAACGGTGTGACGTTAATGTAATAACGACTATTAATATAATATATATTATAAAATGGCTCTCTCAAATCAAGCAATCTGATTGGTTCACAGCCATTGTATAATTCCAGTAACCGAGTTCAATAACCCATGGCCATGGGTTATTGGTTGCCATGGCAACTCTCTTACTAAAAGGCAGCGCTGCACTCGAGCCAAACAGCTTTCTCCTGATCTGCTGTATGGAGGGTCACTAGTCGGACGCATGATGGCGCAACTCTCTTACTAAAAGTACCTCAAAAACAAAATGGCGGAGACAGCTTTTCAGATCCTTGTGAATCGATCTTCGCTTATAACTTTACTAATACTTCGCAGAAAATGATGTTTTGTACAAGAATAGACGCGGGCTAATGTCTTAACCCCTCTCTCGCGCGCCCTCACTCTTAACCCCGCATTTCTAAATAAGACGTAACGTTACTTGGTGTGGGCATATGGCTCTGGTGTCGGACTTTGTAAAAAGTCCAGGCAAGCGCCAGGATTGGCCAATGTCGACTTCAGTCTCCAGAACGATCCAATCAAATCACCCGCACGTCTATCTTCTTGCTAGAGGTCCCGCCTTACAGTAGTGTTTCAACTGAGTCTCAGAATACCATGCCAGTCGGACTTATAGTGTTATTATTATTATATTATTATACTTGGAACCCTTTTATAAAAGCAATATAGCACTCGAGCAGCGTGTGTTGTGGAATATATCCCCCTGCTCAGTTGTTATCCCACTCGACCCATCAGGGGGATATATTCACCACAACACACTAGCTCTCGTGATATATTGCTTAAATATAATACCGATTATTAATATAATAATCGACTTATTGTCGTTTCGGGATGAGGACGTATTGTCCAACTCCATGACATGCAACCACAATCACAGTTACATTTCATGTTTCATTTCATCATTCATTTCATTGTATTTCATTTTCTTCACTGTTCTCATAATCCATATTTATGAGTTGTGTTGCAGTCTGACAGCTGACTTTAATGAGGCTCCAGAACACAGTGCATATCACGCTGCAGGGCCTCCAGATCATGAATATTTACTTTTTATATGTCATATGTAAATGAAAGAGCAGAGCAGGAAGACGTGGGAGAAGAGCTCTGCGAAGGAAGGGCACACAGTGACATGAGAAAACTATACTGTAGAATGAGTGAGATTTATTCTAATTGTGGGAATCTCTCTGGAGTGTTTACTCCTTTAGATTTGATTGTTTGGACAGGTGAGAACAATGGCATTTGAACTAACCCGGGTGGCACCAAATAATAATGACACCGAGACACCTAAAAATGCGAGTCTCAGAAATGTAGTGCGATATAAGAACGAAATCTTAAACAACTACAGGAAACCACCACACAACGCGAGGGCCAGGCTTCCGAAACAGTCTAAATGTCAAAAATTCCATACTTTTTCCAGGTCTTATTGTCTTTGTTTTGGTTTGAAGAGTTTGGTTTTCAATTAATTTACCTAGATAGTCGTGTTGTCCCTACTATCACGATCACTCCAAGGATGAAGAAGATTATGACAGAATATTTGAGTCTAAAGAACAAATGTGTAGTTGCATCTATTAGGCATGGGTCGGTTTGAAAATTTTGAAACCGGTTCGATATTCCTCAAAAAAACGTATCAAACCGGTATATCGAATTTTAGAAAAAAAAAGAAATATATATATATATTTTTTTAGTGTAGCCCATAAATGACTGTAATGCGACAGCAGTTGGTGGCGATAATGCACCTCTAAGCTGGTATGCCAACCAGCACTAACACTGAATAAAAATAAGCAGAACCATTTAACTGTAACAACACACTGTTTTTATTTCTCATAACTATTCAGCTTAACTTTTCTTCAAACATCAACATAATAAACAAAATAAGACTTTTGCCTACTAGTGCAACTTGAGAAGAGGCTAATACAAAAAATAGTGCAATCAGAATGTATTGACACAATTTTTTTATAATAAAAAAAAAAACGGTTTGCACGTGATCAAACCGGTTTGGGCTCGTACACCGAACCGAACCGGTAAAACCGGAAATCGACCCATGCCTAGCATCTATTAATTGGAACATTCTAACAATATTTTTCCATAATGCTTTGTGTGCGATTCCCAGCATTTTCAAGAGCTGGAAAATGCCCAATTATTTTCCAGGCAATGTACTTTAGCTAAGGTACAGGGACTTGCAATCACATTTATTTTGTCCGCCCCACCCTGAGTATCATTACTTTAGTGAATCTTTTTTCTTAGTTTTTGTTTTTTTGAGCATGTGTCTTTATCATTGTTGAACAGGGTGACCGTGACAGCAGCCTGTAACATGGACTTCAGCCGCTTTCCTCTGGATTCTCAGACCTGTTCGCTGGAGCTAGAAAGCTGTGAGTTGGAGATGTACAGTTGAATTGTGTTGTTAAATAAAATAAGCATTTAGTGGACATGCCATCGTCCCAATTAGACGGTCCACAGCAAGATCAGAGGTCAAATCAAGGTCTTAGGATGAGAAGACAATATATCTCAATTCTCATTTTTTGTCCCCTAATTTTTTATTTTCACAGACATTTCATGAACTTTCAATGCCCCAAGCCTCTGGTCATTTCGGAGTGATTTTATGATTGATTTGATTGGGCTCACCTATGCTTTCTAGATGCCTACACGGATGAAGACCTGATGCTGTACTGGAAGAGTGGAGATGAGTCCCTGAGTACTGACGATAAAATCTCTTTATCCCAGTTCCTCATCCAGAAGTTCCACACCACCTCTCGCCTGGCCTTCTACAGCAGTACAGGTATACTGTGTCATATTGTTGAGCTGCAATAGGCCTATAGTTAGTTACATACTTAGAAATCAATAGGAGCTACTGTATGTGTTGATGGCTTCAAACATGTTATCAGAAAAATCTCATAACATTAATAGTAGGGAACTTTCCGTAGCGTCGGGCAGAAACCTTCCATCTCCAAAAAAGCAATTTGGAAGAAAAAACATTAACATTTTAACATAGTGTATAATAATACCATGAATAACCAGTAATGTAACATCTTTCGCTGATCCAAAGTACCTGAAACTTTGAGTTCCCCCCCCCCCCCCACCGGTTTCCGCCCAACAGCGTACATTAATGGGATTTCTTTTTTACATTAACATGATTATTACACTATTAGCTGCAAATTATTACATTCATGATGTATTACGTTAATGATAATTTATTACATTAAAGGAACACTCCGCCAATTTTCAACCAGCTTTGTATCATTAGAACATCAGTAGTATATCAGAAAACTGTAAACTGTTTTGAAGTCTGTCATTTAATTTGACAGTTATTGAGTGTTAAAGTGTGGACCAGTGACATCACTGGTCCACACTAACTCAAATGAATAACTCATTAACTCAAATTAACTCTCAATAACTGTCAAACTGAAGTCATTCATCTAGTTTGACAGTTATTGAGAGTTGATTTGAGTTAATGAGTTATTAATTTGAGTTAGTGTGGACCAGTGATGTCACTGGTCCACACTTTAACACTCAATAACTGTCAAATTAAATGACAGACTTCAAAACAGTTTACAGTTTTCTGATATACTACTGATGTTCTAATGATACAAAGCTGGTTGAAAATGGGCGGAGTACAAGCATAACATGCCATAAAAACTAAAGTGAATGTCCTTAACAGAAAAAGTATGATGTTTTGTGCAACCAGCCACTGCACTGCTGAGTCTTTCAACATGACACTGGGCGAAAAGGCCCAGAATCCAGAGATATTATGATTGGATTGATACATGTATCTCCAAGGTTTTCTAGAGAGCAGGGATGTGATATCTCCAAGGTTTTCTAGAGAGCAGGGATTGATATCTCCAAGGTTTTCTAGAGAGCAGGGATTGATATCTCCAAGGTTTTCTACAGAGCAGGGATGTGATATCTCCAAGGTTTTCTACAGAGCAGGGATGTGATATCTCCAAGGTTTTCTAGAGAGCAGGGATGTGATATCTCCAAGGTTTTCTACAGAGCAGGGATGATATCTCCAAGGTTTTCTAGAGAGCAGGGATGTGATATCTCCAAGGTTTTCTACAGAGCAGGGATGTGATATCTCCAAGGTTTTCTACAGAGCAGGGATGATATCTCCAAGGTTTTCTACAGAGCAGGGATGTGATATCTCCAAGGTTTTCTACAGAGCAGGGATGATATCTCCAAGGTTTTCTACAGAGCAGGGATGTGATATCTCCAAGGTTTTCTAGAGAGCAGGGATGTGATATCTCCAAGGTTTTCTACAGAGCAGGGATGTGATATCTCCAAGGTTTTCTAGAGAGCAGGGATATGATATCTCCAAGGTTTTCTACAGAGCAGGGATGATATCTCTAAGGTTTTCTACAGAGCAGGGATGTGATATCTCCAAGGTTTTCTAGAGAGCAGGGATGTGATATCTCCAAGGTTTTCTACAGAGCAGGGATGATATCTCCAAGGTTTTCTACAGAGCAGGGATGATATCTCCAAGGTTTTCTACAGAGCAGGGATGTGGTATCTCCAAGGTTTTCTAGAGAGCAGGGATGTGATATCTCTGAGGTTTTCTACAGAGCAGGGATGTGATATCTCCAAGGTTTTCTAGAGAGCAGGGATGTGATATCTCCAAGGTTTTCTACAGAGCAGGGATGTGATATCTCCAAGGTTTTCTACAGAGCAGGGATGTGATATCTCCAAGGTTTTCTACAGAGCAGGGATGATATCTCCAAGGTTTTCTAGAGAGCAGGGATGATATCTCCAAGGTTTTCTAGAGAGCAGGGATGATATACCCAAGGTTTTCTACAGAGCAGGGATGATATCTCCAAGGTTTTCTAGAGAGCATGGATGATATACCCAAGGTTTTCTAGAGAGCAGGGATGATATCTCCAAGGTTTTCTAGAGAGCAGGGATGTGATACCTCCAAGGTTTTCTAGAGAGCAGGGATGATATCTCAAGGTTTTCTAGAGAGCAGGGATGTGATATCTCCAAGGTTTTCTAGAGAGCAGGGATGATATCTCCAAGGTTTTCTAGAGAGCAGTCATGTGATATCGCCAAGGTTTTCTAGAGAGCAGGGATGTGGTATCTCTGAGGTTTTCTAGAGAGCAGGGATTGATATCTCCAAGGTTTTCTACAGAGCAGGGATGTGATATCTCCAAGGTTTTCTAGAGAGCAGGGATGTGATATCTCCAAGGTTTTCTACAGAGCAGGGATGATATCTCCAAGGTTTTCTACAGAGCAGGGATGTGGTATCTCCAAGGTTTTCTAGAGAGCAGGGATGTGATATCTCTGAGGTTTTCTACAGAGCAGGGATGTGATATCTCCAAGGTTTTCTAGAGAGCAGGGATGCCCAAACTTTTTTAGGATGAGAGCTACTTAGAAAAAATAAAACTAGTAGTGAGCTACTTCTTCTAAAGGGGAGGGGCGAACGGCAGTTGCACCCGGAAGTCTGTTGAAGCCATTTGTTTGCCAACATCCTGATCCCTTGTATTGTTGGTCTGTCTCCAGGCTGGTACAACCGTCTGTACATCAACTTCACGCTGCGGCGCCACATCTTCTTCTTCCTGCTGCAGACCTACTTCCCGGCCACCCTCATGGTGATGCTGTCCTGGGTGTCCTTCTGGATCGACCGCAGGGCCGTGCCTGCCAGAGTCTCCCTGGGTAACAACAACTAACAGCTGTGCCCAATGTCCTTTGAACATGGTGTTAGGATGATTCCAAAGGCCCTTGACTGACAGGGGCCCTACAAATGTCAACATTAGGTCATTTTCTTCCTATATTAAAGCACAGGTTCGCGCCCCCATGTTACCTCCAGCTTGGTCGGGTGTCCATACAGGCAGGATTGGCTGTGTCTGCGGGTGGGAAGCCGGATTAAGGGTATGTGTCCTGGTCGCTGCACTAGCGCCTCCTCTGGTCGGTCAGGGCATCTGTTCGGGCCGGAAGGGAACCGGTGGGAATAGCTTGATCCTCCCATGTGCTATGTCCTGCCGGTGAAGCTCCCCGCTGTCAGGTGAAAAGAAGCGGCTGGCAACTGTGCATGTGTCGGAGGAAGCATGGTGCTAGTCTACGGCTCTCCCCAGAGGGGGTGGGGCAGCGACCAGGGCAGCAGGGGGAAATTGGCCAAGTACAATTGGAGAGAAAATGGAGGGGGAATCAGAAAACATAACAATAATAAAAATAAATATAATATATAACATGTAAGTAGGCTATTGCACTACAAGAGAGTGGCCAGCCTTGAGTTATTTAAAGCTTTGAATGGGTCGAGTGCGTTCAGGAGGTGTGTGGTTACAGAAAGTGCGCAGGGTTGGCATGGCCTGTGGTGGTGGGGCCCAATGTGATCTCTTTTCATGGGGCCCAAATCCGTGGCGGTGCCCTGAAGCATTCTGCATGCCTGAGGAGCATCTGTCTCTGTGAAATGATGGAAGATGTCTCCTGTATGACGTAGCTTTTCATGTAGCTCCAATTAGGAACACACACAAACCTCCCACTCACTTTTCCTTTGAATTCATTTTCTGCGTCTGGCATATTTCAGTACTGGTCGTGTATGTGTTTTGTTGCTGTTAGGCTGTTTTCCAACTTGTTTGTTTTCCAACTTTCTTGTTGTCTCGTTCCCCTCATTAAATTCAGCTGTGTCTCTGTCTCTTTGTGTTTGGATTCAAGATTCAAGATTCAAGATTCAAGTTTATTATTTGTCCCCGAAGGGCAATTTGTGTGCAGCAGACATAAAAAGCATAGCGAATACATGAAAAAACAAAACATGAACAAATTAAAACAAACATGGAGCATGGCAGCAGTTTTCCAGCAGAAAAAGGATCAAGTAAACACAGGATAAAATAAAATAAAAACAAAATAAAAACACACCTCAAAGGATCTGTACGATGTACTTAAAAGTAGTAAAGACACGTACAATGTACTTAAAAGTAGTAAGAGACACGTGCATGAACTTAAAAGTAATAAGAGTCCAGGACTATTTGAGCTCACATAAATAGGTAGGTAAAAAATAAATAAAGATATATCTCGAATATAAAATATATAAAGAATATTTATAGCAGCAATACCTACCTAAGAAGAGAGACAAGGAGAGAGAGTGCATCATCTCCTCCGCCCAGCAGCGTTTAAGCTGCACGAGAGACAGAGAAAAGAGAGCGAGACAGAGAGAGAGAGAGAGAGAGAGAGTGCACTATCTCCTCCTCTCAGCAGCATTTAAAGCTGTTATGGAAACAGGAACGAAAGACAGTTTATATCTGTTTCTCGTAGCCCTCGGAACCTTTAGCCGAAGGCCCGAAGGGAGCAGCACATACTCTGGACAGAGAGGATGAGTATCGTCCATGCGAATGGACATGGCCTTTTTAAGCACCTGTTTGTTAAAAATGTGGTCCAGGCTACTAAAATTTACTCCGGCTATTTTTGATGCCGCTCTCACGATCCTCCCGAGAGAGTTCCTCCCTTGAATACCAAGGTTTCCATACCAACAGATAATAGAGAAAGAGATTACAGACTCGATATAGGCACAATAAAATAGTTTCATCAGAGTCCTGTCAACCTGGAATCTAGCAAGCTTCCTTAGGCAAAAGAGACGTTGTTGACCTTTTTTGCACAGCATTTCACAGTTTAGATCGAACTTCAACTTGCTGTCAAAAATAGTGCCAAGATATTTATAATTGGTCACCAAGTCTACTGGTTGCCCATGGACAACACTGTTCTGGGGAACTGGGGAGGATCGTCTAAAATCAACACAGATCTCTTTAGTCTTTGAGACGTTAAGTTGGAGGAAGGCTTCTTCACACCAGGACAGAAAATCATTTAAAACCTGGCCATGACCGACCTCATCCCCATCAAGCAGGCTGACAATAATGGATGCTTTTAGATTAAATTCAGCTGTGTCTCTGTCTCTTTGTGTTTGGATGCTTTTAGATTAATTTCAGCTGTGTCTCTGTCTCTCTGTGTTTGGATGCTTTTAGAAGCCCCTTTGAGATTACTTTATCTCAGTTGCACACTTTGTAATCTTTTTCTTTTCTCCTTCCCCGTGTTTTACTATCTCCTTCTGGCTTTGTGTGTGTGTGTGTGTGTGTGTGTGTGTGTGTGTGTGTGTGTGTGTGTGTGTGTGTGTGTGTGTGTGTGTGTGTGCGTGCGTGCGTGCGTGCGTGCGTGCGTGCGTGCGTGCGCGCGTGCGTGTGCGCGTGTGCGTGTCCCTCCGCAGCTGATCTCGCATAATACTGGACCAATCAGCCGCGTTATGCCTGTATGCTCAACAGTGTTGGGGGTAACTCATTACAAAAGTAATATATTACATGTAATATATTACTTTTAGCAGTAACTCAGTAATATAACTTATTACTTATAGGATTTCAGTAATATTATACCAGTTACTTTGTCAAGTAACTCAAGTTACAAATTGAGTTACATTTGATTAAATCAAAGCACATATTTAAAAAAGATACAATCATTTCCTAATCAAACTGTTTGTTTTTATGCAAATAACCATTATAGACGACAATAACAAAGGAAAGGATTAACATTTAGAATTTTGGATTGTTTACACTGCTTCTAGGCGGTTGAAATAAGTTTTTGGGATGGTTGTGGGGCAGCGATGTCATTCTGCTGCTGCTGTTGTTTTGGTAAAAGTAATGCAAAAGTAGCGTAATAAGTAACGAGTTACTCTACACAGAAAGTAATATTGTAAAGTAACTTATTACTTTCAAATGAAAGTAACTAGTAATATGTAGTATATTACATTTTGAAAGTAACTTGCCCAACACTGATGCTCAACGACCTCTCCTGGTTGCAGCGATTACAATTATTGTTGAAAAACCTATTTTACTGGCTGTGAAATACCATCATTACAATGACTGTACATGTATATATGTCTGACTGCTGACTCCTCACTTCAGCCAGTAGGGGGCGCAAGTAGTTACAGTGGGGCGGCTGGGTTGAAAACACAGCTACTAAGAGTGCTTTTTCACTGGCGCCCTGTTACCGTTCCCGAGCACACTTGTCCCCAAATTGACCCCAGTTTCAGAATGTTGAGTGTGAACGTTGTGTTCCGTTCCATTCCGTTCCGTTCCACGCCCGGGCGCACAACGGGGAACCGTGACAGGATCCACTTGAAAAGGTGGTCTGGGGAGCGCTTTGGCGTGCCCGGGCACGGAACACTTGCGAGTGTGAAAGCCAACCGTTCCAAACCACATGGACAACAAACGGGCGAGGATAAACTCCAGGTATAGTTCAGAATGAGAATCAGAATCAGTGCACTCTATTCCGTTTCCGAGGTTGCGGAACGGAACGGAGCGGAACGAAAGCAATTGTTCCCAGTGAGAAAGCAGCCTTACTGTATGTAGCTTGTAAGTTACAGTAAGGACAGAGCTAGCAGAGTGAGTGAGTGAGTGAGTGAGTGAGTGGACGAGTGAGTGAGTGAGTGAGTGAGTGGGTGAGTGAGTGAGTGAGTGAGCGAGTGAGTGAGTGAGGGAACGATAGTGTGGCCGTCGTGCGACGCTCTGTCCACACTGACTCTGCTGTCCGGTGCTGTCTACTGTTACAATTTTGCCTCAACAGAAAGAAAAACAAGTGCTGCGACCAGATGTGATGTCAGTCAGAGTGTGACGTCATCCACTCCATTGTGATGTCATCCACTCCATTGTGATGTCATCCACTCCATTGTGATGTCATCCACTCCATTGACATTGATTTTGTGACATAAGGCGCTTTCACACCGGCCTTGAAAGCCGCAAAATGCACGGAAAATAGGATCAGCGCCTCCGATGTGAAAGTCGTGAATGCGCCTTGGTGGGTAATTGTTGTACGCCTTTTGTCCCGCCAGCCGACCTAGTCACAGCGCCGGGTTAGCAGGTAACCCGCCTCCACTTGAAAGCGTCTGAGCAGCAAGCCAGAACAGTGCGAATGCTTCATAAAAAAATTACAGGGGAAATCACCTCATGCAGCAAGAAAGACTGAAATCATGCGCCAGGAGGAGGAATGCTCCGTGCCTGTAAGTAGGTTAGGCTTTATGCTCAAACGATGTTGACATTAGTAGGTAAAATTAACGGATATAATAATAATACTCGGGGCCGATTATAGCTGGGCAGAGGTGGGCAATGCCCACCCAGACATGAGTCTTGCCCACCCAATCAAAAGTTAGGAAAATATGTTTATGTTCACCCCGAGCCAATGGAAAAATTGCACAGAAAATACCAGTAGCGATTCTAGCTTCTTATTGGGTGGGCAGTGAGCTTCAGCCCGCCTCCAAAGTCCTCTCGACCCATGTATTGAGAGAACGAGAAACACAAGAGCTGTGACAGACTCGACTGTCGCCCTCCGCTTAGAGAGCTGCGCGGGCCTGAAATCTCGGCCCGAGCCCTCCCCGGCCCGTGACATGCAGACCCGTGCCCGATCCGGCCCGGATGAGTTATGAAATGAATTGGCCCGAGCCCGTTGCGAGGCCCGAAGCCAATATTACGATATAATGTAATGACACATCTCTCCCTCTCTCTCTGTTCCTCAGCTGCTGCGGTGCTCCTGCAGCCTCTCTCTCTCTCTCTCTCTGTTCGGGAGCTGTCTGCGCTGTACAAGCGAGTAATACGTAATTTAATTTAATTATTGAAACGCCTTTCAATCCGGGAGCGGTGGGTGTCACTTGAAAGCACACCCCAGGACGGGAATGTGGCGGTGCTGCTTGACTGTGTGTGAAAGCAATTTCTGTGGCGAGGCTGCCGGTTTTGCGGGCCTTTTGAACTGCAATTTTTGCACGATCTGTGTGTGCAAGAGCCTATATAGAGCTGCTGGCCATGCTGGCTGCAGCTAAAAAAATTATATTTCAATCGTTAAAAAGCCTATGCAGTGTGATGCCTATAACATGATGAGGATGATGAGGATGATGATGAGGATGATGTGCCAATCGACCTGAGCAACAAGCTGCAGTGTGTTGCTCAGGTGAAACCAGTTGCTGTTCGTTAGAGCTTACCAGGTACTTGTTATGATGTACATCTGCATGATGCAAGAGTCAAACTAGCTAGTTTCATGTAAGATCATTCAGCTGGTGCCACAGCCTGCTGGTCACACATGCTGCTAAATGAGTTGTGAGTTTAGGCATGCTTATATTTAAACCTGCTGTATCTTCTTCTGCTCAGGCATCACAACGGTGCTGACCATGTCCACCATCATCACTGGTGTGAACGCCTCCATGCCCAGGGTGTCCTACATCAAGGCAGTGGACATTTACCTATGGGTCAGCTTTGTGTTTGTCTTCTTGTCGGTGTTGGAGTACGCTGCAGTCAACTACCTGTCCACCGTCCAGGACCGCAGAGAGCGCAAGCTGAGGATGAGAGAGAGAGCCAGATCACAGGTAACGCTAACTATCACACCTCTCACCCCCTTTCCACCTACTGGAACCCAGTGCTGCTGGTGCCGCAGGTGATTCAACTGTCAACCTTCTAAGAACTAGCTGGCTAGAGAGCCAGGTACTTTGCTTTAGTTTCAGTCAGACTTATTTAGACATCTACAGGCTACTTAGTTTTAGTTTCAGTCAGACTTATTTAGACATCTACAGGCTACTTAGTTTTAGTTTCAGTCAGACTTATTTAGACATCTACAGGCTACTTAGTTTTAGTTTCAGTCAGACTTATTTAGAGGCTACTTTGTTTTAGTTTCAGTCAGACTTATTTAGACATCTACAGACTACTTTGTTTTAGTTTCAGTCAGACTTATTTAGACATCTACAGGCTACTTTGTTTTAGTTTCAGTCAGACTTATTTAGACATCTACAGACTACTTTGTTTTAGTTTCAGTCAGACTTTGGATGCAATTATTTATTTACATATGAGGATACTTCGCTCTGTGTATCTCTCCATTGATGCAGCCACTCGGCTGTGCCGTGCTTGCTTTGTCTGCAGAAGTGATAATCCCAGCCCCTGACCTAAGCCCCGCCCCCAGCCCCTGACCTAAGCCCCGCCCCCAGCCCCTGACCTAATCGTGCATTCCTTTATAACTGGGGACTGGTAATCTTACGACTTCAAAGGTCATGAGCTGGACGGTGACGTCATCAGAGCTGGTATGTCCCATTCCAAACTCGTAGGAGTCTCAGCAGCCCCAACCTCAAAAATCCAAGATGGCTGCGCCGCGCAACAACAGTAGTAGTATAATCGTAGTAATGTTGTTTAGCACTTCTGTTTTGTTTGTGTCTCATTAAATCAGCTGTACACACAGCACTGCCTAACATCTATCTGTGTGGACATGAGGCTGCAGTGTTTGTATGCGCAAATTGCCGCGAAATGCCATGTTGTCAAATTTATTGCTAACAATGGCTAACAATGGCTAGCCTGGCTAGCGACTGGATCTGACCAATGAACAGTGAACTTCCCAGCTCAAGTTTTCTGCAAATGGAACGCTAACAAAACGGATGTGATGTCATTTAGCCTCCACATCCCAGTTATTTTGCGATAAAGGAACGCACCATAAGCCCCAGCCCCTGACCTAAGCCCCGCCCCCAGCCCCTGACATAAGGGCTTCTTTCTTCTTCTTGCTGTGGTTACAGTGCTGCTACAATGAGTTCAAATACATTTAGAGTTTTCCCCCCCATGCTTATATTGTCTGTAAAGATTCAACATTTATGGTTGTGTTTGAATTACATCTTGCATATTATGCATGTTGTATTTCTCAATTCTGCAAGTACGCTTTAATAGATTTGTTGCAAAATTATTTTGCCCCCCCCCCCCCCCCTAAATTCCCCCCTCCTGATTTTTTTATTCCATTTTTATCCTTCATTAGTGCTAATTTAATTTGTTTATCCTGGTTGCTGCTCCACCCTCTGCGATCTGGGGAGAGCCGAAACTGGCTCCATGTTTCCTCCGAGACATGAGCAGTTAGCCAGCCGCTTCTTTTCACCTGACAGGGGAAGCTTCACCGGTAGGACATAGCATGTGGGAGGTTCACACTATTCCAACCAGTTCCCCTCCCTCCGAACAGGCGCCCTGAACGACCAGAGGAGGCATCACTTCAGCGACCAGGATATTGCATGTTTTTGGTGAGGGGTTCCTATATGAAGGAAACCCCCAGAGGGCATGGGGAGAACATGCAAACTCCACACAGAAAGGCCCTTTTGACGACCCCACCCAGGCGGTGGGCACTCGAGGACATGCGGACGGGCACGCACTCCTTCAGCACTCACACCGTCCCAGGTGGGAATCAAACCCAGGACCTTCTAGCTGTGAGGCGACAGCGCTACTACCACTGCTAAAATTACACGAGGAAGGCCCCAACTTAACGCTAGACACTTATCTCGTTTATTGGCGAACCAGATGGTGTACATACTTAACACTTTATTTTCACAGTGGGCTCCTCCTCCACGGACCTCCAGCAGTCCTTGAGAGAGACAGTTCAATTCAAAATGACTGGCACTTGGCCTCTCTAGTTTTAATGTATTTGAATCAGTACTTTAATATGGCATGAAATACAGAGAGCATTACCCAATTGTAATTTACCGGTAGTCACATACAGAATGTAGCTAGCTGGTATCATGGCTTATTTTGCCCTACATTATTAAAAGCCTAACTTAAAGGTACAGGACATGTTTAGATTGGCCTGCTGTTCACCTGTTTGATGATGAGAACATCGACACCAAAGTCATCCAGCAGATCTTGCAGGGATGAGATTAGGCGCGCTTCCACCCAAGACAGCCCAGCAGGCTGGTCCAGTGCTCCCAGAGAATGGGCAAGTATAAACTTGAAAAAAAACTTTAGGTCCAAAAACCAAAGTAGGCCACTGGAGCACACGGATCCATTTATGAAAGTATTTTATTCAAAAACGTTTCGACGCCATGCGTCTTCATCAGAGTTATTTCATACTGCAGATCATTGGCTCCGGTGCTCCATGCTAACACTTAGTACAAAGTGTGCCTCTTCAGATGCTAATTTCAACCTTTGCTCAAGTATGAGTTCAGGCTCATGGTAGTAACTTTTTTTTTTTTTTTTTTTTTTACAGTAGCTTGTTTTATCCTTTTTGGATGGAACATTCCAACTATGTGGCTAGGCTAAAAGCGTGCTGGGTAGTGTAGTTTGGTAACTAATTGTGTTATTAATGTACTGAATGGATTATTTTGTGAAGAGACCGAAGGGTCTTTCAATACTGTGGTGTAGCACTAACTCTATTGCAGCGGATTGGGCGTGATCAACCCTTCCGCGGGCAACGTTGCAGACAGAGTAGGAAGGCTGATCCGTGAGCGGCTGCTTCTGGGACGCGGGTCGGGGTCTTAATTGGCCTCGGCTGGGTCTACTGGGCGAGGGTGTATGATGTTGACAGACCTGAAACACCTTACGACCCCAGTTAACATCACTGATGACGCATCCCAGCGCATGCTGTAGTATGTATCTTAAACATGTTGATCCTTACTATAACATCAGATGGGTATTTTTCCTACTGTAGATTGTTGATTGTTTATTGAAGTAACGGCCCTGATACTGAATTGGGGTAAAGTCGAACCTCGGGTCGATGGATATTCCTATATTTTCCACTGTCCCAGCAGCCAAAAATGAAAATAACCGCTTTGTAGGATATTTATTACTATGAAATAAATTCGATTGACAGTTAATAATACCAGTTTAAAAATGGTTGTAAAATAAACACCAAAAAACAAATGACAGCTTTTCAGTGAATGTAAGGAGCAGTAACATGGGAAAACATCATAAACAGAAGGGGAATACATGAGGCTGGATTATATACATAATCCCCTCCTTACTCTCTGGGTTTGCCAGCCATCTGTCAACATTGTGACAGCTGAACTGTTCCATGTCTGGGCCTTAAGGCTCGTGATGAGGATCTGTGACAAGATCAAGTCTACTCCTCCAGTCTGACTCAATGATGAGGAGCTGTGACAAGATCAAGTCTACTCCTCCAGTCTGACTCGATGATGAGGAGCTGTGACAAGATCAAGTCTACTCCTCCAGTCTGACTCGATGATGAGGAGCTGTGACAAGATCAAGTCTACTCCTCCAGTCTGACTCGATGATGAGGAGCTGTGACAAGATCAAGTCTACTCCTCCAATCTGACTCGATGATGAGGAGCTGTGACAAGATCAAGTCTACTCCCCCAGTCTGACTCGATGATGAGGAGCTGTGACAAGATCAAGTCTACTCCTCCAGTCTGACTCAATGATGAGGAGCTGTGACAAGATCAAGTCTACTCCTCCAGTCTGACTCAATGATGAGGAGCTGTGACAAGATCAAGTCTACTCCCCCAGTCTGACTCAATGATGAGGAGCTGTGACAAGATCAAGTCTACTCCTCCAGTCTGACTCAATGATGAGGAGCTGTGACAATATCAAGGTTCAAGGTTTCTTTATTTTCGTCTCCCTAGGAAGAAATTTGTTTCAGCGTAAGGGCCAGCTGCATACATGTATACATACATTTTCACAATACAACATACAACATTACACCCCAACATTACACCATTGCACATACACCTGTGATAAAGTGCTCACTGCTCACTAATTAATTTCATTCATTAATTTCATTTATCAGTTTGATTGACTGAGGAACAAATTAATCAAGTCTATTCCCCCAGTCTGACTCAATGATGAGGAGCTGTGACAATATCAAGTCTACTCCCCCAGTTTGCTAGTATTGCAGTATTGCTAGTGGCCTACTATCACTACTGCTAAAGTGTTAGTATGGAGTTTACGATCTCTCAACATACTGTATGTTAAAGTGTTAGCATGGAGCCTATTCACCTTATGTAGCCACGCCCATTTGACCTGGTTGTGTGGCCGTATCAAAACTTCCGGCTAAAAATAAAATAAAATAAAATAAAATGGCTGCGCTGCTCCAATATCATCTAACTCTGAATTAACTAATAATTTAGCCAATTGTATGTAACAATACCAAATAAAAGCAAACGGCAATGTCTAAGAATGCAACGCCATGTAACTGGCTTGTTAAGTCTCGCATTCCAGGGAATTACATTAAGGTCTGCGGGTCTTATTGGCGTTAGTGGCTCGAGCGCAACTCGGAGTAGAGAAAACTATCTGAAGCTTTCTTTGTTGGAGTCCAGGTATGTTTTACAAGAAAGTGCTCGTCATTGTCGACGATAACGTTATCTGACCTGGCTAACAGTGGATACTCGCTTGCTTGCTGTGTACCGAGCTCAAAGTAGTAGGCTACGTTCTTTATTTTACCCCCTTCACTGTCCGCTCCAAAAACAACTCTCTTATTTTGCGCCGTGACCGCCGGAAGTGTTAAAAGGACCCGGAAGAATTTGGCCCACTGTAAGGTCTGAACCTGAACATAAGGTGAATAGTGTATGCTAAACTTTTGAGTGCCGCAGCAAATCATCTACCTATGATTTTGGCATCTACTGTATACAGGTATGTTTCATCACTAAACAGAAAAGCTGACCAACAGGCTAATCGTCCACAAACTTGCCAGCCGTACTCCTTTAAAATTCTCAATGTGTAGAGGTAAATGTGTAGAGGTAAATGTGTAGAGGTAAAAGCACTTGCCTACAGTATCACTGTGGAGACCCGGGTCCAATTCCCGGCAGCGGTACTTCCGGCTTCGTCAGACGTTCCTACAGACACAATTGGCCGTCTCTGTGGGTGGGAAGCTGGTGGAGTATGTGTCCTGGTCGCCACAGTAGTGCCCCCTCTGGTCGGTCGGGGCACCTGTTTGGAGTAGAGGGGAACTGGGAGGAATAGCGTGATCCGCCAATACGCTACGTCCTGCCTGTGTAACTCCTCAATGTCTGGTGAAAAGAAGCGGCTGGCGACTGCACATTGGAGGAAGCATGTGCTAGTCTACAACTCTCCCCAGATTGGAAGAGGGGGTGTAGCAATGACTGGGTCAGCAGGGGCAATTGGCCAAGTACAATGGGGGAGAAAATATGAGAAAAAGGGAGAAAAACGAAATAAATAAATACTTTGCAATATGCAAAATAACAACCTATGCAACCTATGATTATCTGTTTGTACCTCCCAGTCACTCCCCTGTACCTGCGGCATCTCCCAGACCCGAACCATGACCATGCTGGACGGCAACTACAGCGAGGCCGACACCAACAGCCTGGCCGGCTACACAGAGGAGCCCATGGTGCCCGAGGAGGAGCAGGAGGATCTGCACGGGCTTCCAGAGAAGCCTGAACACATGGTGGTCCATCCTGAACACATGGTGGTCCACCTGTCAGTGAGCAGCGAGTCCACCACCACCAAGAAGAAGAAAAGAATACGTGCCCTCAACATCATCCAGAACACACACGCCATTGATAAATACTCCCGCATGATTTTCCCCGCTTCCTACATCTTCTTCAATCTTATCTACTGGTCCATCTACTGCTGAGAGGGACTCCTGAGAGTATAGGCATTTCTGGACTGGAGGAGCTTTTTCATAGTTCTAAGAACAGTTGGAGGAACCCTGCACCGCACCCCCTTTTTTTAATATTGTGTTCGCACCACAGGAACTGGGAACGATTGTAGTTCTTACAACGCTGCTTTGAGGGACTTTTTTTTTGCTCCTACTTCAGGGTAGGTACTCTCCCAGCACAAGAGGGACCTTGAGTGACGTAGGCTAACTGTATATTAGTGATTGGCCCAGACGTAAGTGTACATCGTTTGGGCAAATCCCATCAGACTAAGTTTCAGAGAGCTGATGTATGTCTGGTGCTGATAGATCTTTAGATTCAAAGCCTTGGAGAAGAACAGAGCGTGATTGGATTTCTTTCCTTCCATCCGCAAACGTTCTGCATGGAAAACTTGGGGATTCAATAAACTTCATTATCAGACACAAGGTCCATAGAAAAAACAGACATAACATTTAAAAGTCCAAGTCCTGGAAACCCCACAGAGGAAACGTAAGCATTTTGAATTGGATTGTTTGGGTCGCTCGCTTCTCTTTTTTCTTCACGCTGCACTTTGAATGTTCATTAATGCTAGTCAAACTTTAACAAGGTCAAACAAAGAAAGCTGTCTGTCAGACGGCATTTGTCAACCGCTGTTGCTGAATTCTTCTCTGTTGCTTTCAGCTTCGGTTAACTGCCCTGAAAAATCATATGAATTGCTGTTGAAAAACTCTAGCTGGTTAGAACTGCTGGACATGGTTGTTAGCTTTACATTTAAGTCAATTTGTGTAGTGGACTTCTATCATTGCTTTGGGTGCATACAGAATACATACAGTGAGGTGCAGTCACACTGTGAGCAGCTTGGTTGATGGAGCTATGGTTTCTGACTGTGCAGCGCAGCTACAAACAGGCAAACAGGGGAAGTTGGCTCATTGGTCAACCTTTACGAGGTTGGCAGAAAAAGCCCTACACCAACTGTTTAGTAATGTAATGATGTGCACTACATTGATGTGAATGTAATGTACATTTATATTAGATAGCACCTCACTGTTCACTGTTTCACTGTTGCTTTTGACCGTGCTGAAAGACACTTCACAAACACAGCATCAAACAACTTTAATGAAGACAGGAAAATGTTAAAATAGAGGAGAGAAAAAAGATTATAGGTGCAAAGCAACAGTGAAAAGGTGGGTTTTGAGTTTTGTCTTCTGAAAAGATGACATGTGAATATGAAAGACAATGAGTGTTGGCCTGTCAGATGTGACTGGGGAGGGCATTCCAGAGGGAGTGCAGCAAGGCCCTGTCAGAGCCCCCCTCTGTCACAGCTTTAGCAGAGACATCCCTGTGATGCCTGTCAAAGTGGATATAAATCTTATGATCATATTCAGCCAGACAGTGACATGGAGAATGGGTGAGCAACTTTTTTTTTTATACCACTGGGGTCCGGCCCCGCCCCCGCAAAATCCGCCCATGATACAGTATCTACTTCATTTGGACAATAGCAGTATGCTGTATGTACAGTATATGCCAAAACATTTAGCATGTGCAAAGGACAGAGATACCTACCAATTTCCACCCCAAAAACATCAAAGCCTTTTCACGTAGCAAGCGCTAATTTGGTTGTACATTATCCTAATCGAAAATAAACTTGAAAAAATGAAATCTGCAAAATGACCTTAAAGCTTGACACAATGCTGGATGCAACAATTCTCAGAGTGTCATTTTTGAGATGTTTATTCCTGTAGTCTTTCCAATAAGAATAAAAGAAAACAGAGTCAAACAATAGAAAGGGCAGAAATCTGATTGGTTGATGACAGTGAAATGTTCAGCTGTGGCCAACTTTTCTGGGCTCTAAACTAAGGAAATGAATTTGGTGACCGTGTTGCTCATAGTGTGAACACATGGTTGGTTACTCAATTGAAGTTGATTTTAAGTTGTTTTTCCCGGCTAGTACATATTTTTTTGTACACAAGTCTCTATACAAGTTGGGCAGCTGTCCAGGGCCGTGGCGTACAGAGACCCTTAAAAAAGGGCACAACCCCGCGGCACGGGGCGGTTTCACTTTTGCTGACCCGCCAGTCAGTCGGAGCTCGGCAGCTGGGCAGTGGGCAGGATGGCGAAGGCATGACTCACCCATCTCTGCCTCTGATTGGCGCAGGAGACGAGGAGAGACGGAGGATAGCCAAGCAAATGTGATTGACGCTAGGCCAATCAGAGGCAGAGAAGGGCGGGTCATGCCTTCGCCATCCTGGGGAAAAGATATTGCGCATGTCACAGACGATTACTTAAAGGGGGACTAACCCCCCAGATATGTATCAAAACGGTGATTTGAAAAACCTATGGGAAAAACCAAGAAATGACATATACTCTTGTCTATACTATACTCTTTGGCTGTGCTCAGCTCAGGAATTTTGTGTTTTGGGGGTTAGTTACACTTTAACTTCCGGTTGAAAGGTCAACATGTGTAAACTGTCCAGACATTTTATTTATTGCTCAATTCTTACTTATACGTTCTTCTTGAAGGGTGCTGGACATGCTTTCACTGTAAAAAACAACAACGTTGGGCATCAGGGAGAAACGGGCAGGTGCTTGGGGCACTGCTGTCACTTATCCACTAATGGCCACTGCACTGTCACCAACTGCATTCAGGCTATTTTTCTAAGCTGTCATTAACATGCTCATTTTAACACATTCACTGCCAGCCGTTTTTTCAATACTGTAGGTAGGTTCTGCCAAGTTTTTTTTTTGAGGATTCTGGCTCATCTTTCAAGAGCCGAGGATTCTTTTCTGCTAAGATTTTGTGAACACAAATGATCTCAAAAGAACTAATAGAATGTGTGCTTTCTCTGTCTAAAAGAGTTAGTTTGTAGAGTTAGTAGTTATGTAGGCATTAGCAGTAGAATACAGCATGGTTTCAGCGTCTGAAAATTTATTCTGAGATAAATGGCTTTTTGTGAAATTCGATAGAACAGTCACTTTAACCATTTATTTTTGGCGTAAGACGTCAGACATCTAAACAATAGTTTTGAACAGTAATTTCCTCCATAGCAGCAGGAAACCCCCCTCTCCTTCAAACTCCTCCCTCCGTGGGTGTGTCTCTAGTGGCTTTGCAGCGTTTGTCACAAGCGAGGCTCTGCCTGTCTGTGCTGCCTGGCTGCTGGCGGCTGCTCTTTGGGCGAGTCTGCATGAGTCGTTTCGGTAGTGAGCTCAGCTGCAATGAAGCTGCGTGCGATTGTGGGCTTTCTGCAGTGTTTCAAAGTGTGTTGCACGCATAATCTATTATGCAAATTTGCAATCCTCCACCGCCAGCTCCCAGCGCGATAATGCGCGAAAGCGAAAGCGTTTTCGCCAATCCATTTTACAGTATGATAATGGTTTCCTCGCGCGTTCCCCTGCAGTTTTGGCTGGGCTTTTTCTAGTCTGGAGAGCACTGTCGCCACTTAGTGGGTCGGTGGAATGGGTTGTACACGTTCGGTGGCTCCAATATTTTTATAGGAGACGTGGGGGGCGTTGATCCACGTCCCACATCAACACGTCATTGGCAGTCAACCGTTGGATTTTTTTTGACGTATCAACACGTCATTGGCAGTGAACGTGTTAATAATGATTACTCTCATGAAAATGATAAATTTCTTCTTGAAAACTAGGACCCAAGACAGAGATTGTATATGTGACTTTCTGGCTATCTTTTTCAAATTAAAGTAAGTACTGTCAACACGTTCTCATTCCGAGCACGTAGCATATTGACGCTTTGTCCCGTCCCTTGTGCGTCGCTTGTTACTAACACGGTACCCTTGAGCGACCCATGAAACGACTTGGGCTTTCCGACTAAACTCAATGTAAACCCATGGAAGTCATCTTTGACGCATTAGCACTAATGGGGGAGCAGTTGACTAATGGGGGAGCAGTTGCCATGAGCGTCAAAGATGACTTCCATGGGTTTACATTGAGTTTAGTCGGAAAGCCCAAGTCGTTTCATGGGTCGCTCAAGGGTACCGTGTTAGTAGCAAGCAACGCACATGGGACGTGACAAAGCGTCAATATGCTACGCGCTCGGAGTGAGAATGGGTTGGTACTGTAAGTGGTGGTAGCACACAGATCCCCAGCCTGCCCAATCTTAAGGTACAGGTGTAAAGGTACAGTGTGTGCACTCACAAGTGAACATCTACCAAACTGAAGAAAGTAGTAGACAGAAGGCCATACAATTAAAGGATAAGTTCACCCAAAAATGAAAATTACTCACCCCCATGCTGGTGGAAGGTCGGGTGAAGTTTTGTCATCCACAAAACCTGTGGCGTTTTCTGAGGAAGCGTTACAGCATTCTCCTAAAAATTGAATGGTGACCAACTTTCAAACGTAAAAAAAGAGTTTCCATACTCGTCTGGCATAATCCATGTCTCCAGAAGCCCTAAGATGCCAAGTTGACTTGAGAAGACTTCATTTACACCCTGTTTTATGGACTGGTAAAATGGACTGCATTTATATAGCGCTTTTATCCAAAGCGCTTTACAATGTGCCTACATTCACCCATTCACACACCGAAGGCGGCAAGCTGCCACGCAGGGTGCTGGCACGGCCATCGGGAGCAATTCGGGGTTCAGTGCCCAAGGACACTTCGACATGCGGACTGATGAGCCGGGGATCGAACCACCGACCTTCTGATTAGTGGACGACCCGCTCTACCTCCTGAGCCCCAGCTGCCCCACAGCCGCCCTGTTTTAGCTGAAATCTTCACTGTAGCCGTGAGAGAAGTCCCGTTTTCACTTTCAGCTCACGGCTACAGTGAAGATTTCAGCTAAAAACATGTAAATGGCGTCTTGTCAACTTTGCATCTCAGAGCTTCGGGAGACTTGGATTACACCAGGCAAGCAGTATGGAGGCACTTTATTTATTTATCTATCTATCTATCTATCTATCTATCTATCTATCTATCTATCTATCTATCTATCTATCTATCTATCTATCTATCTATCTGTTTATTTATTTATTTATACGTTTTAAAGTTGGTCACCTTTCACTTCTATTATTTACGAGAATGCTGTAACAGGCAATGTACACCAGATATGTTACGGCTGCGTTGCGGATCCGGCAAAACTGATGGATCGACTCTCGCCCATGTTAATAGATGGGTGATACATGCGGTATGGAAAAATTACACACCCGTACTATTTTTGTTGGATCCCGCATACATCAGACAGATTACATGAGTGTGGGTCTGTTCATACGTCTGACAGATTATATGAGTGTGGGTCTGTTCATACATCAGACAGATTACATGAGTGTGGGTCTGTTCATACGTCTGACAGATTATATGAGTGTGGGTCTGTTCATACGTCTGACAGATAACATGAGTGTAGGTCTGTTCATACGTCTGACAGATGACATGAGTGTGGGTCTGTTCATACGTCTGACAGATGACATGAGTGTGGGTCTGTTCATACATCTGACAGATGACATGAGTGTGGGTCTGTTCATACATCAGACAGATTACATGAGTGTGGGTCTGTTCATACATCTGACAGATGACATGAGTGTAGGTCTGTTCATACGTCTGACAGATAACATGAGTGTGGGTCTGTTCATACGTCTGACAGATGACATGAGTGTGGGTCTGTTCATACATCAGACAGATGACATGAGTGTGGGTCTGTTCATACGTCTGACAGATGACATGAGTGTGGGTCTGTTCATACATCAGACAGATGACATGAGTGTAGGTCTGTTCATACGTCTGACAGATAACATGAGTGTGGGTCTGTTCATACGTCTGACAGATAACATGAGTGTGGGTCTGTTCATACGTCTGACAGATAACATGAGTGTAGGTCTGTTCATACGTCTGACAGATAACATGAGTGTAGGTCTGTTCATACGTCTGACAGATAACATGAGTGTAGGTCTGTTCATACGTCTGACAGATAACATGAGTGTGGGTCTGTTCATACATCTGACAGATTACATGAGTGTGGGTGTGTTCATACATCAGACAGATGACATGAGTGTAGGTCTGTTCATACGTCTGACAGATAACATGAGTGTAGGTCTGTTCATACGTCTGACAGATAACATGAGTGTAGGTCTGTTCATACGTCTGACAGATAACATGAGTGTAGGTCTGTTCATACGTCTGACAGATAACATGAGTGTGGGTCTGTTCATACGTCTGACAGATGATATGAGTGTGGGTCTGTTCATACATCAGACAGATGACATGAGTGTGGGTCTGTTCATACATCTGACAGATGACATGAGTGTGGGTCTGTTCATACATCTGACAGATGACATGAGTGTGGGTCTGTTCATACATCAGACAGATGACATGAGTGTAGGTCTGTTCATACATCAGACAGATGACATGAGTGTGGGTCTGTTCATACGTCTGACAGATGACATGAGTGTGGGTCTGTTCATACATCTGACAGATTACATGAGTGTAGGTCTGTTCATACGTCTGACAGATAACATGAGTGTAGGTCTGTTCATACGTCTGACAGATTACATGAGTGTGGGTCTGTTCATACATCTGACAGATTACATGAGTGTAGGTCTGTTCATACGTCTGACAGATGACATGAGTGTGGGTCTGTTCATACATCAGACAGATTACATGAGTGTAGGTCTGTTCATACGTCTGACAGATAACATGAGTGTAGGTCTGTTCATACGTCTGACAGATTACATGAGTGTGGGTCTGTTCATACATCTGACAGATTACATGAGTGTAGGTCTGTTCATACGTCTGACAGATGACATGAGTGTGGGTCTGTTCATACGTCTGACAGATGACATGAGTGTAGGTCTGTTCATACGTCTGACAGATGACATGAGTGTAGGTCTGTTCATACGTCTGACAGATGACATGAGTGTGGGTCTGTTCATACGTCTGACAGATGACATGAGTGTAGGTCTGTTCATACGTCTGACAGATGACATGAGTGTGGGTCTGTTCATACGTCTGACAGATGACATGAGTGTGGGTCTGTTCATACGTCTGACAGATGACATGAGTGTGGGTCTGTTCATACATCTGACAGATTACATGAGTGTGGGTGTTAGCAGCTGTACCAGAGCCCTACTGCATCTGTTCCGGAGGCGGTGTACATTAGCCCGAAGTCTGTTTTCCTGTCCCCTAAAATACTTCACCAGACCTTCCATCGGCATGGGCGTGAGTAGTTAATAATAGTGATAGTGAACTTATCCTTTAACTTAGATTGATTTTTATGAGGTGGTAAAAATTGTTTTTT
>NC_139625.1:88575850-88628350 GCF_964638095.1 Poromitra crassiceps | reverse complement strand
GCCCCTTTGTGCTCTGCACTGCCAAGACTCCTCCCATGCATTTTTACTGTCCACCGTTGACTCGGTCTGTCTTGTTCTTCCAAAGTTTTTTTTTGTCCCAGGCAGCCCCCTCTCCTCAGGCACATTCTATTTGCTGCAGAATGGCATACCTGTCTTTATGGCAGAGGGCTCTGGATTAACTCGAATATCGTGGGAGTTTGAGAGACCTACCCCCCCCCCCCCTTTATGGTTTTGACATTGTGCATAAGATAGGGGACACCAGAGGAAATGAATGTAATGCTGCAAAAGCAACAAACACAAGCACCACAGAAGAGAAAAGCAATATACTGCCTGTTCCAAAAGTAGGTAGACATTTTTATATATACTCGCTGTATTATGTTATTATTATTGAATATTTGAGTTTCCAGCTCCACGTATAAATTGAAGGTTGAATGATTGTGCAAACAGCGATATAGGATGAGAAACTACACAGCTTTATTTTTCATTATGATTATTAAAACGTTGCATTCCTACTTTTGAAACAGCCAGTATACACACAGATCTATCATGTTAGCTGAGGTCACTGTTGGCATCAACAAACGCAGTGTCTAAATAAAAGATCATTAGTCATTTTTCCTATTCCTATTTTAAGCCTTATAAATACTTCAAGAAAACACATTAAAAGAGTCAAGCAGGTATCCTAGTATGATATCTACACTGCATGAGAGGTCTATCCCAGACTGACATACTGGAATCTCATTAATGCCACATACAGTAACACCCGCAAGTCCCCGCCCACACAGACAGTGTCTGTCTCACTTCACCACGCCACTATTCAGTAGCGAGGTGAGACCCTGAAAGCCTGATAATGATGGGTTGTGTTATTGTTGTATTTAGGTCTGTGGAAGTCAGTGGAGAACAGAACTGGATCCAGTCAGTGGCAGTGCTGCCTGGCTGGGAATAGTGGAAACAATGAGAATGCTCCAAGGTGCAGTTGTTCTGAGACAGCTTAGAGGAGTATGGTCATATTAGCCATGGCACCAGTGATTCCCAAAGTGTGGGCCGCGGCCCACTGGTGGGCCGTGGAGGTACTGCAGGTGGACTGCGACTGCGAGTGGTCTGCCAAAACTCCAGAAACTCCATTTCATAAGAAGAAAAGTGCTCCAGAACAAAGTAGCGTGCCGCGGAAGCAACACGGACCTTTTCTGGACGGGCACACGACAGAGCAGAAGTGACAGAACAGGCGACCAGTTAGCAGCAGGCTATCCAGGCTGAAAAGAGAGCAAACAGCGGAGTGATGAAATGAACAATTAAATGGCTCAGCTATCGAGCACAAACAATGGACGCGTTTCGTCAGCTGTTAATGAGCTGTTAACAAGTAGCTAACGTTACGTGATGTACATTATGAGAATTACAAGCTAGTCAGTGTGATACTGGGCTGGGCGGTCCTCAGAGATGCAGTCAATATTCCAACTAGCTAAATGTTACTGGAATAAATCTGGGCTCGCTTGAGCTAGCAAACGTAATTATTGTCTCGCTCTCGTCCTTTCTGATGAATAATTTATGTTGCAGAGGAAAAAACAAATATGTGCACAATCACATCCAGGAGATGTAAAAACTTAGTGGAGGTGGAGGTGGAGGTGGAGGTGGAGGTGGAGGTGGAGGTGCTGAACAAAAGAGTCACTAGAAAGGAAAGTCCACACACTGGAGGCTCCAATCAGTGTTTTTTGTGTGCAACGTCTCGACCCACCAGGATCTTTGTCAAGCAATGAGTCAGAGAAGCAAAGTGACATAAGCATCATCTCACATGCTCTCTGACAGCTAGTTTACATCGCAGGTATGGACAGGTGCATGCTGGTCTGTTATCATTTCATTACAATTAGGTAAAAAATATGCTGCAAATAACTTTTTTATGTTTATAATTCATTTGGGCTATCAGGTATAGTGTCTATCACTGTGGCTGCAATAGAGATGTTTTAGAATTTTGTTTGTTTGTTGTTTTCTTTTTGTTTGTTTGTTGTTGTTGTTTCTCAAAGTGAAAACCAAGTTGTGAGGTGACATAAGAATCATTTCTCTAGGCTTTACAATTATGAAATCATTTAGGTTACTACAATAATTAGGTGTACTTTTGATTTTGATAATTAGTAATGAAAATTCTGCAATATTCCCTGTTTTACAGTTGATTCAAATTCAAATTTGAATAATTAATGAATTATTACCAAATAACCTGATTCTGTCCCCCCCCCCCCCCCCCTTTGCGGAAATCATAAGACCCTAATTCAGCCAGAGAGGAGAAACCACAGAACTTGAATGGATAGAATGCTCCTTCCACTGTTTGCTACCCCAGGAAGATTAGAGGTGCAGTCATGTCCTTCTAATGGGGATCCTTTAATAAACTAAACTAAACTATGCTACTTTGGCCAGTACATCATAAAGTGGCGTGCTGTAGGCTTAGGCTGTATGGATTTTGTAAGGGTTAGTTGCTATGACGACAATGCAAGTCTGGGTATTAAGGCTATGAAGTGTGTCACACTTGCTTGAGAACTGTGCAGATATGCCTGCCTGTTGCACGACTGCTTGGCAAACTGTCACAACTAAACTGAAAGCCTACACAGTTCAGCGTTATCAAAGATTTTTCTTCTCTTGCTAGCTCTTCTAGTCAACATTAGCTAACCTAGAAATACTGTGTGCTTGTGTGCTTCGCATGCACATTTCTAGGTCACGTGCTTATTTCTAGCGTGCTCATTTCTAGCACACTCTGCGCGCGCCGCAATTGAGCAATTGTGGAGCGCGGAACCCCTCCGCCTTATTAAAGTAGTGAGATTAGCAAACCTAGCTGGTTATGGTTCGGTAAGGGGTTAGGGTTCGGTAAGGGGTTAGGGTTCGGTAAGGGGTTAGGGTTCGGTAAGGGGTTAGGGTTCGGTAAGGGCTAAGACCAAAACACACAGGGAGCTAAACGTCATTTGACGCCCCTGTAGCGCACTGCAATCATCAGATCTGAAATGTATACACCACAGAATGACAGAACCATCAGTATTTTGGGGAAAAGGCCACTAATTTATATGTAATTAGGCACAATTGACAGATAAAAAAAAAAAAAAGTTGTTATACTGTAGTTTTGAGCCCCTGTCATTCAGAGGCTGTTGGATCATCCTACCTGTCTGCCGTGCAGAGGGGGAGAAAAAAAAGCAGCACTGTGGGAGAAAATGATGCACACATTCTGTCCAAACTTTCACCAATCTAATCTCATCATGACATCCATGGATAGGCTATATTTTTCTAGCCGATGCGTTTAGAACACTTCCCACTTTGATCAGATATAATGTAGCATATTTACATGCTTGCTGTATTTAAACTGCCGTGAGATTTGTTTGAGGAGCGTAGCGAGACAGATGGGGATGAAAGTGGGCAGAGAGAGGGGGAGGGAGGGGAGCTCAGAGCGCTTTGGTCGCTGCTGGAACCTCATTTGACGCTCCAAAATCGAAACCGGTTCAGAGTACAAGCGTCAAGGCAGTTTGACGCGCGTCAGTTCAGAACGCTCTAAGTTGGTGCGTGTTCGGCCGTTTAAAACAATGGGTGGACTTCAAAACGCGAGCGTCTGACGCTCCCAGTGCGTTTGGGGTTTTAGGGTTAAACCAATCAGTGAAAATCAGCCAGAAAAGTGATAGCCTCAAAACCACCCTGATCATGGGAAGTGACATTCCATTTAGCTCCACATATCTTTCTGGACTGGCCGCTCTCAGCCATTTCCTGGAATTAGAATGTACCTCCTGGGCCAATCAGGGACTGCATCTTAGTTGATGACGTGACCGGGCAAAACATTTGGCATTTCCTGAAGCAACGACCGCCCGGTAACGTTAACATTGGTCGAGTAAACACAGTCGTAGTATTGCAGAAATACACTCAATAGCAACAATTAAACAAGAACAAGAGTATGCACTAGCAGAGTTTGTCAGCGGAAAGGACCTTTTCTCTGACTCTCTCCCGCGTGGATTTGGATTCAATTTGACAACACTGATTGGCTGAAGGAGTTGTCCGTCCAGGCAAGTGCTCCCGCCCTCTGAAACTGCTGTGGACGGCTGGAAGTCCAGACTGATACGTCGAGCCAAACAGAATGTGAGGTCATGTGATCAGGATGGTTTTGACCAGGCTAGAGAAGTGCTGCTGGGTTAGAATCATGATCTGTCCTCTGTCAGGTCTGGGACTCATCATGACGCAGCAGGAGCAGCAGGAGTTCAGGGACAGCCTGGAGGCGGCCCTGTCCTGGATGCAGGCCGTCCAGGAGAGGCTGAGGGCCAACGACAACACCCAGGGGCCCCGCCACGCCCTGGAGGCCCGCCTCCGGGAGACAGAGGTGAGAGACCCTACACACGTTTAACCCTTGACCTTTGACCTGCAGTGACACTGCTGCACCCTGTCATGAGACTCTGTAGTGGAGACAGCTGCTTCTAATCTTGCCACTGAGCAGGGTGTCTCTAGATCTGTAAAAAGTTAAAAAAGAAGTAGTAAATGTCTCAATTTGTTTCACTATGTTATGCAGGTCTATTTTTTATTTTGTTTCATTTTGATCTACGTTTTGATCTATGTTGAACCAAAAAATGTTAATGGCACCAATCGTTTTGGTTCAATTTCCTTAAGCTGTATTGCATTAGTTCATTCACGGTTTTTACTTATGGTAACCCTAACCCTCTTAGATTGAAAATCTATACAATGACAAACATGTTGGACATCATGCCCCTATGATTATTTTATATAATCCTGCACATATCAAATCACTTATCATAGGCTCGCCTGCCGCGGGTCCGTACTCATTGACATAGCGTTTCATAACATTCAATGGCCATGTTCAATCACAAATGGCCCGTTTTGCCGCCTTTTTGTTTCTTTATCTTTGTTAAATTTATAATTTAAAAAGATCTTAAAAAGCATTCAATTTGTCTGTGTGAAACTTGCAGATACACTATTTAGGAAACCACAGTTTAAAGTAATGACATTGGGCGATATGGATTCTCAATTGGGAACTATTTTTCCTTTTTTAAACAGATGTGGAAAAGGCTTGTGTATAAGATCAGTTGAAACTTTAATTATCCCCATTGGGAAATATAGTTATGGCAACAGCAAATACTAAGAGTAATAGAACAAAAAGGAAATAGAATATTAACAAAAGTGTAGCAAATGGGGCAAACTGTGGCCATCTGTTCATACTACAGTGACATCACAGTTGGGCAAACAGTTGCTCGAGTGACATCACTAATGACATCACAAATCGTGACTTGACACCGAGCCCACAGACAGACACCGCCCACTTAGCCAATTTTAACTAAGAAAGAAGATACAAGTATTATATATTATTATATAATTTGACAATGATATATTCATGATTGAAAATGTTACATGTAGCATGCTTCATCTGTCTCACACACCATCTAAAATAACATCACACCTCCTGCACTGTGTTCACCATCACTCACACCTCCTGCACTGTGTTCAACATCACTCACACCTCCTGCCCTGTGTTCACCATCACTCACACCTCCTGCACTGTGTTCAACATCACTCACACCTCCTGCACTGTGTTCACCATCACTCACACCTCCTGCACTGTGTTCACCATCACTCACACCTCCTGCCCTGTGTTCACCATCACTCACACCTCCTGCCCTGTGTTCACCATCACTCACACCTCCTGCCCTGTGTTCACCATCACTCACACCTCCTGCCCTGTGTTCAACATCACTCACACCTCCTGCACTGTGTTCACCATCACTCACACCTCCTGCACTGTGTTCACCATCACTCACACCTCCTGCCCTGTGTTCACCATCACTCACACCTCCTGCCCTGTGTTCAACATCACTCACACCTCCTGCCCTGTGTTCAACATCACTCACACCTCCTGCCCTGTGTTCACCATCACTCACACCTCCTGCCCTGTGTTCAACATCACTCACACCTCCTGCACTGTGTTCACCATCACTCACACCTCCTGCACTGTGTTCAACATCACTCACACCTCCTGCACTGTGTTCACCATCACTCACACCTCCTGCCCTGTGTTCACCATCACTCACACCTCCTGCCCTGTGTTCAACATCACTCACACCTCCTGCCCTGTGTTCAACATCACTCACACCTCCTGCCCTGTGTTCACCATCACTCACACCTCCTGCCCTGTGTTCACCATCACTCACACCTCCTGCACTGTGTTCAACATCACTCACACCTCCTGCCCTGTGTTCACCATCACTCACACCTCCTGCACTGTGTTCACCATCACTCACACCTCCTGCCCTGTGTTCACCATCACTCACACCTCCTGCCCTGTGTTCACCATCACTCACACCTCCTGCCCTGTGTTCACCATCACTCACACCTCCTGCCCTGTGTTCAACATCACTCACACCTCCTGCACTGTGTTCACCATCACTCACACCTCCTGCCCTGTGTTCACCATCACTCACACCTCCTGCCCTGTGTTCACCATCACTCACACCTCCTGCCCTGTGTTCACCATCACTCACACCTCCTGCCCTGTGTTCAACATCACTCACACCTCCTGCACTGTGTTCACCATCACTCACACCTCCTGCACTGTGTTCAACATCACTCACACCTCCTGCCCTGTGTTCACCATCACTCACACCTCCTGCACTGTGTTCACCATCACTCACACCTCCTGCCCTGTGTTCAACATCACTCACACCTCCTGCCCTGTGTTCAACATCACTCACACCTCCTGCCCTGTGTTCACCATCACTCACACCTCCTGCCCTGTGTTCAACATCACTCACACCTCCTGCACTGTGTTCACCATCACTCACACCTCCTGCACTGTGTTCACCATCACTCACACCTCCTGCCCTGTGTTCAACATCACTCACACCTCCTGCCCTGTGTTCACCATCACTCACACCTCCTGCCCTGTGTTCACCATCACTCACACCTCCTGCACTGTGTTCAACATCACTCACACCTCCTGCCCTGTGTTCACCATCACTCACACCTCCTGCACTGTGTTCACCATCACTCACACCTCCTGCCCTGTGTTCACCATCACTCACACCTCCTGCCCTGTGTTCACCATCACTCACACCTCCTGCCCTGTGTTCACCATCACTCACACCTCCTGCCCTGTGTTCAACATCACTCACACCTCCTGCACTGTGTTCACCATCACTCACACCTCCTGCCCTGTGTTCACCATCACTCACACCTCCTGCCCTGTGTTCACCATCACTCACACCTCCTGCCCTGTGTTCACCATCACTCACACCTCCTGCCCTGTGTTCAACATCACTCACACCTCCTGCACTGTGTTCACCATCACTCACACCTCCTGCACTGTGTTCAACATCACTCACACCTCCTGCCCTGTGTTCAACATCACTCACACCTCCTGCCCTGTGTTCACCATCACTCACACCTCCTGCCCTGTGTTCACCATCACTCACACCTCCTGCACTGTGTTCACCATCACTCACACCTCCTGCCCTGTGTTCACCATCACTCACACCTCCTGCACTGTGTTCACCATCACTCACACCTCCTGCCCTGTGTTCACCATCACTCACACCTCCTGCCCTGTGTTCACCATCACTCACACCTCCTGCCCTGTGTTCACCATCACTCACACCTCCTGCCCTGTGTTCAACATCACTCACACCTCCTGCACTGTGTTCACCATCACTCACACCTCCTGCACTGTGTTCAACATCACTCACACCTCCTGCCCTGTGTTCAACATCACTCACACCTCCTGCCCTGTGTTCACCATCACTCACACCTCCTGCCCTGTGTTCACCATCACTCACACCTCCTGCACTGTGTTCACCATCACTCACACCTCCTGCCCTGTGTTCACCATCACTCACACCTCCTGCCCTGTGTTCATTGTATAGAAAATCCATGAGTCGGAGCACGAGGGCCGTGTGAAGATGGACATGGTGCTGGTTGCAGCAGAGGTCCTTCTGCAGAGCGCAGATGAAGAGCTAAAGAACCACACCCACGCTGAACTCAAAGACCTGAAAACGCTATGGGAGGAGACCTGCACCTACATCATCCACTGTCACAGGTGCCATTATTTTCCAGATTTGATTAGATTTTTTATCCCATTTTTATCCCCCATTAGTGCTCATTTTAATTTATTTAGCCTGGTTTTAGCCTGGCTGTTTACACCAGACATGCTCTGTTTTGCTTCGTGCCGGTCACATCTTGTGCTGACTTCCTGCCTGGCTTCACACAATCACTCACGGCTGGTGCAGAAAATAGACCAGACGCGGGAACTGTTGCTGCAGGTCGCGAGCTGCCGGCGCGCCGTGGTCGGTCTCCATGGTCTCACCTGGTAACAAGGGTGCTGAAATGGCTTTGCTTCCAGATGCGCCACAGCGCTTCAGCGTCTGGTGTATTTGCATCATTAGCTAACATCAGCTAGCTTAGCATCAACTTGAATTCCCTGATGGTTTCTATTTCACTTTTGAAAAAGGAGGGAGACACGCACATCCAAAACCCAAAGTTGGGGCAGGTGCTGAGCTGAACTAAAACAGTGAGACAAAAAGAATAAAAACTACTCGCACACCGCAGAGCTCCTTTTCTCCAGATTTATTGTTGTAACGCGTTTCGAGCTACATGGTTCTGATGAAGAGCCTTGTAGCTCGAAACATGCTCTTCATCTGGTCTGATGAAGAGCATGTAGCTCGAAATGCGTTACAACAATAAATCTGGAGAAAAGGAGCTCTGCGGTGTGCGAGTAGTTTTTATTCTTTTTGTCTCACTGTTCTATTTCACTTTTAACATGAAATATACGTATATATATATATGTACAACTTAAAACTAGTTGAAGCAACAGAACTAGCTATCTAACTACCTTCTAAGTTGCAGCCCGTTCACACCATACGCCGAAGCAACGCTCAACCTACGCTGAAGCCACAAGTTTCATTTCGGCGTCCTTGTTAACAGGTGAAGCCGTTCACACCAGCCACGTGTGTGCCTTGCTCAAGGCACGCTGAAGCGATCGTTCAGGATTCAGTCCTATTTTCCAAGCGTGAAGCGTGAAGCTCCCAGGCATGAAGTCAATGGGAGTTGTGGGCGGGTTCAAGGCACGCCGAGCGAGACGCTGAGGAAAAGAGAAGGCTTCTTGTGTGTCAGCTCAGCTTGAGCGTTGAGCCTGCCTCAAGCTTCAGCTCTGCTTATGTTAGGCTCCAGGTGTGAACAAAGGCTTAGAAGCAATGACTCTGAACTCCCAAGCTTAGCCAAGCTGCCATGGCGCCGAAATATGGCATCTGTTTTTCATTATTATTATTATTTTATTATTATTATTATTTTTGCATGTTTTTTAGCAGGTTGTTCTTATCTGGAGTAAACCCCAGTACAGGGAGAACATGTAAACTCCACACAGAAAGGCCCTTTTTGACGAGCCCACCTGGGCAGTAGGCACTGAGGACATGGGAATGGGGACACACCCTCAGCGCCCACAGCATCCCAGGTGGAAATCGAACCGAGGACCTTATTGCTGTGAGGCACTACCACTGTGCCACCGTGTCCCCATATGGCAACTGTTATGATGACAACACAAGATTGACTTATTGTCATTGCAACATTGACCAATTCTGATTTGAGCGGTTTAAGATGTATGGTCCAGAATAGGGTTGAAATTCTGCAATTACATGCACCCCTCTCTAACATCACACTGACTAGAACACATCAGATCTGTGTCACATGTGAAGGAAGAAATCAGAATGATGACACTTTTAGCTGATCCCCAGTCCAACTTGCAACACGTCGTGTTGTTATATAGTATGACTTGCAGGCCTGGTCCAAACTGGGCTTGAAATACTAAAGAGGAAGTTAAAAAGAGGAACGTCACTTGAAAATGAAGGCTGTTTCTATGGGCTGTCACTGTTCCTTGTCATTCAAGGCTGTGGTGTTTTTTCCCTATAGGCTACATGAAGTCACTGGTGCGGTCTGTTGCTCTTTGCTTGATTAACTTAATTACTAACTAAATGAATCAACTTAGTACACCCCTTTAAAGGCTTTGTGCCTTGCGCCGTAATTAGGCTAATTAGTTAATGATGTGATGTTATCAGTGATGATGTCGTCATCGGCGATGATGTCAAAAGTGATGTCATAAGTGCGTGCACACACCAGAGTCCTGCGCGGGTCTGATTTTCAAGACCCAGTTCCGCCCGGCCCCGCGACGTGCAGTACCGACCCCGCTCCGCGAACCCGCACATATGATCAATCAGTACCGCAACCCACCCCGCCCCGCAGACATGAGACCCGCGCTCCGATCCGGAACCGCATATATATAATAACCGTTAATCTGCATTTGTAGTGAACCTAACGAAACTGCCACCGTTTCACACGGGAGGCGAACAGCAGTCTTTCTGGCCGAGACTCGTCAGCTGATGTACGTTAATTCGCTTTTAGCAGCTGCTAGCTCACTAACCAGCTGGATAGCTCTGCTATCAGACACACAGACAGTTACAGCAAGCAAAGTGACTTACCAGCTATTTCCAATATGTCCGGTATAATCCATACTGCCTTTATGATTGCTGTTGGAGGAACGTAAATCCACGTTGGGATGAGACCTCTCCACTTTCACCTATCCATCCATGACATGTTGTTGCCTGTTACTATGAAAACAGCCGTCAAACAGTATGTTTGACTGTAGTGGATGGCGGCTAACGTTAGCCTACTATATTATCTGTCCGACTCATATTGTCTCCAATCAATCACCTTCACTCCGCAGCTGAGTTTTGAATGTTTTGTGCAGTCCATATAGCGTCACACATTGCACAGTATGCGCATACTTGAAACGATGCCGGTTATGTAAACAAAGCGAAAAACGTGCGTCAGAAACTTTTCTCCTCTTCGAGTCAGACCAGCTGCCAGACACACCCCCTGCCAGACACACCCCCTGCCAGACACACCCCCTGCCAGACACACCTCCTGCCTCAGTCTGAGTGCAACAGAAAAACATACATGGCTGATACGTTGTCGTTGTTCCACCTGCCCCCCATCCGCATTAGTTAATTTTTACCCGCCGCCCGACCCACCAATTTACAGAAGTGTATTTTTTACCCGCCCCCCGCATTCCCGGCGGGGCCCCGCGGAACCCCGACCCGGTGCAGGACTCTGGCACACACACACACACACACACACACACACACACACACACACACACACACACACTGATGATGTCATCAGTGATATCATAATGGGGCATACAGACACACACAAGGAGGCATTGTGACATCACTGATGCAATAACATTTAGGGGCCCTTTACATGAGGACAGTTTCTGGAAGAAACAACACAATAGCGTTTCCTTCACACCTTTTCCTTCACACCTTCTCCCTGTTTACATGAGCGCTGTTGAATTTTTAAAACGCAGTAATGTACATGCCAGGTCGCTAGGTGGCAGTGTGATCACCTTATTCTTTGCCCACACAAGGACGCTTCTGCATGACGTAATTTCGTAATCGTCTTTCCTGTTTTAAACAGTAGAGTCAGTAGAGTCCGCCTTCCGCAGTCATTTAGACTTGCCAAAAAGCTTTTTTCAAGCAAAAAAAAACCCCCAAACTGTTTTAAAGTTTTAATATTTGTCGGGTGAGAATGTAACATATATGTGACCAGTTTATCAGAATAACGCCTATTGGAAATCTTTAACGAGCAGCGAGGACCGGGAGCACTGAGTGTGCTATCTGTCAAACCCTACTGTAGGCTACTGGCAGTGAGAAAACACTGTCGACGTGCTTTTGTAACTAACGTTAAATGCCGACCGGGTACAGCCATCGGCTCCTCGCAGCAGTAACGTTATGAACATGTAACTGAAGTTGGCCGCAGTGTAGCTTAATTCTGAATGTTGCCAAACTTCATTCATACTGACGTTTTATTTTGAAAATGGTTGCCAACTCGCGCACGGCTATGGCGTAATCGCGTGTGTCGCGTGTGCAGGCACGTCAGAGTTTCTGAAATGTGCCGTCTCAAAGCGATTACATGGAGCCCTCAGCGGGAAGCGTATCAAAGAATTTCACTCTGGAGGGTGGTTTTAAAATGTGTCGCTTCCTATGCCCAAATTCACCGTCGCCGTCTAAAAGGGAGGCACTAACGATACAATAATTCCCCGTCACCATAGGAAACCGTCCTCGTGTAAAGTGACCCTTAGTGCGCAACACACACACGCACGTGCGCCAATACGGCAGGTGAGGCCGAGCTATGGGCGAAGATGCCTAGTTGAGTACAATTTGCATCCTCAATGTGAACCCAGTTTAAACATGTCTGCACAGACTTACACTCATCCTCATGTCCCGCCCCTCTCTCATGTCCCCTCTCCCCAGTCGCATCGAGTGGGTGTGGCTGCACTGGAGTGAGTACCTGAAGGCCTACGAGGAGTTTGAGCTGTGGCTGACTCGGCAGCAGCGCAGCCTGGATGCCCGCCTGGAGCTGCAGCTGGGGGTGAAGGAGAAGCTGTGGCAGGTGGGTGTCCCCTGTCCAGTCAGTGACACAAGTCAGCAAAGGTTTCAGTGGCTGCGTCTCCAACGGAAGTCAGAAGCAGTGTTTTTGTTTCAAGCTATCTTTAAAAGAGTCTGGATTGGGGAAAAGACTCAATTGAGTGAGTTAGTGAGTGACAAACTTTATTGTCATTCAGAAGTGCACGCTAAACGAAATTCCGTTGCATAAGACTCAGCACAGGGTTAAAATAGGCACAGACTAGGATTAAAAATATGGGGGTTAAAGTGCATGTAAAATATTGTAATATACTAAAAGCAGCAAAAAAATAAGATAAACTGCAGAGATGGACGCTGGGAGAATTGTAAAGTGCAGTAGTGGAAAAAGACCTGAGGATATTATAAAGTGCAGTGAGTTCGGTTGTGCAAAAGTGCTTATTTTAAGTTCAGCAGTCTGATGGCTTGGGGGAAGAAACTGTTGCAGAATCTGGTGGTCCTGCACCGACCGGATGCTGCAGAACCTCCTCCCAGATGGCAGCAGGGAGAACAGTCCGTGGTGGAGGTGTGAGGTGCAGAACCTCCTCCCAGATGCCAGCAGGGAGAACAGTCCGTGGTGGGGGTGTGAGGTGCAGAACCTCCTCCCAGATGGCAGCAGGGAGAACAGTCCGTGGTGGAGGTGTGAGGTGCAGAACCTCCTCCCAGATGGCAGCAGGGAGAACAGTCCGTGGTGGGGGTGTGAGGAGTCACTGATCGGGACATGCAGCGCTGAGGTGCGATGTCCTGAGGCACCTCAGAAGGCAGCATTTTTTTTAAATATTCAAGATGTTGCCTGAACAGGTTTGAGACACAGCCAGAGTCTCCTGTGAACTTCTTTATTCTACGTGCATTGGTCAGTTTTCAGAGAAGTGGCAAAGGAACACTTGGAAGCTTATGTTTTTATACACTGATCACAACAAGTGTAATAGTTCATCCCACATACTCAATTAGCAAAGTCAAAACATGGTATAGTTTATCCTTCAGTCCTACGCTCTGTTTGGTGACTTCATCTCCCCTGGTGTGAGACAAACACTTTTCTAATTGAAAGAAAAACACTAATATATTAAAAAATACACTAATCCAGGGGTGCCCAAACTTTTTTGCCTTGTGAGCTACTTTTAAAAAGACCAGCTCGACATGATCTACCAACCCCCCCCCCCCCCCCCCAAAAAACAACAACAACAACAACAACAAAAACAAAAACAAAACAAAAAAAACTCTGAAAATACATTAATTATTTTTTACCTTACTGGACCCTCCACAGGACAATAGATTTCAATAGATCTCAGGATGTTTTGTGTAAAAATCTTGTTTTTATTTTATAAAACACAAGGTAAGCTTATTCTTTTTTTAACTGTCTCTCTTAAAGTCACTAGCAATCCTGTATAAATTTAGAGATGTATTGAATTATAAGGCCTTGCATATCATTTATTGTTCACTCATTTTACCTTACATGTCTTATTGTGTAGAACTCTGGGGATCAACCTTTAAAACAACTCTAAATTCAATAGTTGTTCTACAAAAACGAGCCATACGTATCATTAATAAAAAGGATTACTATGCTCACACAAATCCACTGTTTCTAAATTCCCATGTTATGAAATTTAATGACTTGTTCTATTATAAGATAATGCAAATAATGTTTAAAGCAAAATCAAAGTCACTCCCATTCTCTGTGCAAAAGTTATTTTCAATACGGGACAGCAAGTACGATCTAAGAGGTGTGTGCAAGTTTAATGTGCAAAAAGCTAAAAAAGAGATTAAAAGGAGATGTGTTTCCATTGTTGGGGTGAAAGTTTGGAATGATGCACATATAAATTTGAAGATGTGTAATTCGCTTTTGGTTTTCAAAAAAATGGTTTCTGAAGCTATTTTTGAAGGTTATAAGTGTGAATAAATTTTCTGATGCTGTTTAAAAAAATATATATATATATATATTTTCTGTGTTGTAAACATTGACTGTTGCAAATTTACTTTTCTGTTTTTTATTTTATGTTGGAGGAAAGCTTAATTGAGTAGAAATTAGGTCAGGCTTAACTCATTCAGGGCCAATGACGTCTTTGACGTGTTATCAGGAATAGCCCAGAGGGCCAATGACGTGTTTGACGTGTTTTTGTTTGTATTACTGCAGGGCGTAGTTTAAACACTTCCCCAGCCTGTCACATGGTATCAGGTCCCTATCATCTAAGACAACACGTGAACAAACACATACCGCAGCTGTTGTTTTGAAATTGAGCAGGAGGAATATCAGAAAACGGATAAGGAGCTTGCCTTGTGCAGACAGGAGAAACGCCATTGAAACGCCCCTCGCGCGCTGCAGGAGCTGGTCGCTTTCCTGTGTGCCAGCCGGAGAAAACCGGAGAAAGTTCCAGAGATGCGTTTGATCATCGGAGGAATGAGGAAATGATCGATCAGCAGTGATCAGAGGGCGGTGAGGACGTGTTGAATAGCCGAGGGGAAAACGGGAACGATAGCAGGGAGGATATGACAGGGAGACATGGACGAGCAGCACACGAACAGCTAGGCAGGCAGAAGCGGCATTCACAGCAGCCCGCTGTCCGTTCTCAAGAGCTTCATGAAATCGCTGGGCTGCGTGCCCTCCAGTGTTGCTCCTGGCCAATCCCGGCGCCACAGGGCGTGGTTATTGCTTATCCTATGTGGGGTTAGAAATCACGCAACGAAGGGGGATCGTGTGTGTGTGTGTGTGTGTGTGTGTGTGTGTGTGTGTGTGTGTGTGTGTGTCTGTCTGTCTGTCTGTCTGTCTGTCTGTCTGTCGGTGTGTCTGTCTGTCTGTCTGTCTGTCTGTGTGTCTGTCTGCACACTCACTCACACTGCTGTATTGTTGAATGTAAAAAAAAAAGCACTTCATGTGTATATATATATATATATATATATTTTTTTTTTTTTCCATTTGTGTCATAACGAATAGTATTTACATGTCTGATGTCAATACAGTTCAAAATAAAAGAATTGAGAGCGAGTTCTGCTTGAGAATGTGCCCTTTTACAAAAATTGCCTTTTCTCCTGTTTATTTTCTCAGGGAGACCTATTGGGGGAAAACAGGGTGTATATAAATGGCTATAAGTAGAGTACAGAACATGCTAAAAGCTCACTTTTTTTTTCCTGGTGAACCCAGAGACGTACATCTTCATTTTGAGGTATTGCAAATCACTCTGGTGCTAATAGATAATTTACTGTGGGTCTTGAAAGATGACCAACAATTATGAAAATCTTTGGCCTGTGCTAAATATTGGCAGTCCTAAACTGGCCCTGAATGAGTTAATATAAGCATTTTGCTTCTGCCTGAGCCTGTTCAGTCTCTGGTTGATTTGATTTTGTTTATACTGTGATTTTGTTATTTATGATGACTGAATAAAATTACATTAAATAAAATCATATTTTCAATGTCTTTTACATTAAATTGACCCATTTAAAAGTGCCACATGTGTTAACACGTAGTTTTATCCTTGTCCCTGTGGAGGGCAGTATACACCTAGTAGCGTATACACTGCCGGAAACTTGATAGAAGAATGTCCGATTTTATGAATGGCACGCGATCTACCAGCATGGCCTTTGCGATCGATGTATTGGCCAGCCCTGCACTAATATATTATTTTATATTCTCCAGGTGGACCAGCAGAGGGTGGTGGTGAGCGACATCCATGGCCAGGCCACGCTGCTGGAGAGGCTGCTGGACGAGGCGGCTGCCCTGTACAACCGCACCCAGGACCCCAGTGTGGAGCCCGAGGCCCAGGAGAGGTTGCAGCACGCCTACAACGAGGTCCGCAACAGGGCCGAGGTGAGGGCATCAAGGACAGCACAATGTCTGTAACGAGGTCCGCAACAGGGCCGAGGTGAGGGCATCAAAGACAGCACAATGTCTGTAACGAGGTCCGCAACAGGGCCGAGGTGAGGGCATCAAAGACAGCACAATGTCTGTAACGAGGTCCGCAACAGGGCCGAGGTGAGGGCATCAAGGACAGCACAATGTCTGTAACGAGGTCCACAACAGGGCCGAGGTGAGGGCATCAAGGACAGCACAATGTCTGTAACGAGGTCCACAACAGGGCCGAGGTGAGGGCATCAAAGACAGCACAATGTCTGTAACGAGGTCTGTGACAGGGCCGAGGTGAGGGCATCAAAGACAGCACAATGTCTGTAACGAGGTCCACAACAGGGCCGAGGTGAGGGCATCAAGGACAGCACAATGTCTGTAACGAGGTCCACAACAGGGCCGAGGTGAGGGCATCAAGGACAGCACAATGTCTGTAACGAGGTCCACGACAGGGCCGAGGTGAGGGCATCAAGGACAGCACAATGTCTGTAACGAGGTCCGCAACAGGGCCGAGGTGAGGGCATCAAGGACAGCACAATGTCTGTAACGAGGTCCACAACAGGGCCGAGGTGAGGGCATCAAGGACAGCACAATGTCTGTAACGAGGTCTGCAACAGGGCCGAGGTGAGGGCATCAAGGACAGCACAATGTCTGTAACGAGGTCCGCAACAGGGCCGAGGTGAGGGCATCAAGGACAGCACAATGTCTGTAACGAGGTCCACAACAGGGCCGAGGTGAGGGCATCAAAGACAGCACAATGTCTGTAACGAGGTCTGTGACAGGGCCGAGGTGAGGGCATCAAGGACAGCACAATGTCTGTAACGAGGTCCACAACAGGGCCGAGGTGAGGGCATCAAGGACAGCACAATGTCTGTAACGAGGTCTGCAACAGGGCCGAGGTGAGGGCATCAAAGACAGCACAATGTCTGTAACGAGGTCCACAACAGGGCCGAGGTGAGGGCATCAAGGACAGCACAATGTCTGTAACGAGGTCTGCAACAGGGCCGAGGTGAGGGCATCAAGGACAGCACAATGTCTGTAACGAGGTCTGCAACAGGGCCGAGGTGAGGGCATCAAGGACAGCACAATGTCTGTAACGAGGTCCACAACAGGGCCGAGGTGAGGGCATCAAAGACAGCACAATGTCTGTAACGAGGTCTGTGACAGGGCCGAGGTGAGGGCATCAAAGACAGCACAATGTCTGTAACGAGGTCTGCAACAGGGCCGAGGTGAGGGCATCAAGGACAGCACAATGTCTGTAACGAGGTCCCCGACAGGGCCGAGGTGAGGGCATCAAAGACAGCACAATGTCTGTAACGAGGTCTGCAACAGGGCCGAGGTGAGGGCATCAAGGACAGCACAATGTCTGTAACGAGGTCCCCGACAGGGCCGAGGTGAGGGCATCAAAGACAGCACAATGTCTGTAACGAGGTCCACAACAGGGCCGAGGTGAGGGCATCAAGGACAGCGCAATGTCTGTAACGAGGTCCACAACAGGGCCGAGGTGAGGGCATCAAGGACAGCACAATGTCTGTAACGAGGTCCACAACAGGGTCGAGGTGAGGGCATCAAGGACATCACAATGTCTGTAACGAGGTCCACAACAGGGCCGAGGTGAGGGCATCAAGGACAGCACAATGTCTGTAACGAGGTCCACAACAGGGTCGAGGTGAGGGCATCAAGGACAGCGCAATGTCTGTAACGAGGTCCACAACAGGGCCGAGGTGAGGGCATCAAGGACAGCACAATGTCTGTAACGAGGTCCACAACAGGGCCGAGGTGAGGGCATCAAAGACAGCACAATGTCTGTAACGAGGTCTGCAACAGGGCCGAGGTGAGGGCATCAAGGACAGCACAATGTCTGTAACGAGGTCCACAACAGGGCCGAGGTGAGGGCATCAAGGACAGCACAATGTCTGGTTTTATGGGTCCACAACAGGGTCGAGGTGAGGGCATCAAGGACAGCACAATGTCTGGTTTTATGGGTCCACAACAGGGCCGAGGTGAGGGCATCAAGGACAGCACAATGTCTGTAACGAGGTCCACAACAGGGCCGAGGTGAGGGCATCAAGGACAGCACAATGTCTGGTTTTATGGGTCCACAACAGGGTCGAGGTGAGGGCATCAAGGACAGCACAATGTCTGGTTTTATGGGTCCACAACAGGGTCGAGGTGAGGGCATCAAGGACAGCACAATGTCTGGTTTTATGGGTCCACAACAGGGCCGAGGTGAGGGCATCAAGGACAGCACAATGTCTGTAATGAGGTCTGCAACAGGGCCGAGGTGAGGGCATCAAGGACAGCACAATGTCTGGTTTTATGGGCCAATTTGTATTGCACCTTTCAACTAAGTTTGAACACATAGAAGATACGGTCAAAGGTCCTGCTAACTTAGTTGTTTCGGGGGGACCAACAGTGAAAGTGAAAGTAAAGTGTTTGCTTTAGTTTTCATCTTCTTCTTTCCTTTTAAATCGTTTGTAATGTGCTCTGACAGCTCTGTTAAACTGTTTGATGCACCATGTTACCTATAGGAGTTAATGCTTCCCTATGAACGTGTGTGTGTGCGTCCACTCCACCTGGAGTGTGGCTTCAAGCTCGCATGAGCAGCAGGCTCAACACGGCTAAAGAAGGAATAGTCCATTCATCTGTAGAGCACGGGGGATTGAAAATGATTTTTTTAAATGTTTTTGGCATTTTTTACGCAAAATCGGAATGTTACAAATAATGTCCCCTGGAAGCGCCTCCTACTCCTGTGAATTGGCTCCCAGTCTGTTTTCGATCTTGGCCTCTTCTCTAGTCGTTCTTATTCAGTAGTCTGTCATTCTTGTTTTCAACGGACTCTCAGGAGTCTCATACTTGAAGTAACAGACGTCATCAAAGAGTTTTACTAGAGAATTCACATTCAGGGGATAGTGTCAACTACCCAAATGTTGACTTTGTGATGCCTTCTCTAACATGTTGTGTGTGTCCTACGCTGTGCTAGGAGCGTCTGTTGCTGCTTCAGAAGATCGCTGAGGAGCACCAGATGTACCAAGGCTGCGTTCAGAGGTTCCAGTCCTGGCTGCTGACCAAGACAAAGGAGCTGACTGATCTGGTGGAGAGAGAGGACACAGCCGAGAACAGACTCAAAGCCTTACAAGTGAGACTAACTCTCAGTGGAAAATCCACTAGTGTTGCCAGTATTTCACAGTGCCTTAGTCATAGGCTCAAAAGCTGTCAAAAGCTGTAGGAACAGTAGATAAAGCAGTTTGAATAGAGTAATCTCCATTGTACAACATGCACTTAGCATAGGTTTTTGGACATCCGCAGAAAACAGTAATAGGATACATGAAGCGTCTTTGAAAAGCGTTGGAACACAAAATAATGAAAAATAATATGTATACGAATATAACAAAAAAGAAGAAGTAAGCACAGGTTCTGTCTGATCCCACTGTACATTTGTGGCAACATAAAGACCTAATTAATTATCGTTATGAATGTGATTGCAGATCTCTAGTTGATCGGGTGCCTTTGTTTCTTCAATGGAGAATACAGTAACATAAGGCTAAGCAGCTTGCTGGCTAACGTTAGCAACTAAACCGTTAGCAAACATACAAAAGCAGACTACATACATACATGTAGAAGCACTGCTTATACAACAATGTACTTTATTATCAAATGCTTCAGTATCTGCTGCATTACCATTTTAAAAATATTTAACTATTACTATATTTATCGCTTTATTGCGGCAGTCCATGTAAGCTAATAGCCACACATCCAGAACTAGGTTTCCCCATCCTGTCATTTTATCGAAACTGCATGTGAAGAGGGCTATAAGCCCCAGAGGCAAATGACCTTGAGTAGGTTATAAGCCCCAGAGGCTAATGACCTTGAATAGGTTATAAGCCCCAGAGGCTAATGACCTTGAATAGGTTATAAGCCCCAGAGGCTAATGACCTTGAATAGGTTATAAGCCCCAGAGGCTAATGATCTTGAGTAGACTTTAAGCCCCATGACCTTGAATAGGTTATAAGCCCCAGAGCCTAATGACCTTGAGTACAATGAGTAGGCTATAAGCCCCAGAGGCTAATGACCTTGAGTAGGCTATAAACCCCAGAGGCTAATGACCTTGAGTAGGCTATAAGCCTCCCCATAAGCAAATGTTCAAGTATCCCATGCAGGTAAAATGCTAGAAAATTTGACAGTGTCTTGTCCCACACTGTGCCACAGCAACACTAAAATAACGTGCATTAATAAGGGAATCGAAGCAGACTTTAAAAAGTAATGCAAAAGTTACTTTCGCTATTAACTAATTACTTTCATTATGCAGTAATTTGTAAAGTAATACAATTACTTAGTAACTGTAACTAATTACTAATTTCCAATAACTTGCCCAAACACTGAATGTAAGCTAGCATGCTGAAATGATTTATTCCTCCCCCCCCCCCCCCCCCCCCTCACTGCTGTCAGGCCCTAGACGACAGCGTCGCCAGTGAGGAGAGAACCCTGCAGCACATTGAGGGCGTGGCGGAGGCGGTGAGGGCCAACAGCTCCCCCGGTGGAGCGGAGGTGGTGGTAGAGGAGGCGGAGGAGCTGAGGCTGGGCTGGCAGAGGCTGCGGCAGGGCCTGTGTGAAGCCGGGGAGGGCCTGCGCATCAGCCTGGACTCCCACAGCCAGTACCTGACGCGGTGCCACCGCCTGGGGGACGACATCGGCCGCCTCACCCTGCTGCTCCAGGGGCTGGACCGTGAGCTGGAGGAGGGCCGCGACGCTGCGGACCGGGCCGACCGCACCGAGGAGCAGATGGTGGGCCAATGGAGGAAATACACGGTGAGCATCTAGAAAAAAGATATGATCATATACCGGGGGCCTGGAAATGTCTGGTATCAATATTGTGATATCATTTACATTCCGATTTCTGTTAAAATTCCACTTTGTGCAATTTATTAAAGGAAAAATCCACTCTTTTAAAGCCCCTATGTGTAGAACATTGGTTCCCAAACTGTGGTGGTCCGCCCGAGAATTTGAAGTAGAACTTCAGTTCTACTTCCTCACTCACTTCCAAGTCCCAAATCCGATATTCCATGAGACTGATGTCATACAGCCAGGGAGCATACACAGACAGCCACTCTAATTGCGAGGCTAATAATTAGCTAGCTAGCGGTCGTATACTGATGATGTCACTAGTAGGAGATGACAGTAAACACTACCGCAAGGCACTGTGGGTATTATGGTGACACAGGTTGGCTTAGGAGGTGCCGTTTGCGAGGCTAGCAGGCTAGCTAGCTACCGTTTGTTTTCTCAGAGGCGGAGGATTTCGGGGATGCGGCTCTAGCTGTGGTATACGCTAAATATACCACAGCTGTGAACCAATCAGATTGCTTGTTGTGAGAGAGCCATTTTTGCCGATATATCGTGCATCCCTATTATAGATGAAATTGTGCTCAATAGAGGCAAAGTGACCGCCTACTTCCTCCTTCAGTACTGTACCAGAGATTTTCATCTGCCATTTATTTTCCCATACACATTTCGTAAAATGCGTATAGAAATTGTTTTACTGGTTCAAACCAAATGGTACAGATACAGTATATTTAGAAACAGGAGAGAACACATAACATTTCACTGGGACCAAAACTTTAAAAATGCGGGTTTAAAGAAAATATTCTTTCGATGTTGTTTTTTTAAGTTTTGGTCGGAGTGAAATGTTCTATGGTCTCTCCCAATTATAGCGTTAGCTGAACCGTTTGGTTCGACCAAGTAAAACTATTTTATAAGCATTTAACTAAATGTCTATGGGAAAATAAATGGCGGATGAAAATCTCTGGTACAGTGCTGAAGCAGGAATTGACGTTCCACTTTGCCTCTCTATCCACCTTATTTTTGGCGGCCATTTTTGCCTGATCTGCTGATGGGTGCTTCTTCCGGTGTGATCCTCCCAGCCTTGTTGCTGACAGCTTGACACCCGTCTGGGCGAACGGAGCAAATCACTAATCAGGTCCAGCTTGGCAAAAATCTCGTCGATAAATATCCCTTTAAGAGCGCAGTGCATTCATGGGTAATCGCCTGCTGTGGCTAATATTAACCATTTCAAGTAACACTGTTTCCATACGGATCACCGGCGTTAGTTTGTTGTTTATAACGTGGCTATATTCATAACGTTTTCTATCTCGGATACGTTATTTCGAATCGCACATAGGTTACGCCAAACCCCACATAGGTTACTCCTCGAATCCCACATAAGTTACGCTAAAACGCACATACTTTACGCCTCGAATCGCACATAGGTTACGCTAAAACCACCACCGCAAAGCGTGTGGGTTTCAGGACGAAACAGACTCGAGCCACTAACGTCATCTTAAGAGCACAATATTCCTGGAATGCAAGTTTACCTAAACAGTTACATGTCCTCTGCATTCTACATAAAATTAAGATATTACGGGTTGTTTTATTTTGTATGTTACATACTTATTGACCAAGTTATGTTCAATTCAGCCAGGGTACAAGAGACTGAGTGTAGGTGGCCATCTTTTCAAATCAAGTAGAATACATTAGGAAATGGCAAGCTGCAGCAATAGTCACGTTAAACCGGACCTTGTACGCACAATTATTTTTTACAGTGGGGCATTAAAAAATAAGGTGGATAGACTTTCTGAGTGTTTTCTTATAGACTAATTGACTAGTCAAAAAAAAGACTAGTCGACACAGAAATGAGTCGCTCCCTAAAATATACCTCCCTAGGGGTTTCAACTTGTTGCTTCCAGTCAAACGTGGTCATATGGGCATACAAAAAAAACTCGTAACGGACAAGCCCGTCTTTTATTGTCACACAAACACCACAATACATGCATGCGGCCACAACACACTCATGCTGACGGTGGCCGGTGAAAAGTGTCCTCTGCATTTAACCCATCCAGGCATGTCCTTTCCTCCGAGGGGCAGGCCAGGAGCAGTGGTCGCTTTCTCGTACAGCGCCCGGGGACCAACTTCGGACGTTGTCGTCACTGGTCGGATGACGATGACGATCTGATCTAAATATCTGATCTGAAATACAGTAGCCAACTGGTTTGTGAACATGGGGACACGTCTTGTGGCATCATAGCATTCTAGTCTATTGACCAACAGGCATTGTCTTTGCTTGTTTGTAATCCTTTTGCTGTTCCACTCCAATATCCAACAGAACTCCATTTGTCTTTCCCCCTTCACTCCCCCTCTCTTTCTCATACTTGCCGTACCGCAGGGATGATCTATTTTTTTACCCAGAATTCTCTGCACTTCCTGGTTCCTACGTGTAAAAGTCAATGGGATTTTTTTATGGGAATTTCGGTAAAATGCATGAAATGAGGTCTGTGGTTAACAAAAGTTTATGAAACAGCTAACCTTGTGTTGGGCAAGACAATTTTCACAAATGAGGACCACTTTGATGACTTTTGAAGCGTTTTCTGAAAATCGAGTTAAAAAAAAACGCATTTACCCTTTGAAAATCATAAAACGTTTTGTTAACCACAGACCTTATTTCAGGCAAAATCCCCATACAGAAATCCCATTGACTTTTACAGGAACCGGAAGTGCTAACATCCAAGTCTTCTTCTTATTAAAACCCCATCTATTCTTTCTCTGTGGTTGCATGCTTCCCCCCCATTTTTCATGCCTTTATTTTCCAAAAATGGACACCTCACCTACAACTCTCCCACCGTCCGCTCCCCTCCTCTCCTAAATATCAGTCCTCGTATAGCTGAACTTCACTTGCCTCGACATGACTCCTAACTGAATTTATATTCTCCATCTCATTATCATTTTCAACCAATCGCACAGCCCTGACACACTCAAACAGATACACATGGCCTGCACTGCAGCACAGCCCGGAGCCTAGTTACGTATCATCAGTGGATTGACTGAATGCCTGAGAGAGGTGTGGTAGAGCCACAGTCGGATCATTCTTTTCTCTCTGGGTACCTTACACTGTCACATACACAACATGCATACCGCACGTTGTCTGGCAAGTCACCACTGGCTATAGATTGATAAGCTGTCTCCTCCACCCGCATAACTTTGTGGAAAAACCTGGGATAAGCTGTGCCTCCATAGCCTTGTGGATCTCTATGAAGCAGTCATCCCTTAAAATAACCTTACTTTCATTCCATTATACAAATTCACCCCTAAATTCATGCAAAGTCCCCTGAATTAATTATGCGAGTGGTTTATGGAGGAGATCCCATTGAAACCTCCTTAATCTTGACTAATTACTTTCTAATTTAATGAACAATTTAGAGAGACTTTTCATTCATTTCCACTTACTAACCTTGTAAACCATTCCCAAAAGGCATGAAAAATCACTTAATTACTAGTCCCTAGTAATTAGAAACCATGATATTAATCTTACTTTTTTGGGATCAAATGAAGGGATTTGGTTTGGTAGTCATCAGAGTTGCAGTATGCGATAGATGGGGCAAATCACCAGCAGGCTGTTATGAGAGAATGCAATGGCAAAGTCCCTGTGGACTTTTGGCGGCTGCCTCCGTCGGGCGTGACTGGAACTTGGAATGAGGTGGTGCGTCGGGCGTGACTGGAACCTGGAATGAGGTGGTGCACTCATCTGTCATAGTGTGACAAGACTTGACTGGCAGAAGGTCTTGTCACCGTTGACATGCCAACGGGGAATAAACAACTTTTGTTTCTCCATATTTCCGCTGTAATGGCATTTCGTGGGAAATATTTTCAATGCAGAATACACTCAAATGGTAATGCCACAAAATACGATTACAAGATGTGCACTCCTCTGAAGCCCCTAACCCAGGGTTCCCCAAATAGTGGCCCGCGGGGCGCATGGGGCCTGTGAGCGCCCCCTGTGTGGCCCGCGCTGGAATTGCAAAAAAATAAAATAAAAATAAATTACAGTGCACCTGAATGCAACATGCAAGATATGCGCTGCTCTCCGTATTGACCTGGCTGTGAGCCCCTCCCCCTTAAATAATTAACTTGTTGGTTTTGGATTTATTTAGCTGCAAGACTGCATTTTTGTTCATGTGACCCTCAACACAGGCTTTGAGAATCCCGGGCCACTTACTGATACTTATGCTTAAATTAACCCACTCATATTCTGGTTTATTTAAAAAAAAAACATTTCGGCTAGTGGAAATTCTAATTGGCTGGTAACTTTCAAATCTAGCAGCCATATTGGCAGGTGGTCAAAAAAGTTAATTTCAAGCCCTGCAGGGAGAGCAGGTGGTGACATAGGAGTGAGTGAGAAAAGGACCGAATATTGGTGGTTAAGACTGAATAATGACATCACAACTGTTCATTTAAAATGAGTTATTCCTCTAAATCTGGCTTCAAATGCCCCAAATCTTTCGCCGGAACATGTTGCCATTCGGCAATGCCATGAATGCTATTCTGTGAATACAATATTTGTCCAAAGAGTTTGTCTTCTCAGTTATTTATTTTGCCTCTACTTTGCTCCTCATTTGTTTTACGTTAATGTGTTACTGTTATTACTTTGAACAAACCTTTGGGTTAGTTAGTCACTCCAGTGTTTCCCACACATACTGTAGGTGTTCGTTGGGTGGGCTAACCAGGTATATTAACAGCTGACAAAGTATATTTGGCGACCCCATTTTAGATGTTTTTTTAATTCATCCGAGAGAACGATGCCATCGATTAACTATTGGACAATCTCCCCTTTCCGTACCTGTTGGTTCTGCTATTGCGAGAAGGTTCTAGTACCAACAAAAACTACGGTTTAGTTTTCTCAACATTTCTCAATGTATAGTACATTTAAGTTAACACGTTCACTGCCGTTGACGAGTCAACTCGTCAAGCAGAAACCAACGGTTGACTGCCAATGACGAGTCAACTCGTCAAAAAAAAAAAAAAAAAAAAAATTTGACGGTGGGACGTGGATCAAACCCTTTTACGTCTCCTATAAAAATATGGGAGCCACCGAACGTGTACAACCCATTCCACCGACCCACTAAGTGGCGACAGTGCTCTCCAGACTAGAGAAAGCGAGCCAAAACTGCAGGGAAAAGCGTGAGGAAACCATTCTCATACTGTAGAATGGTTTGGCGAAAACGCTTTCGTGCTGGCGCACAACGGTGGCGCACAACGGTGGGGGGTTCCAAAAATAGACTGGGTGGAACACACTTTGAAACACGCAGCATAAAGCCCAGAATCGCAAAAGCTTCATCAAAGCTCTCAACCGAAACCCCAAGAAACGAGCGAGCCCCATCCAGGCTCGCCCGACGAGGGGCCGCCAGGCAGCAGACAGGCAGCAGAAACTCGCTTGTGACACACCCGCTGCAGAGCCAAGGAGGGAGGAGGAGAATGCCCACGGAGGGAGGAGTTTGAAGGAGAGGGGGGTGCGGGTGCTGTTATCGAGGAAAATACTGTTCAGAACAAATTGTTTAGATGTCTGATGGTTAAAGTGACTGTTCTATCGAATTTCACAAAAAGGCATTTTTCTCACCTTTCATTTTCAGACGCTGAAACCATGCTGTATTCAACTGCTAATGCCTACATAACTACTAACTCTACAAACTAACTCTTTTAGACAGAGAAAGCACACATTCTATTAGTTCTTTTGAGATATTTTGTGTTCACAAAATCCTAACAGAAAAGAATCCTCGGCTCTTGAAAGATGAGCCAGAATCCTAAAAAAAAAACCTTGGCAGAAGCTACCTACAGTAAAAAAAAAACTGTTGGCAGTGAATGTGTTAAAGGTGTGCCGCTGATGTGACGGAAGTGGAGTTAAAGGGCCCATATTTTGCTAATATAATGTATTATTATTTTATTGTTGGCCTCCAGTAGAGTAACTTATTGCATCAGTCATAGTTTAAAAAACTCATTGTTTATCTTGTACTGGCTCTCACTGCCCCCTTCAGTTCACCCTCTGTCTGAAACGCTCTGTTTTTAGGTCCTGTCCCTGAACCCCCACCCTCCGGAAAATACTCCAGGTGGGCAGCGCGAGGAGTTTTTGCGTTTGCAAACTTCTGCCCAGAGAGCTATCGCTGTAGAAGCGAGACTGTCTGTCTGTCTGTCTGACTATCTATCTATCTATCTATCTATCTATCTATCTATCTATCTATCTATCTATCTATCTATCTATCTATCTAGATAAGATAGATAGATAGATAGATAGATAGATAGATAGATAGATAGATAAATAGATAGTCATGCATAACAGAAACAGACAGGCGATCTCTGCTATGGCTACTAAATTTGGTAGTTGTAAAACAATTATATCAACGAGCAACTGATTGTCAAAACGAATTTGACCATCGATGAAAAACGTGACTTGGACATAAAGCAAGCTATCAATTGATTTATCAACATCCCCCTAGCTATCTACAGCTCCGCTAGGCCGGGCTGCACCCGGACATTTCCTTCAGTGGCTGGCCAAGCAGGGATTCTATTACCACGGCCTGCCATAACGTTACACCGGGAGCTTCACACTAGCTAATGTAGCTAGTTAGCTAACTTCCCAAATGCTTGTGACTATAGTGTGCCTCTCCTAGCAAAGGCTACACGGACCAAACCAAAATGAGGACTTGGAGAAGTCAGCAAGTTGGACTAACGTTACAAGTTCTGAAAATATGTGCCTTTCGTCATTCATCGGTTGTTCATGTCTATAAGGCAGCTGTGCTGCTACGCTAAATAGCAAGTGCTAACGTTACCCAGCCGGTAAGTAACGTTAGCGCTTCCTAGCAGCACATTGGACCGATGCTGGAATGAGACACATATTTTCAGAACTTACCACTTCAGTCCTACATCCTGGCTCACTTCCATGTCGTCTCCTTGTTTTTGCGGTCTGGAATCCGTTATTCCATGAGACTACTACTGTTGTGTTAGTCCCAGACAGCCAGGCTAGAGAGAGCCTGGTGAGTGGTGACGCCGCCGCGGGTTACTGAAACACAGAACAGGGAAGAGAGGGGAAGGGTGGGAGCTAGCGTGCGCGCCGGCCGGCGGCAACGCTTTGTTGCCAGGGTAACAAGTCCTTACTGACGTCACAAAAATTATGGTTCTCGCACAAAATCGCCATAAATCCATGTCATCTCGTCTACGAGAGTTCATAGGCGCGAGGGGTGGTTCATGGGGGTAACATTAAAACACTTTCACATATTTATTTGAAGCTTAGCCCATGTTTAATATGACCATCCAAGATTGTAACAACATATATATGATACAAAATTAAGAAATGCATAATATGGCCCCTTTAACTCATTGGGTGCCAATGACGTCGATCGGCGTCAAATCGAATAGTAACGTAGAGTGCCAATGACGTCGATCGGCGTCAAATGCGTTTTTTGACGGTGGGACGTGGATCAAAGCCAGATGCATCTCCTGTGAAAGTATGGTGGATGTTGAATGTGTAAAAGCTATTTTACGGACCCATTAGGTGGCGACAGTGCTCTCCAGATTAGAGAAAGGTGAGGAAAAAAACTGAAAAGCAGCCGTGGGGACACGGAAACCGCATCGGTATGCATCGATATGCATGAAGCATAACGTTAGCTGTGCCTGCAGCAGCCAATCTGCTGCCACAATTGAGCCCCTCCGTGTCCGCTGCGATAGCCCCTCCACATGATTAGTTGTGGAGTTGTTATTATTCTCAGTTGGAAGCGCTGGGAGCCGGTGACAAATACACACGGAACGCTGTGAAAAAGCTGGGTTTTCAGTGCAGAGCAAACCGCAGCAGAGAGCCACCAGAGCCACCAGAGACAAACCCACGGAGGAGGGGTTTGCAGTAGAGGGGGGTGGGGCATGCAGGGCAGCATACAACACCGACCCAGACAGCAGGCATGATGGACAGATTGGTTGGCAAACACAAGCTAGAATATCTGATGCCCACCAGCAGTAAATCAAGACCAGCAAGAAAGTGTAGGGTCTGCGCAGCAGGGGCCAGCGCTGCTGGTTGCAGCTAAAAAATATTATTTTGCCAAACAAAATTCCTTTGTTTTCGCTCTTTTATTGAAGGAAATTATTTTTGAGGTGTCACTACATCAGAAAATATTAGCTTCAGAGTCAGTGATGTGCTTGAAATGTTTCATTTCACAAAAGGCTGATTATCTCAGCTTCTAGTCTGAAACGTCTGTTTTTGCTGAAATCAACCTATCTTCTCCGGCTGATAACTAAAGAACGGAAAATGATATCAATAAACTTTTTTTTGCTGATGATACAATAGACTATCATCGTTCTTTGGGCGTGTTCGGTGTTTACATAGTAATATCACACAATATTCTGTGGGTCTCGAGAAATCACTGAAAACGCTCTGAAACTCTGGCACTGGCACTCCGTTCTCCAAAAGTGGCTGGCACTCAATGAGTTAACAAGGGTATATGCAGAACTCCTGAAGTTAAACTCAATACCTTTTAAGACCTTTTCAATATATTTTATGACCTTAAGGACAACATTTCACGATGTTTCAGCTCAAAGTCATGTGTTTGCCATACTGTACGTGTGTGTCTCCCAGGGTGTGAGGAGTGCTCTGTCGGCCGAGGAGTCCGAGGTGGAGCGTCTCAAGGCTCAGCTCAAAGGACTCTTCCGATTCTCAGAGGACTCCCGCCACCTGTCCGATGATGTCCTGGCTATCGTCAAAGAGCATCAGAGGTGAGTAACGGGAAGCCATTTCACCTTCCAAATATTATGTTCATTCTAAATGATTTATTCTTGATTTTCAGTTCTATGCAAAATCACTTGATCAAAGTGAAAACAAACCTGAAGAAATGTATGCGAAAAAATTTAATTAAAATCACAGAGAAATGATGTAAGCAAACTTTAGGGTTGTCCCGATACCACTTTTTTGCTGACCAAGTACGAGTACTATGGAGAGATATGTGTCTTTATTCTGTGACTGAAAGTTTACATCCTGTAACCAAAGACTGTATCTGTGAGAAAATAAATCCACTTTGTAATCAAAAAATAGATCCGTAAGCAAAAACATAGATTTGAAAACAAAACTATCAACAATCCAATCAAAGAAAAATTAAAAAAATAAAATAAAGTAAAGTTTTTAGATTTTTCATTAATGTGAATTAAAAAAAGTTGCATGCAAACACAAACATTTTGTTCTCAACTCCAAAAGATTTGTTTGCGAAACCATTACCTTTGCTTACAAAGCTCAACTTTTCTTTTGCGAAATGAAAAGTTTTGCAAAACTTTTTCTGTTACAATAAGGGCGGGGCCTACAGCAGAAAGAAGTAACGCACGTCCCTATTGGCCAGTGTCGATCGGAGTGATAGCTTGGCAACATCCAATCCAGTACGAGACAAGGCGGAGGGCGGGCACTTGAACGGAAGTATTTCCTGAAGGAATCTCCATGCCATTTCAGCGCCAGTTATAACCACAGATTGAAGAGAGAAGCCATGAGTATGTTCACACCAATGTTTTTATGTTGTTTTTATGTTTGGACCGGTGCATGTAACCTGACCAAACATAAAAACATTGGTGTGAACATACTCACGGCTTCTCTCTTCAATCTGTGGTTATAACTGGCGCTGAAATGGCATGGAGATTCCTTCAGGAAATACTTCCGTTCAAGTGCCCGCCCTCCGCCTTGTCTCGTACTGGATTGGATGTTGCCAAGCTATCACTCCGATCAACACTGGCCAATAGGGACGTGCGTTACTTCTTTCTGCTGTAGGTCCCGCCCTTATTGTAACAGAAAAAGTTTTGCAAAACTCAGGTTTTGCAAACAAAACTTTTCATTTCGCAAAAGAAAAGTTGAGCTTTGTAAGCAAAGGTAATGGTTTCGCAAACAAATGTTTTGGAGTTGAGAACAAAATGTTTGTGTTTGCATGCAACTTTTTTTTAATTCACATTAATGAAAATTTTTTAAACTTTTTATTTATTTTATTTTTAAATTTTTCTTTGGATTGTTGATAGTTTTGTTTTCAAATCTATGTTTTTGCTTACGGATCTATTTTTTGATTACAAAGTGGATTTATTTTCTCACAGATACAGTCTTTGGTTACAGGATGTAAACTTTCAGTCACAGAATAAAGACACAAATATCTCTCCATAAAGTACGAGTACTGACATCTGGGTACTTGCCGATACCGAATACCGATACCGAGTATTTCATTCGTGGTCGACAACGTGTTTTTGTTACACCGTATGGTTAATTAATTAATTAATTTGAGTATTGACGGTGACACCCATCTGTGTTTCGTGTTTGTCCCTTTTATGTTATATGTTCATGAGGACCGCAATGGAAACAAGCCTATGGCTTTATTGTGTTTTTATCCTCGGTGATTGTCTGTCTCTGTATTTGTGCCCTGTTTTTGTTGACATTCACCAAATAAAGTCAATCAATCAATCAAATTAAAAGATAACTTTTCAAGATTATGGGTTTTAGTGATTTTCTTTAGTATATATTATCTGCAGAAGTAGGCTACCTAGTTTTCGCAAGACCACAGAAATTTCGCATAATAAGTATCACCTATACTTGATAGTCTCTTCTCTTGATGCCTTATGAAACAAAAGTTTCCCATTAAATAAGGAAATAAGGTTTCCAATTAAATAAAGAAGTATGCTATGAATCAACCTTTAAACCACATAGCTGTGCATCTCCTTTGTATTTGTTCTGCTGGTCTATTTTCATTCAAACATTAAAATAGAGGTTCCTTGTGTTCTTATGTTCATTATGTTGGGTCTCGTAGTTAGATTAGATTAGATTACCGTACTACCACTGTTTATTGTAAAAACAAACTTTATTGTGCTTTTATTTTGAAGGCAAAACCGAAATGAAATTGTGACAATTGTTGCTAAATTTGCATTAACGTTACGTTCCACTTTTAAAACGTTAAACTTTAAGGCAGTATGGATTACGGGACACGTAGCACGTATTACAACGATCTGGTAAGCCTTTGCTTGTTCCACAGCACTGTGTTGTCTGCTAGAAGAGCAACTAATGCTAACCTGTAAGTTGAACAGAAAGTGTTTTAGCTTGTTGCAGGCTACGCGGCTAACTGCAGAGCTAATCAGTCAGACAGTGAATAGGCGAGCGAAGCGGTGCAGGCTGTAGCTCACTCAGCTGATTACTGACCTGATAGCTTTTTATTTCTCCTCACAAAGCGCTCCAGGTAGAGATGCAAACAAACAGGCTGTTATAGTGAAGCTTCTCTGCATGCATTAACAGCTGTGTGAGCCTGACGCTGGCTTGCTAGGTTAATGTCACGTTGCATGCCCTAGGTGTAAAGTGGTATCGGGCGCGCGGCCGTGTCAGTATCGGGCAAGTACGAGTACAGCAAAGTATCGGCTCCGATACCGATACTGGCATCGGTATCGGGCCATCTCTAGCAAACTTGATTGCTCTGTTGTTTTAATTGTATACTTTCACGTTAATTTAAAATTAGTTTTCACTTTGACTGGATAGAGGAGATAGGATAGAGTGCTTGGATACAGTAGAAGTCTGGATAAAATCCTGAATAAATGCATTTTGCACTAACTTAATAGCACAACAAAAAGGAAAAGGGCAAAAAGTCAAGGGGGGGCAATACTTTTGATAGCCACTGCAATATTGTTGATTATGTTAGATATTTTGAAATACTTGCATACTTGTATAGAATCCAATTAAAATGTCTCATTTTCAATCCATTCAGTCAAGGTCTTCCCATAGACAACCACATCAGAGGTGGACCACACTGACCAGATCTGTCAATGTCAGCTTTTTATATATCTATACTATAGGCTCTTTCACACCGGCCTTGAAAGCCGAAAAATGCACGGAAAATAGGATTCGCGCATCCGATGTGAAGGTCGTGGACGCGCTTTCGTGGATAATTGTTTTACGCCTTTTGTCCCGCGACGGTAGGTAGTAACAGCGCCGGGTTACCTGGCAACCCGCCTCCATTTGAAAGCGTCGTCGCAGCAAGCCGGAAAAGGTGCGAATGGTCAGCTCATTCATAAAAAAATGACAGGGTTAAATCACCTCATGTATCAAGAAAGTGCACGAGTGAAAGTAAAAAAAGTAGCCTATACAATCATGACTGCAGGGACGCCAGGAGGAATGCTCCGTGCAGTTAGGCTTTATGCTCAAACGATGTTGACATTAGGTAAAATTAACGGATATAATAATAAGCTTCAGAGGGCTATAGCTGTCTAGTGGCGAGTTGGTCTGATGATATTCCCCCTCGAAATCAGCTCTGTGCATTCCCTTACAAAAACTACTAACGTTAAGTAGTCATGTGCATTTATAGCCTATACTATTCCCCCGACGAACGTTATGCAGACTGCAGCTGTTTGATATGCGGGCGGTCGTGTATCGTTTCAATTTTAGGAGGACACAATATCGATCTGCCCGCCCACCATGCGAGTGCACCTATCATCCCTGCTCAGCGGACTAGGAGAAGGAGGGAAGTCTTGGTTGTTCAATGATTTCGTTCATCATACAGTAGCCTAGGCTACACAAACCTATGAAAATATTCATTTGGGCTAGGAGGAGCTGGAAATCCCTCCGCTCGCCTTTCAATCCGGGAGCGGGGGATTTCACCTGAAAGTACACAGCAGCACGGGATTGTGGCCGTGATGCTTGGCTCTGTGTGAAAGCAATTTCTGTGGCGAGGGTGCGAGCTTTGCGGGACTCCTAAACGGCAATTTTTGCGCGATCTGTGTGTGAAAGAGCCTTATAATTGCAGTAGCGTCTGTCTCTCTCTCTGTCCTTCGCGTATCTCGAGAACCGTTGGTCGGATCGACTTCAAACTTCGGGAGTACGCCGAGGGTGAGGTAGTGCAGTGCCCTGTGTTCATGCAATTCGGATGCGAAACACGTTCAATATTAATACATTTGTGTTCAATTCTGCGCTTCTTCAAGCTCCAGCTGATCTGGGCGGGTCGCTCTGTGACAGTAAGTGAGAAAAGTAAACATACGGTCGTTGAGGGTGAATGGGGGGGTAAAGTAAACATTGATGTGAGTAAATGAGGGGGGGCAGCATCCCTCCTCAGGTTCCAATTAAAAAATGTCTTGTAATGCAGCGGAGAGAGGGCAGCATGAAAGGAGCAGAGAATAGTAGGAGAACATGTATTTGTAAGCTGAATAAGCAGCATTAATATTCATGTCTCATCAAGTCTGTCATGAATAAAATCAAGGGGAAATAATCAGTAGAGCTCAGTGATCCTAGTTAAGTGAGATCTCTAAGAGATTTTTACGTGGCTATAATGTTAGGCTATAATGAGTCACGCATTAATATAATAAATAATATCCTCTAGGGCCACGCCACTTCCGGGAACCCCCATCCTGTGTAAGTAGGGTTCCCAGAGTAAAACCTGGCCATCTCCACCACTGCTTATGGATGAGCATCATCTGCTGCATGCCATCGAGAACCGTTGGTCGGATCGACTGTGCCCTATTGTGCAGTTCAGTGCCCTGTTTTCGTGCAATTTGGCATAGCGCCACCTACTGGCAACACAAATAGCGCTTTATCTTGATAGCCATTCATCTGATCGACTTCAAACTTGGTAAGTGTGCTGCTGGGAACCTGACATAGAGCAGTGCCGAATTTTGTGCAATTTGGCATAGTGACACCTACTGGCAACACAAAAAGTGGCTTATCTTGAAAACCGTTCATCCGATTGACTTCAAACTTGGGGAGTGTGCTCCTGGGAACTCGAAGTAGTGCAGTGCTGAATTTCTAGCAATTTGACATAACGCCACCTACTGGCAACACAAAAAGCAGTTTATCTCGAGAAACATTTGTCCGATTGACTTCAAACTTGGGGAGTGCGCTTAGGGGGACCTGACAGAGTGCAGTGTGTGTACGGGGGGAAGCGCCCACAGGATGGTGCATGGGGGAACGGGCACTGCACTAGGTTTTACAATGCAAGGACACCACATTATGCACATGCGCGTGTACACATGCGCGTGCGCGCGCACACACACACACACACACACACACACACACACACACAAAGCTCTGCTCTTATGTGTGTGTGCTTCTGTTTATCTTTTCATAAACCCAATTTCACAATTCTGTCAAAACCTCGCGATTCTGTGATATTCCATGCTTGTAAAGTCCAGATGCTTTGATTCCACCTGAGAACATTGAATATGCAGTTAAACATCCAAAATAAGCTGTTATCTAGAATTGTATGCGCCCCCCCATCAAGTGTTTTGCATCACTGTAGACAGTTGGAAGGGTTACTTATAAAATGTATTCCACTACAGAATACTGAATACATGCCCTAAAACGTATTTCATTAGAATACTTAAAGGAAGGCTTTCCCGTGGGGAATATGAAGATATATTAAATCTCACGCCCCTAAGGAGTTTGAATCCGTTGAAATTTTTGAAATTGGTTGTTCACAGCCTGAGCAATCAAACAAAATCCACTCTGTGTGGGGGGGGGCTGGTGCGGGGAGCCGAAATCCTACAGTTCCCACAATGCACTGGGCTCGCGTGGCCTTCGATTCCACGCCCACCCCTCAGGCATTTGGCTGATATCAAACTCCAGTAGGTGGCGGTAATGCACATATATGTTTGCCAACCGCCATAAAACTCAAAGAAGAAGAAGAAGAAGAAGGCTTCGACATAAAAACATTAGGAGAAGAAGAAGAATAAAAAAAAAATCCAAATTGCACCAAATTTAAACGGTAGTATATATGTCGGGAGATGTCTTCATAAAAAAAAATTCATGCATTTTAAGGCATTTTCCTAGGAGTTATGAGCATCTGATGTTGTAACTATTTCATGTAAAAATGTGTAAAAAAGGGTACATTGCTCAGCGTTGATTTCGTAACGTCAACGCACCTTCTACTAGATGTAAAATTTGACGAGCTTTCCAATGCTGCCAGACAAGTCAGTGTTATTGTAAACCTTGCACCGTGTGTTTGCAGTGTGAAGTCAGTGTTATTGGAAACCTTGCTCCGTGTGTTTGCAGTGTGAAGTCAGTGTTATTGTAAACCTTGCTCCGTGTGTTTGCAGTGTGAAGTCAGTGTTATTGTAAACCTTGCTCCGTGTGTTTGCAGTGTGAAGTCAGTGTTATTGTAAACCCTGCACCGTGTGTTTGCAGTGTGAAGTCAGTGTTCTTGGAAACCTTGCACCGTGTGTTTGCAGTGTGAAGTCAGTGTGATTGTAAACCTTGCTCCGTGTGTTTGCAGTGTGAAGTCAGTGTTATTGTAAACCTTGCTCCGTGTGTTTGCAGTGTGAAGTCAGTGTTATTGTAAACCTTGCTCCGTGTGTTTGCAGTGTGAAGTCAGTGTTATTGTAAACCTTGCTCCGTGTGTTTGCAGTGTGAAGTCAGTGTTATTGTAAACCTTGCTCCGTGTGTTTGCAGTGTGAAGTCAGTGTTATTGTAAACCCTGCACCGTGTGTTTTCAGTGTGAAGTCAGTGTGATTGGAAACCCTGCTCCATGTGTTTGCAGTGTGAAGTCAGTGTTATTGTAAACCTTGCACCGTGTGTTTGCAGTGTGAAGTCAGTGTTATTGTAAACCTTGCACCGTGTGTTTTCAGTGTGAAGTCAGTGTGATTGGAAACCCTGCTCCATGTGTTTGCAGTGTGAAGTCAGTGTTATTGTAAACCCTGCACCGTGTGTTTTCAGTGTGAAGTCAGTGTTATTGGAAACCTTGCTCCGTGTGTTTGCAGTGTGAAGTCAGTGTTATTGTAAACCTTGCTCCGTGTGTTTGCAGTGTGAAGTCAGTGTTATTGTAAACCCTGCACCGTGTGTTTTCAGTGTGAAGTCAGTGTTATTGTAAACCTTGCACCGTGTGTTTGCAGTGTGAAGTCAGTGTTATTGTAAACCCTGCACCGTGTGTTTTCAGTGTGAAGTCAGTGTTATTGTAAACCTTGCTCTGTGTGTTTTCAGTGTGAAGTCAGTGTTATTGGAAACCTTGCACCGTGTGTTTGCAGTGTGAAGTCAGTGTTATTGTAAACCCTGCACCGTGTGTTTTCAGTGTGAAGTCAGTGTGATTGGAAACCTTGCTCCGTGTGTTTGCAGTGTGAAGTCAGTGTTATTGTAAACCTTGCACCGTGTGTTTGCAGTGTGAAGTCAGTTTGATTGGAAACCTTGCACCGTGTGTTTGCAGTGTGAAGTCAGTTTGATTGTAAACCTTGCACCGTGTGTTTGCAGTGTGAAGTCAGTTTGATTGTAAACCTTGCACCGTGTGTTTTCAGTGTGAAGTCAGTGTGATTGGAAACCTTGCTCCGTGTGTTTGCAGTGTGAAGTCAGTGTTATTGTAAACCTTGCACCGTGTGTTTGCAGTGTGAAGTCAGTTTGATTGGAAACCTTGCACCGTGTGTTTGCAGTGTGAAGTCAGTTTGATTGTAAACCTTGCACTGTGTGTTTGCAGTGTGAAGTCAGTTTGATTGGAAACCCTGCTCCGTGTGTTTGCAGTGTGAAGTCAGTTTGATTGGAAACCCTGCTCCGTGTGTTTTCAGTGTGAAGTCAGTGTTATTGGAAACCTTGCACCGTGTGTTTGCAGTGTGAAGTCAGTGTTATGTGAAACCTTGCTCCGTGTGTTTTCAGTGTGAAGTCAGTGTTATTGGAAACCTTGCACCGTGTGTTTGCAGTGTGAAGTCAGTTGTATTGGAAACCTTGCTCCGTGTGTTTGCAGTGTGAAGTCAGTGTTATTGTAAACCTTGCACCGTGTGTTTTCAGTGTGAAGTCAGTGTTATTGGAAACCTTGCACCGTGTGTTTGCAGTGTGAAGTCAGTTGTATTGGAAACCTTGCTCCGTGTGTTTGCAGTGTGAAGTCAGTGTTATTGGAAACCCTGCACCGTGTGTTTTCAGTGTGAAGTCAGTGTTATTGGAAACCTTGCTCCGTGTGTTTTCAGTGTGAAGTCAGTGTTATTGGAAACCTTGCTCCGTGTGTTTTCAGTGTGAAGTCAGTGTTATTGGAAACCTTGCTCCGTGTGTTTTCAGTGTGAAGTCAGTGTTATGTGAAACCTTGCTCCGTGTGTTTTCAGTGTGAAGTCAGTGTTATTGGAAACCCTGCACCGTGTGTTTGCAGTGTGAAGTCAGTGTTATTGGAAACCTTGCACCGTGTGTTTTCAGTGTGAAGTCAGTGTTATTGTAAACCTTGCACCGTGTGTTTGCAGTGTGAAGTCAGTGTTATTGTAAACCTTGCACCGTGTGTTTGCAGTGTGAAGTCAGTGTTATTGTAAACCTTGCTCCGTGTGTTTGCAGTGTGAAGTCAGTGTTATTGGAAACCTTGCACCGTGTGTTTGCAGTGTGAAGTCAGTTGTATTGGAAACCTTGCTCCGTGTGTTTGCAGTGTGAAGTCAGTGTTATTGGAAACCTTGCACCGTGTGTTTTCAGTGTGAAGTCAGTGTTATTGGAAACCTTGCTCCGTGTGTTTTCAGTGTGAAGTCAGTGTTATTGGAAACCTTGCACCGTGTGTTTTCAGTGTGAAGTCAGTGTTATTGTAAACCTTGCACCGTGTGTTTGCAGTGTGAAGTCAGTGTTATTGTAAACCCTGCACCGTGTGTTTGCAGTGTGAAGTCAGTGTTATTGTAAACCTTGCACCGTGTGTGTGCAGTGTGAAGTCAGTGTTATTGTAAACCCTGCACCGTGTGTTTTCAGTGTGAAGTCAGTGTTATTGTAAACCTTGCTCCGTGTGTTTTCAGTGTGAAGTCAGTGTTATTGGAAACCTTGCTCCGTGTGTTTGCAGTGTGAAGTCAGTGTTATTGGAAACCCTGCACCGTGTGTTTTCAGTGTGAAGTCAGTGTTATTGGAAACCTTGCTCCGTGTGTTTTCAGTGTGAAGTCAGTGTTATTGGAAACCTTGCACCGTGTGTTTTCAGTGTGAAGTCAGTGTTATTGGAAACCTTGCACCGTGTGTTTGCAGTGTGAAGTCAGTGTTATTGGAAACCTTGCTCCGTGTGTTTGCAGTGTGAAGTCAGTGTTGTTGTAAACCTTGCTCCGTGTGTTTGCAGTGTGAAGTCAGTGTTATTGTAAACCTTGCTCCGTGTGTTTGCAGTGTGAAGTCAGTGTTATTGTAAACCTTGCACCGTGTGTTTGCAGTGTGAAGTCAGTGTTATTGTAAACCCTGCTCCGTGTGTTTGCAGTGTGAAGTCAGTGTTATTGGAAACCTTGCTCCGTGTGTTTGCAGTGTGAAGTCAGTGTTGTTGTAAACCTTGCTCCGTGTGTTTGCAGTGTGAAGTCAGTGTTATTGTAAACCTTGCTCCGTGTGTTTTCAGTGTGAAGTCAGTGTTATTGTAAACCTTGCACCGTGTGTTTTCAGTGTGAAGTCAGTGTTATTGTAAACCTTGCACCGTGTGTTTTCAGTGTGAAGTCAGTGTTATTGTAAACCTTGCACCGTGTGTTTTCAGTGTGAAGTCAGTGTTATTGTAAACCTTGCACCGTGTGTTTTCAGTGTGAAGTCAGTGTTATTGTAAACCCTGCACCGTGTGTTTTCAGTGTGAAGTCAGTGTTATTGTAAACCCTGCACCGTGTGTTTGCAGTGTGAAGTCAGTGTTATTGTAAACCTTGCACCGTGTGTTTTCAGTGTGAAGTCAGTGTTATTGTAAACCTTGCACCGTGTGTTTTCAGTGTGAAGTCAGTGTTATTGTAAACCCTGCACCGTGTGTTTTCAGTGTGAAGTCAGTGTTATTGTAAACCCTGCACCGTGTGTTTGCAGTGTGAAGTCAGTGTTATTGTAAACCTTGCACCGTGTGTTTTCAGTGTGAAGTCAGTGTTATTGTAAACCCTGCACCGTGTGTTTTCAGTGTGAAGTCAGTGTTATTGTAAACCTTGCTCCGTGTGTTTTCAGTGTGAAGTCAGTGTTATTGTAAACCCTGCACCGTGTGTTTGCAGTGTGAAGTGTCGAGCGACGAGGCTGTGCTCTGAGTCAGAGACGGGGCTGAGGAAGATCCTCCAGGACCCACTGCTGGTCTTCACCCAGTGGAGCAACGCGGTCTCCCAGGTCCTAGAGGCTTCCGCCGAGGTCACCGACTTCTCCCACATCGCCATGTTGGTCCAGAACATAGAGGTAAAGCACACACTCGCCCTTTCCCCCAAGAACTGTTTTGAAATTGTTTTCCAAGCAATTCTTTTTAATTTCCCCTGTAGCATCCAGCAGCAGTGTTAACCAACCCCTCTCTCTCTCTCTCTCTGTACAGTAGCACCCAGCAGCAGTGTTAACCAACCCCTCTCTCTCTCTCTCTCTCTCTCTCTCTGTACGGTAGCGCCCAGCAGCAGTGTTAGCCAGCCTCTCTCTCTCTCTGTACGGTAGCGCCCAGCAGCAGTGTTAACCGGCCTCTCTCTCTATGCAGTAGCGTCCAGCATAGAGATGTAACGGTAACGGTATAATTTCACATCACGATTATCGTGACCAAAGTTATCACGATTATCATAATATCACGGTATTCGTAAAAAAATTGCCGAAAATGTTCAAAAAGGAGAGACACACTGAAATAATTTTACGTTTTATATTGAAAACTCAGACCCAAAAAGGATTGATACACTCACTGAAATCATTTCTCCAAGGCTGCACGTTTGCATCTGGGAGACTGTTGCCAACTTTGGTAGATGATGAACAGTATTTACCATGTTTTTCAAAGCACTGTAATCACGGTACCACGGTAATCACAGTACCACGGTTTTAACGATAATGAAATTTTGAAACGGTACGGTTATCATGAGGAATTGTATCAAGGTTATCATTAAAACCGGTTATCATTACATCCCTAGCACAACAGTGTTAACCGGCCTCTCTTTCTCTCTTCTCTGTACTCAGAGGTGTAGTGCTATCTGGAGAAGTGGGGGACGCACCTACAGTATATAGGGAACACCTGCACAGGTCCCAACAACCCCCTCCCAATGCACACACACACACACGCACACACACTGACCCTCACAACTTAGCTTATTGTGTCCTCTATAAACACTGCAGAAGTAGCCCATGACATTTGCAGCTCTGAAACTAAAAAAGATGTATATCCAGTAGGCACAGCAGAGCAGAGTCAGTTATCAACACAAACAGCTAAACAATCTCTCAACCAGTCTCAAGCATCACACAAGTTGCACAAGGCATTGATCATCATTTGGCACGGCGGCCGGCATTTTTCACTCGTTTTATTGGCTCCACATGCACACACACAGTGACACACACAAAATACCCCTTGGAGAAGTATGGGAACGCCGTTCCCCCACGTTCTTCGGGCACTACACCTATATCTGTACAGTAGCACCCAGCAGCAGTGTTAACCAGCCTCTCTCTCTCTCTCTCTCTCTCTCTCTCTCTCTCTCTCTCTCTCTCTCTCTCTGTGCAGTAGCACCCAGCAGCAGTGTTAACCAGCCTCTCTCTCTCTCTGTGCAGTAGCACCCAGCAGCAGTGTTAACCAGCCTCTCTCTCTCTCTGTGCAGTAGCACCTAGCAGCAGTGTTAACCAGCCTCTCTCTCTCTCTGTGCAGTAGCATCCAGCAGCAGTGTTAACCAGCCTCTCTCTCTCTCTGTGCAGTAGCACCCAGCAGCAGTGTTAACCAGCCTCTCTCTCTCTCTCTGTGCAGTAGCACCCAGCAGCAGTGTTAACCAGCCTCTCTCTCTCTCTGTGCAGTAGCATCCAGCAGCAGTGTTAACCAGCCTCTCTCTCTCTCTGTGCAGTAGCACCCAGCAGCAGTGTTAACCAGCCCCTCTCTCTCTCTTCTCTGTACTCAGAGGTGTAGTGCTATCTGGAGAAGTGGGGGAACGCACCTACAGTATATAGGGAACACCTGCACAGGTCCCAACAACCCCCTCCCAATGCACACACACACACACGCACACACACTGACCCTCACAACTTAGCTTATTGTGTCCTCTATAAACACTGCAGAAGTAGCCCATGACATTTGCAGCTCTGAAACTAAAAAAGATGTATATCCAGTAGGCACAGCAGAGCAGAGTCAGTTATCAACACAAACAGCTAAACAATCTCTCAACCAGTCTCAAGCATCACACAAGTTGCACAAGGCATTGATCATCATTTGGCACGGCGGCCGGCATTTTTCACTCGTTTTATTGGCTCCACATGCACACACACAGTGACACACACAAAATACCCCTTGGAGAAGTATGGGAACGCCGTTCCCCCACGTTCTACGGGCACTACACCTATGTCTGTACAGTAGCACCCAGCAGCGGTGTTAACCAACCCCTCTCTCTCTCTCTCTCTCTGTACAGTAGCACCCAGCAGCAGTGTTAACCAACCCCTCTCTCTCTCTCTCTGTACAGTAGCACCCAGCAGCAGTGTTAACCAACACCCCTCTCTCTCTCTCTCTCTCTCTCTTCTCTGTACAGTAGCATCCAGCAGCAGTGTTAACCAACACCCCTCTCTCTCTCTCTCTCTCTCTTCTCTGTACAGTAGCATCCAGCAGCAGTGTTAACCAACCCCTCTCTCTCTCTCTCTCTCTCTCTCTGTACAGTAGCACCCAGCAGCAGTGTTAACCAACCCCCCTCTCTCTCTCTCTCTCTCTTCTCTGTACAGTAGCATCCAGCAGCAGTGTTAACCAACACCTCTCTCTCTCTTCTCTGTACAGTAGCATCCAGCAGCAGTGTTAACCAACACCTCTCTCTCTGTGCAGTAGCATCCAGCAGCAGTGTTAACCAACACCTCTCTCTCTGTGCAGTAGCATCCAGCAACAGTGTTAACTGGCCTCTCTCTCTCTCTCTCTCTCTGTGCCGTAGCGTCTGCTGAAGCGTAGCGTACAGCTGCAGGAGCGTCTGAGCCTCCTGCAGGTGAAGGGCGAGCTGCTGGCCTCAGTGTTCGGCCCGGAGAGGACGGACGGCCTGCAGGGGGAGCTGAGCACCGCCCTCAGGAACAGAGAGCTGCTGCACACACAGCTGCTGACCAGGAGGAGCAGGCTCCAGGTAGGAACAGAGAGCTGCTGCACACACAGCTGCTGACCAGGAGGAGCAGGCTCCAAGTAGTCAAGTCAAGTCAAGTTTATTTGTATAGCCCTAATTCACAAGCATGTCTCAGAGGACTTCACAGAAAATATGTCTAGCTAAATCTAGCTGACCCAAGAGTAGCAATTACAGTAGTAATAATAACAAGATTGAACAATCATATGACAGAGAAAGGGGAGAAAAGGGGGGTGGAATGTTGGGGAGGAGAGAACAGGGGAGGGATTAGATGGGGAGGGAACATGGGAATGTGGGGGAGGAGAGAGCAGGGAAAGGGAGGAGGTGGGGAGGGAGAGCAGAGGGTATGTGGGGGAGGACAGATCAGGGAAAGGGAGGAGGTGGGGAGGGAATTGGAAATGTGGGGGAGGAGAGAGCAGGGAAGGAGCAGGGGAAGGGGAAAGAGGAGAGAGCAGGAAAAGAGGAGGGGAAATGTCTATCACTAATAGACATTTATTTTCATGGAAATCTTTGAGCTTATCACTTTAACCTTGAGATCCGTGTCTCAAACTATGCCGTGTTGGGTCCTTGAATTTGAACAAATTGGGCCTGGAAAGCTCTCGAATTTGATATTTAAGAAGGTGTGGGAACTCTGACATGCTTTAGATTACGGTAGATTAGATTTTTTCACTTCTTGCATCCGACCATATTTGACAGCAAGCTGTCTTTTCCCCACTCTTAGGGTTTAATCTCAAGAACCAAGGACTTTGGCGAGGCCTACAAGTCCATTCGCTCCAAGCTGACGGACCTCCGAGACCGACTTGTTGCAGCTGACAACCTCCAGCCTGACATTCTGGCCAAGAAAAGCCAGTGGGACCAGCTCAGGGTGGGTTTAACCCCAGAGCAGGGCCAGAACCATCCAGAAGCTCTGCTGCAACACAACATACTTTCCTTGTCCATTGACATACTGCAGCCTCTAACAGATTAGGCAGATGAATAGGCTGACTTGCATCCTCTCTGTTGTTAGGAGGACGTCATAGTGCAAAAAGCAGAAGTGACTCCATTTATGTTGATCCTATGGTATTTTAGGGAAGATGCTAGTGCTAATTGATTGGAGTGTTCTTTTTTCCCATTGCTGGAAACTGGCATTATACACAATTGCATCCAGTTCCAATGACACTGTATATTTAAATTGCCAGTTTACCCTTCATATGAAATCATACAATGAGATGAAACATAACCCATACAAACCATAAGTGACAGTGTATTTCTTTTTTTTCTTTTTTTTCAATTTAAGCTTAATTGACTTGTTGATCATGGTGTTTGAGGGATGCAATACCAAGAAGACAAGATAATATAGAAGCCTCACTATCAATATTTAATTTACTGGCTTAGCTGCTCTGCTTTTGAAATGATACAAATACAAAGATACAAAGAGGTTTCTCAGGGATCAAGAACCTCTCTCAACACACAAACCTTCAGCAGTTGACGGCAGGGAAACCCCAGGCAGGATTAGTTCATGGCAGGGAAACCCCAGGCAGGATTAGTTCATGGCAGGGAAACCCCAGGCAGGATTAGTTCATGGCAGGGAAACCCCAGGCAGGATTAGTTCACGGCAGGGAAACCCCAGGCAGGATTAGTTCATGGCAGGGAAACCCCAGGCAGGATTAGTTCATGGCAGGGAAACCCCAGGCAGGATTAGTTCATGGCAGGGAAACCCCAGGCAGGATTAGTTCACGGCAGGGAAACCCCAGGCAGGATTAGTTCATGGCAGAGAAACCCCAGGCAGGATTAGTTCATGGCAGGGAAACCCCAGGCAGGATTAGTTCATGGCAGGGAAACCCCAGGCAGGATTAGTTCATGGCAGGGAAACCCCAGGCAGGATTAGTTCACGGCAGGGAAACCCCAGGCAGGATTAGTTCATGGCAGGGAAACCCCAGGCAGGATTAGTTCACGGCAGGGAAGCCCCAGGCAGGATTAGTTCATGGCAGAGAAACCCCAGGCAGGATTAGTTCATGACAGAGAAACCCCAGGCAGGATTAGTTCATGGCAGGGAAGCCCCAGGCAGGATTATCTTCATGGCAGGGAAGCCCCAGGCAGGATTAGTTCATGGCAGGGAAACCCCAGGCAGGATTAGTTCACGGCAGGGAAGCCCCAGGCAGGATTAGTTCATGGCAGGGAAACCCCAGGCAGGATTAGTTCACGGCAGGGAAGCCCCAGGCAGGATTAGTTCATGGCAGGGAAACCCCAGGCAGGATTAGTTCATGGCAGAGAAACCCCAGGCAGGATTAGTTCATGGCAGGGAAACCCCAGGCAGGATTAGTTCACGGCAGGGAAACCCCAGGCAGGATTGCAGTTGTTGTTTTCCATAACCAAATCTTGTTTCCTCAGGTGATGCAGAAGGACTTGGAGGACTGTGAAGCCCACATCACAGCGCTGGAGACCCTGGTCTCCTCCAGCCCCAGCAACAGGACTCAGTTTGAGAGGCTCTACACTGACTGGAAGCTCCTCTACAAGACGGTCAAGGTAAGATGGGACAGTGTTTAAAATTCATGAACTTGGAAGAAACTCGACTTGTGAATCACCTCTGTGTGACCATGAATGCCTCTGGAGATCAGATGAAAGCCCCAGCCGCCACCTGTAATTACAGCTTTCAGAAGAGGAGCTAATTTCAAAGCGGTTTTATAATCAACAAGGGATGAAATGATACCCGGTTTAATGATAAACCGTGATAAAATTCCCTTACGGTAACCGCACCATTCCAAATTTTCATTATCGTTAAAAAAGTATTACCGTGATTGATTACCATGTTACCATGATTACAGCGCTTTGAAAAACACTGTAAATACTGTCCATCATCAAAGTTAGCAACAGTCTGTCCTTTTGAACATTTTCAGCACATTTTAACAAAACCATGATAGTGCTGATAACCTTGAGAATTTTGGTCACTATAATGATATGCATGATATGAAGTTTTCATATCGTTTCATCTCTATAATCAACATAGATACTTTTGAGTGTGAATTGTATGTGTCTGAAAATACACAACTTCTACTGTCCCCCTTTTTAAATCTGACATTAACATGGGTCTCTCTGATTACTGTTGCCAAGAAACTAATTCTGAAGGAATGGAAGTCCTCCGCTCCACCTTCTTTTCAGCTGTGGCTGACGGACATGGTCTCGGTTGTGCGTATGGAGAGACTCAGGTTCCAAAGGTTTTTAGTGATCTGGGACCCGTTCCTGGCCTATTTTGACGAGGTTAAAAATGACAAGTGACTCACCCGGCCGGTTATTTATGGACCACTTGTAGTGGATCCTATGCACAGTATCTTTTGTAAGCACATGGGCATTTTACGTGACTGGTAGCACCACTTTGCAAAGTTGGAAATGTATGTTTGTTTGTTTTTTTCTTCTTTTTCTTTTTCCCTTTTCCTGTCTGAGTGTTCTTGGTTTTTGTTTTTCATGTTCTGAAAAACCATCAAATAAAATATAGGGGAAAAAAAACATGGGTCTCTCTCTGTTTTTGAATCCAGAATATCTTCCATCAATATTTGACTGCGTTCTTTTTTCTTTTTTTTTCTCAGGTGAAAGTGAGTGAGAGCGGGGAGAGCATCGCTGACCACGAGAGCTTCCATGACAGCCTGCTGAACGTGGAGAAGTGGCTGATGATCATGAGGCAGAAGCTGGAGTCTTTTCGCAGCCCAGCAGGAGAATGGAGCGTAGACAACCGGCAACACGAGGCCGAGGTGTGCGTCTGCGTTTGGGTATATGTGTCGAGTGCCGCTGCATGGTCGCTCCTCAGGTCTACAAAGGGATTAGTGCTTGAGTTTAGGCATTGCAAATAGTGTTAGGTTTAGGTTTAGGTTTAGCTAAGGATTAAGGTTAAAGTTAGTTTAGGATTGGGACTTACTTTGCTTTAGGGTTAAGTTTAGAATAAAAAAAAATCACATTCAGTCATAAATTCAGTGTTGGTGCATTGTGCTGCCTGTCTGGTGGTCTTGTATATTTATGACAGCATAGCCTGATGTCCTATAGCCTGATGTCCTATAGCCACCATTTGTACATTGTTGTTTTAACATCTGAATTGGGCTTCTGAAGTGCAGATTTAAGCTTGAAACAGGGTGTAAATGACACATTTTCAAGTCAACTTGGCATCTCAGGACTTGTGGAGACTTAGATTACACCAGGTGAGCAGTATGGAAGCATTCTATGTATTTTTCCAGTTGTTTTTGCTCATGGCCTCCTTCACACTCAGCAGACAGCTCTCTGTGCCTGCTGCAGCTGGAGTGCAGTTCTCCTATGTCGGTGCACGATGTGTCCAGAGTGCTTTACCCAGTGCACTGACTGTATGAGAGTACCTCATAGTGATGTGTCCAGAGTACTTTACCCAGTGCACTGACTGTATGAGAGTACCTCATAGTGATGCGTCCAGAGTGCTTTACCCAGTGCACTGACTGTATGAGAGTACCTCATAGGACCCCACTTCAAACAAAGCAAACTATCCCTTTAATGCTTGCCATTGCTTCCCCCCACTGTACAGAGGGCACTAGGGGAGTTCCCAGAGAAGGAGCTTCAGTTCCAGCAGATGGAGGCACAGGGTCTGGGGGTTCTGGAGAGGACTTCAGAGGAGGGAAAGGTCCACATCCTCGGGGACATGAAGCGGCTCCGAGAGGCCTGGCTGGCCCTGCATAACCTCAGTCTCAACCTCTACAGGTACAGAGAGACAGAAACCACTTTGATTTATTTAACAAAGGCCTCTGGTATTCTCTGTGTGTGTGCTTGGATGTGTCTCTGGTATTCTTTGTGTGTGTGCTTGGATGTGTCTCTGGTATTCTTTGTGTGTGTGCTTGGATGTGTGTCTCTGGTATTCTCTGTGTGTGTGCTTGGATGTGTGTCTCTGGTATTCTTTGTGTGTGTGCTTGGATGTGTGTCTCTGGTATTCTCTGTGTGTGTGCTTGGATGTGTCTCTGGTATTCTCTGTGTGTGTGCTTGGATGTGTCTCTGGTATTCTCTGTGTGTGTGTTTGGATGTGTGTCTCTGGTATTCTCTGTGTGTGTGCTTGGATGTGTCTCTGGTATTCTTTGTGTGTGTGCTTGGATGTGTGTCTCTGGTATTCTCTGTGTGTGTGCTTGGATGTGTCTCTGGTATTCTCTGTGTGTGTGTGTTTGGATGTGTGTCTCTGGTATTCTCTGTGTGTGTGCTTGGATGTGTGTCTCTGGTATTCTCTGTGTGTGTGTTTGGATGTGTGTCTCTGGTATTCTCTGTGTGTGTGCTTGGATGTGTCTCTGGTATTCTTTGTGTGTGTGCTTGGATGTGTGTCTCTGGTATTCTCTGTGTGTGTGCTTGGATGTGTGTCTGGTATTCTCTGTGTGTGTGTTTGGATGTGTGTCTCTGGTATTCTCTGTGTGTGTGTTTGGATGTGTGTCTCTGGTATTCTCTGTGTGTGTGCTTGGATGTGTCTCTGGTATTCTTTGTGTGTGTGCTTGGATGTGTGTCTCTGGTATTCTCTGTGTGTGTGCTTGGATGTGTGTCGACTGCAGACATGCTGACAGGGGACCAAAAGATGTGTTAAAGAAGCCCATATGAAACGGTATACTATGCAATGAGGCCGACCTCCAGAAATGAAGCCACGTTTTCTATGTGAAGGATCAAAAAAGTCATTGACTATGTTTACATGGACTGCAGTAATCCCACTATTGACCTTATTCTAAATAACGGCCAAAACACACGGGACGCGGAAGCGCAGCAAAGCGTGGCGAAGCGCCATGGTGTGGAGCCAGTTTTCATTCGGCGCCCACGATCTGACCGTCCACACTGCCCGCGCCGCAGAGCGCGCTGCGCACTCGCGGTCTGCTGCGCTTCTGTTCCGCATCTGTTCTATTCTTTCCGCGAGTGAATCTGTCAAGCTGAACAGAGCTGATCATACCAGACAGGAAGTCAAGGCATAGAGAATCCGGCCAATTGTCAAATAAAACCAATTTCAAAATAAAAGACGTGATGATGGTAAATGATGGTGTTGTTTGTCCTGTAGCCTATTATTTGTCAGGCGCGCGTGTGCACGCACGCACGCACACACACACACACACACACACACACACACACACACACACACACACACATACACAAAGAGAGAGAGAGAGAAAAAAAGAGGTGGCAATAGCAAGGTGGGGGTTTGAGTCAATTCACACATCAATTTAGAAAGAGAGAGAGGTGGAAGTGACGTTGCTATCTCCAGAGAGAGATGTGCAGCATGCAGTAACATAGTGTATCAGACCCAGAGAGAGATGTGCAGCATGCAGTAACATAGTGTATCAGACCTAGAGAGAGATCTGCAGCATGCAGTAACATAGTGTATCAGACCCAGAGAGAGCTCTGCAGCATGCAGTAACGTAGTGTATCAGACCCAGAGAGAGATCTGCAGCATGCAGTAACATAGTGTATCAGACCCAGAGAGAGATCTGCAGCATGCAGTAACGTAGTGTATCAGACCCAGAGAGAGATGTGCAGCATACAGTAACATAGTGTATCAGACCCAGAGAGAGATCTGCAGCATGCAGTAACAAGTGTATCAGACCCAGAGAGAGATGTGCAGCATGTAGTAACGTAGTGTATCAGACCCAGAGAGAGATCTGCAGCATGCAGTAACGTAGTGTATCAGACCCAGAGAGAGATGTGCAGCATGCAGTAACATAGTGTATCAGACCCAGAGAGAGATGTGCAGCATGCAGTAACATAGTGTATCAGACCCAGAGAGAGCACTGCAGCATGCAGTAACATAGTGTATCAGACCCAGAGAGAGATGTGCAGCATGCAGTAACATAGTGTATCAGACCCAGAGAGAGATGTGCAGCATGCAGTAACATAGTGTATCAGACCCAGAGAGAGATGTGCAGCATACAGTAACATAGTGTATCAGACCCAGAGAGAGATCTGCAGCATGCAGTAACAAGTGTATCAGACCCAGAGAGAGATGTGCAGCATGCAGTATGCAGTAACGTAGTGTATCAGACCCAGAGAGAGATCTGCAGCATGCAGTAACATAGTGTATCAGACCCAGAGAGAGATCTGCAGCATGCAGTAACATTGTGTATCAGACCCAGAGAGCGATATGCAGCATGCAGTAACATAGTGTATCAGACCCAGAGAGAGATCTGCAGCATGCAGTAACATAGTGTATCAGACCCAGAGAGAGCTCTGCAGCATGCAGTAACATAGTGTATCAGACCCAGAGAGAGCTCTGCAGCATGCAGTAACGTAGTGTATCAGACCCAGAGAGAGATCTGCAGCATGCAGTAACATAGTGTATCAGACCCAGAGAGAGATCTGCAGCATGCAGTAACGTAGTGTATCAGACCCAGAGAGAGATCTGCAGCATGTAGTAACGTAGTGTATCAGACCCAGAGAGAGATCTGCAGCATACAGTAACGTAGTGTATCAGACCCAGAGAGAGATGTAGGGCTGCACAATTAATCGTAATATCTAGGGGTGTCACGGTACATGTATTCGTCCCGTGAGTTCACGGTACGGGCATCACAGTGACACGACGAATACGTCAAATCCAGAAGCACCTAAACGCTGTTTGAACGCCATTGAATTGAATTGAATTAAACGCCACAGAAGAAGCGGCTAAACGTTACATAACACAAGCAACTTGCATTGCGTGGGATGACAAGCAAGATGCGGTGAGGAAGAGGGGATGACTCCTTGTCATGTTCCAATAATCCGAACGTAATCATTATGGTAAACAAAAGGCTAGTAGGGTAACAGGCTAGTAACAGGCTTGCTGTCAATCTTAACATCATTATTCTTCTGCCGTTTTATTCTTCTTCTACTGAACATGTAGGTATTTTGACGTTGACTAAAGAAATACTGCCGCCTAGTGGCCGCTTTTAGATAGGATTCCAAATGAGTGCTTAAATCAAACTAGGGATGTCAACGGTTAACCGTTAATCGATTAACCGTCGCTAACGTCGTTGTTCGGTTATTGCTGTCGGTCTATCAGTTAATATTAATTTTTTTTTTTTTTTTTTTTTTTTTTTTTTGTCTATTTACTCAATGAGCTCATGCCCAAACAAGGCGTGTCTATTTAGATGCTGAAATGTTAATGCTTTTTGTGTTAGAAATTCTAACACAAAAATAATTTGTGTTGAAATGTTGATGCTTTTTGTTAATGCTTGTTAATGCTTTTTGTGTTAGAAATTCTAACACAAAAAGCATTAACATTTCAGCATCTAAATAGACACGCCTTGTTTGGGCATGAGTTCATTGAGTAAATAGACAAAAAAAAAAAAAATTTTTTTTTTTTTTTTTTTTTAATATTAAAAAATTATGAATTAACCGATAGGTTAATCGATTATTAGCGTCGGTTAATCGAAAGTGAAATTAACCGAAAATTGACATCCCTAAATCAAACACATCAATAGCAAATGCTACATAAAACAAATACAACAGGTGGAGGGGTTGGTGGGAGTATTAGGCTATTCCACACATGCGCTCTGTTTACAAACAATGTGTACAATAAAGATATAAAGTGGGGGGAAATGCCTTTGCCCTGTCAAACAGCTGGAATACAGACATCTGAGAGGGAGGCGCACCCCACACTTTGAAAATCACTGCTCTAGAGTAAAACATTTATTCATTCCCACTTATTAGACATTAGACATATTTTTTTTCCCATTTTCGTATGGTACCGTATTCGTACCGAACCGTGACCCCAAAACCGAGGTACGTACCGTACCGTGACTTTTGTGTACCGTGACACCCCTAGTAATATTTTATTTAACCTTTATTTAACCAGGAAGTCACATTGAGGTTGAAACCTCTTTTACAAGTGAGACCTAGCCAAGACAGGGTCAGCAACGTGAAAAAACATAACATGACAACATCAAGTTACAGACACACAGCAACATAGATGGGACTAAAACAAAACATTAACAGGACTGCATAAATCACAACACAGCTACAATAGTTACAACGAAAGCACCTAAAAGCAACAACATTATGTTACAATGTAGATAAAACAACTAAAATTACAATGGCTACAGTGAAATAAAAGGGCAGCAACATTTAATTGTGTATTGACATATTAGTTGAAACAATTGCAACCAAAAGTAGCCACTTCCTTAATTCTAAGTTTAAAATCATGCAAGGAGATAAGGGTCTCGAGTTTGAGTTTGGCTTGCAGATCATTCCAGGACCAAGGACCATAGTAGAACAGACTTGCTTTACCAGCCTCTATTCTGACAGGAGGCACTTTGTATTGAAACCAACGATGTGACCTAAGGTTATGGGTGGTTTCCAAGGGTGTAAACTTACGGTTTAAATAAGAGGGTAATTTACCTGAAATAATCTTGTAAACTAAAATGTACCAGTGTTGAAGCCTGCGCAAAGTAAGAGATGTCCATCCTACCATGCTGTACAGGGTGCAATGATGGGTCCTGAAACCAGAGTTAGTTACATACCTCAATGCTGAATGATACA
>NC_139625.1:88523350-88570850 GCF_964638095.1 Poromitra crassiceps | reverse complement strand
TGGGTTCAGTCACAGTTCTGTTGTGTGTGCTGGTGTGTGTAGGCTCTGAGGGCCGGGGTGGGCTGGGTTCAGTCACAGTTCTGTTGTGTGTGTTGTGGTGTGTGTAGGCTCTGAGGGCCGGGGTGGGCTGGGGTCAGGAGCACTTCCAGCTTCTGCTCCAGGACAGCACGGGGCCGGCGGACGACACCAGCCTGGAGGAGCTGCGTTACCGCTGGATGCTCTACAAGTCCAAGCTGAAGGACGTGGGAGACCTCAGGACCAGGCTCAGCGCCAAGGTGAGACAATGAGCCCAGCTCTGATCACACAGTAGAAATGTTTTTTTTGTAGAAATGTTGAAATGCCAAATTCCCTATTTCACAGCCATGTGCAGTTTGCTTGGCATGTTATTTAGGATATTTACGGTCATGGCCCACGCTACTCTGCCTCTGATTGGTTAGCCTCCTTGCCTTCCATAGACTCCAAAGAAGCAGAGAGCGAATGAAAATGTCGGCGTGAAAGACAGACAATGTCAGGTCCTCCAGCTGAAAAACCTCAGACGCACTGAGTGACGAGCACATTTGAAAATGGCACTTTCATATGAAAAAGGTTGCCGACGCCTGTCATAGAGTTAAAACTGCCTCCATTTACACAGAGCATTTCCTTCTTAACCCAATTACTTGGGTAAACATCATACCTGGGTTCAAATCATACCGTTCATACAAGCTCATAGTGTTTAGGAGAAACCCTGGTTAAGATGTCGGCTTTACTCTCATATTAAACTGGTTACTCATTTCACATTTGGTTTTCACTGCCCAACTTATAGACTTTATTCGATTGACGTCACTCACGTACGGGCACGCCCACCACCGCCATATTGTTGACATTCCGCAGCGCGCTGTTTAAAAGTGACTGACAGCTGTCATAGCTTAGGACGCTAGCCAGCGTTACTTACTAGCCTATTTAATGCTGTTTTTACTGCATCAGGAGCTATTTCACAACAGCGATAGTGTGCTGTGTAATAATACACGGCTGTAGTAATAGCAGCAATAAAAGCCCAGGTGTTAGCTACTAGCTACTGTCCACAAACATGAAGGGAAAAATGTCAGACCAATTGCCACAGATGAAAATTATAACGCTAGGACTCAAGGGATTTGAAAGCCTTCAGCTCCTGAGATGTGTAGCCTATGCCAATGCTGTCTGTATTCACAATGTCTGGTACGTTATACCTGGCAATATAATGTTATATTTACTCTAAGTCAGTTTTTTATTGGGGTCCACACCTTCGACCAAACTTCATCACTTCTCTTTGACGAAGCCATAACTGTTGCTATACGCTCGGCCAGACTACGTTACGGCTGCGGTTTGTCATCAATATGGCGCCGTGGTTATCGTCCGGGGTTATCGAATAAGGTCTATACAGCATTATGATACAATTCTGAATTCAACAAAAAGTCAATCAACAAAATGTGACTATAACCCCCACAGAAGAAGCTTGAAGGTTTTGTGTTGACGCACAGTTAGAACAAATATAAATATAATTGTACTAACTTTTTGGAAACTATGTCAACAATTGACCTTTTGCCCCTTTTCAGAACCTCGGTCAACTGTCATGTATAGAGAACAGCACAGCAGGAGCATCTAGTGTGGACTAGAGTGGGAAAGCTGTGTCAAACAAACGTTCATATCTCAAAAACTATACATCGCATGGCTTATAGTTTGACATTGTGAGTGAGAGCAGAAGTAGCTGAAGGGTTTGGTGTATCATATTAATGTAGTGTTAAAGTTGTGTGTGAACTGTCGCAGTTCTAAAATGTGTACATTTAGTATAATGTGCACGTTGGTAAGTCAGCTAGAGGGAATTGTGACATCACACACTCTAGGCTGGCTCCATACATGTAGGCTGCTAAAGGATGAAAAAAGTATACAATGTAAACTGATGTCCCAAAAAGTACAAAAGAAAAGCTGAATAAGAGTAATAAACTATTCAAAGTGCCGTGTGGCGACGTGTTTGTATGGAGTAGTTGGAAAGAGGGCATGATTTGAACAGTCCTCCCGTAGACTTAGCATCTCTAGTATAACAGGAAAGGAGAACGTTGACCTAGGTTCTAAAAAGGCTTTTGGGAAAGGTCAAAGGGGAAAGTTGACCTACTGTAGGTTCAGAAAAGCCTTTTAGGAAAGGTCAAATTGCTGCTCTGTGCCAGGGTCACACCCATTTTCCCTGCTGTATCTTCACTGTGATCAGTTATGGGATTACCAATGATGTATATATGCACTGGTCTGCTTTCACCACAGGGTGGCAGTGTGAGATCATCGTTTGGCTACTGTTATGACAAAAGCTTTCTGTGTAACACAACAATGTAGTGTACGGAATGTGAAATGGTTTCCTGGGTTAACATTTCTCTCTGTTACCACTTATAATATATATATATATATATATATATATATATATAGTATAGATATAAATAGCTTTATTGACATTTTTTCAAGACAACAAAATTACAGAACCCTCCGAGGGGTTATTTAAATGCCAGGATGTTGGCCAGGTTTGCTGGAGCACAGCTGGGAAAAACGCCAAATGGAAATTATTGTCAAAAACGAGCCACAATGCTGTGAAGCGTAACAGATGGCAAAACCAAGGCAACTGTGCTCCTGGACATGAGTCAATCACTGTGCTTTGAGTGTCTGTGCTCCTCCTGGACATGAGTCAATGTGCTTTGAGTGTCTGTGCTCCTGGACATGAGTCACTGTGCTTTGAGTGTCTGTGCTCCTCCTGGACATGAGTCAATGTGCTTTGAGTGTCTGTGCTCCTGGACATGAGTCAATCAATGTGCTTTGAGTGTCTGTGCTCCTGGACATGAGTCAATGTGCTTTGAGTGTCTGTGCTCCTGGACATGAGTCAATGTGCTTTGAGTGTCTGTGCTCCTGGACATGAGTCACTGTGCTTTGAGTGTCTGTGCTCCTGGACATGAGTCAATGTGCTTTGAGTGTCTGTGCTCCTGGACATGAGTCAATGTGCTTTGAGTGTCTGTGCTCCTCCTGGACATGAGTCACTGTGCTTTGAGTGTCTGTGCTCCTCCTGGACATGAGTCAATGTGCTTTGAGTGTCTGTGCTCCTGGACATGAGTCACTGTGCTTTGAGTGTCTGTGCTCCTGGACATGAGTCAATGTGCTTTGAGTGTCTGTGCTCCTGGACATGAGTCAATGTGCTTTGAGTGTCTGTGCTCCTGGACATGAGTCACTGTGCTTTGAGTGTCTGTGCTCCTCCTGGACATGAGTCAATGTGCTTTGAGTGTCTGTGCTCCTGGACATGAGTCAATGTGCTTTGAGTGTCTGTGCTCCTGGACATGAGTCAATGTGCTTTGAGTGTCTGTGCTCCTGGACATGAGTCACTGTGCTTTGAGTGTCTGTGCTCCTCCTGGACATGAGTCAATCAATGTGCTTTGAGTGTCTGTGCTCCTCCTGGACATGAGTCAATGTGCTTTGAGTGTCTGTGCTCCTCCTGGACATGAGTCAATGTGCTTTGAGTGTCTGTGCTCCTCCTGGACATGAGTCAATGTGCTTTGAGTGTCTGTGCTCCTCCTGGACATGAGTCAATGTGCTTTGAGTGTCTGTGCTCCTCCTGGACATGAGTCAATGTGCTTTGAGTGTCTGTGCTCCTCCTGGACATGAGTCAATGTGCTTTGAGTGTCTGTGCTCCTGGACATGAGTCAATGTGCTTTGAGTGTCTGTGCTCCTCCTGGACATGAGTCAATGTGCTTTGAGTGTCTGTGCTCCTGGACATGAGTCAATGTGCTTTGAGTGTCTGTGCTCCTCCTGGACATGAGTCAATGTGCTTTGAGTGTCTGTGCTCCTCCTGGACATGAGTCAATGTGCTTTGAGTGTCTGTGCTCCTCCTGGACATGAGTCAATGTGCTTTGAGTGTCTGTGCTCCTCCTGGACATGAGTCAATGTGCTTTGAGTGTCTGTGCTCCTCCTGGACATGAGTCAATGTGCTTTGAGTGTCTGTGCTCCTCCTGGACATGAGTCAATGTGCTTTGAGTGTCTGTGCTCCTCCTGGACATGAGTCAATGTGCTTTGAGTGTCTGTGCTCCTCCTGGACATGAGTCAATGTGCTTTGAGTGTCTGTGCTCCTCCTGGACATGAGTCAATGTGCTTTGAGTGTCTGTGCTCCTGGACATGAGTCAATGTGCTTTGAGTGTCTGTGCTCCTGGACATGAGTCACTGTGCTTTGAGTGAAGTATTTTAAAATGGTCATAATCATATTCATATCTTCCGCACGTTTGCTCGCCTATAATGGCCACTGTTTGGATTGAGTATGTTTTGAACAGTTTTTATATCATGCTATATGTAGTGATATGTAGTTTATTGACTGGCATATTTGGTCTGTCTGCAGGGCATCGCAGCCACAAAAGAGGAACCTGCCAAGGCAAAAAGGGTGCAAAAGGTAAATATAACTGACAAACTACCTATGGCAAAAAGCAGACTTCACAGCAAGTACTTGATCATGTGATGTGAAGCGCAGGGGGACGGAGGGGACGGGGGGTAAACCAGATTTGAAATCTCCCAGAGTGCCTTTGGGCTTTTTGGAACTAACCACCTGACCTGACCACCCAGGCCTGGCACCAAGTCAAGCGTACCCACCCCCTACCTACTATTTATTCATCTAGCAGCCAGTGGGTGGTGAGCAGATTATAGAATGTCATACCCCCCAGCCCCGCCCCCACCCCCCAGCCCCGCCCCCCAGCCTGTTGACCCCTCGACCTCCTGGCCAAAGCAGCACTTCAGACATTCCTGCTTTTTTTCACGTGGGTCTTTAGAGACGGAGGTTTCTGCTCGGGCTTTGCTTTGGTCAGCTTTTGTGTTCCTGGGGGGGGTGGATGGGCTTTTGAGGTTTATTAATCAGTTGGTTGGTTGATTCAAATGGCCACTTGAGGCTGGCTCTAAAAGGGAGGAAGGTTTTGGTCTCTATAGCTACTTTCATTGTTCTGTATGGGGGGACTGTGGCAAGTCTACATTGGGTATAGGTGTGATAGTGACATTATGGCTAATAATCCAAATCTCATTGCAAATATGAACGGGGAAATAGTCTTCCAGAACCGAGGTGTCGCGTGACTTCTTCTTCACCGGTAGGGATGCACCGATCGATCGGCACGTGACCGGAAATGGTCGATTTTCAGCTGATCGGCCTCGACCGGTGACCGGCGCCGGTCAGTCCACATAGCCGATTCTGTGCGCCGGGCGGCATTCCCCTTTTTTTGTTTGGTCAATTACCTGCAGCTGCACGATGCACGCGTTCACGTGACGTGCACACACCCCAAGCAGCCAAAAGGAAACACACGCCAGCATGTCCTCCTCATTGTGGAAATTTTACAGTTTGTCACACATGCAAGTTGAAAATAAGCCGCGGAGGGGCAGGGTACGTTGCCGAGTCCCGCTCGGCTGGAGTCCACTCCAGTCTGAGCGGCTCGCTTCACCTCACCGGCCCCTCTCTCTCCCCGGCCACAGCGCAACACAGCGAAGTGAAGGTAGGCTACTATCGAGCCCTGTGTCCAGGTTACATTCCCCGACCAGCTGCAGTCCACATCACCGCTGCCTGCTGCAGATCAGCTGCTGCTGCTATCTGTCAGTCACATTGTAACGTGGATACAGGAGAGGACTATTTGTTTCGTATTGCAAATAGAACGACGAACATAATAATAAAACGCATCGGACCAGTGTGCAAGGTTTTCTGTGCGTTTTTTTTTCCGGATGGTGGATAAAAAAAAACGGACTGTGTGTGTAAACTCTGATATTCAAACTGAGTCAACTCAAACTCATTTCGTCATCTACTCAAGAACAGCCAAATCCACCAAGAGTACCTGGCTGCAGACCTCATACCCTCCTCAAATCCATAACTGTAGAGTGGGCATGGCTTCGAAGGTCTCTGGGCTCCAGCTATAGGCTATAAACTCCTTGGCCATGAATAACATTTTGATGTTTATTTATTTTATATTATTAGTTTATTTGGCTAGGGACATGTACAAAAAAACATTAAACCCCATAGGGGAAGAGATGCTTTGTAACAGATTTAGCCATAGGCTACTTTCCATCTGGAGCCCCTGTTCTGTTGCACCTTTTTTCTTTCGGAAAAGTAAATGCATGATAGCTGTGGGATATACTGGAATTAATTGTTTTATATTCAATGTATTTACACAAAAAAGAAAAGCTCTGTCCAGTAACCTGGAACACTTTTATTTTGAGATGTTTTTGAGTGAGATCGTACTACCTCATGATAAGAAATGTGACATGAATCTTAATTTTTTAAAGCAAAGTAAAAAAAAAAAAAAAAAACGTCAAAAAATAACCCGTCAGTTATTGTTCTTAGAAAGAAAATCGGAACCGGCCAAAATCGGTATCGGCAAGTCAGACTGTTCAAAAATCGGAACCGGCCAAGAAAATGGCAATCGGTGCATCTCTACTTTCCGGCAGACTGGATGCCTTGTGGCACATTGCTGCCTCTTCTCACCCAGACCCAAACACATCTGTCAGTATTTGATCTATCTCTGCTCCAGATATGTCCACCTCATCCAGGAAGCTCTTAACAGTGTCAAGCCCCATCCCATTCCTCTCTGTCATCCCACTCAAACCAGCAGCAGTTAATGAAGGCCAGACAATGTCCATGCAGATCACGTTACTCTGACTAGTTCCCTCCTTTTTCTTCTCCAGATCCTTATGCACTTCCAACCTGTCTTTGTTTCTTTCCCATCTGCACCTCTCAGCAGCCTCAGCATTATGATAACCCCCGTTCTTCTCTGGTCTTGTTCACTTCCCTTTCCTTCTTCCTTCGTGGACACTCAGCAGAACCCGTATCATGATGTAGGCTCTTGACTTGCTCCTTCTTTACACTCAGCAGAACCTGTATCATGATGTAGGCTCTTGACTTGCTCCTTCTTTACACTCAGCAGAACCAGTATCATGATGTAGGCTCTTGACTTGCTCCTTCTTTACACTCAGCAGAACCAGTATCATGATGTAGGCTCTTGACTTGCTCCTTCTTTACACTCAGCAGAACCTGTATCATGATGTAGGCTCTTGACTTGCTCCTTCTTTACACTCAGCAGAACCTGTATCATGATGTAGGCTCTTGACTTGCTCCTTCTTTACACTCAGCAGAACCTGTATCATGATGTAGGCTCTTGACTTGCTCCTTCTTTACACTCAGCAGAACCTGTATCATGATGTAGGCTCTTGACTTGCTCCTTCTTTACACTCAGCAGAACCTGTATCATGATGTAGGCTCTTGACTTGCTCCTTCTTTACACTCAGCAGAACCTGTATCATGATGTAGGCTCTTGACTTGCTCCTTCTTTACACTCAGCAGAACCAGTATCATGATGTAGGCTCTTGACTTGCTCCTTCTTTACACTCAGCAGAACCTGTATCATGATGTAGGCTCTTGACTTGCTCCTTCTTTACACTCAGCAGAACCTGTATCATGATGTAGGCTCTTGACTTGCTCCTTCTTTACACTCAGCAGAACCTGTATCATGATGTAGGCTCTTGGCTTGCTCCTTCTTTACACTCAGCAGAACCCGTATCATGATGTAGGCTCTTGACTTGCTCCTTCTTTACACTCAGCAGAACCAGTATCATGATGTAGGCTCTTGACTTGCTCCTTCTTTACACTCAGCAGAACCAGTATCATGATGTAGGCTCTTGACTTGCTCCTTCTTTACACTCAGCAGAACCAGTATCATGATGTAGGCTCTTGACTTGCTCCTTCTTTACACTCAGCAGAACCTGTATCATGATGTAGGCTCTTGACTTGCTCCTTCTTTACACTCAGCAGAACCTGTATCATGATGTAGGCTCTTGACTTGCTCCTTCTTTACACTCAGCAGAACCAGTATCATGATGTAGGCTCTTGACTTGCTCCTTCTTTACACTCAGCAGAACCTGTATCATGATGTAGGCTCTTGACTTGCTCCTTCTTTACACTCAGCAGAACCAGTATCATGATGTAGGCTCTTGACTTGCTCCTTCTTTACACTCAGCAGAACCAGTATCATGATGTAGGCTCTTGACTTGCTCCTTCTTTACACTCAGCAGAACCAGTATCATGATGTAGGCTCTTGACTTGCTCCTTCTTTACACTCAGCAGAACCTGTATCATGATGTAGGCTCTTGACTTGCTCCTTCTTTACACTCAGCAGAACCAGTATCATGATGTAGGCTCTTGACTTGCTCCTTCTTTACACTCAGCAGAACCAGTATCATGATGTAGGCTCTTGACTTGCTCCTTCTTTACACTCAGCAGAACCAGTATCATGATGTAGGCTCTTGACTTGCTCCTTCTTTACACTCAGCAGAACCTGTATCATGATGTAGGCTCTTGACTTGCTCCTTCTTTACACTCAGCAGAACCTGTATCATGATGTAGGCTCTTGACTTGCTCCTTCTTTACACTCAGCAGAACCTGTATCATGATGTAGGCTCTTGACTTGCTCCTTCTTTACACTCAGCAGAACCAGTATCATGATGTAGGCTCTTGACTTGCTCCTTCTTTACACTCAGCAGAACCAGTATCATGATGTAGGCTCTTGGCTTGCTCCTTCTTTACACTGCACATTTCTATCTTTCTATCCCACTTAGCTACCACACAGTCAGTCTTCCCACATATCTTACATGCCTTGCTTTAGTGAGTGATGTCATCAGTGATGATCTCATCAGTGATGTCACTCAAGCACATTGCACGGGTCCTACCCGGTTTGCTTCTTTACTGAGTTAAATGACATCCAGATGGGAGACCTCTGAGGCCACAACACCACAAACATAATCACACTTGGCATTACAAGTTTGCATATTCCTCCCGTTACATCTCTCTGCATGACCCTGCACCAAGAGTTACATCTCTCTGCATGACCCTGCACCAAGAGTTACATCTCTCTGCATGACCCTGCACCAAGAGTTACATCTCTCTGCATGACCCTGCACCAAGTTACATCTCTCTGCAAGACGCTGCACCAAGAGTTACATCTCTCTGCATGACCCTCCTGCACCAAGAGTTACATCTCTCTGCATGACCCTGCACCAAGAGTTACATCTCTCTGCATGACCCTGCACCAAGAGTTACATCTCTCTGCATGACCCTGCACCAAGAGTTACATCTCTCTGCATGACCCTCCTGCACCAAGAGTTACATCTCTCTGCAAGACCCTGCACCAAGAGTTACATCTCTCTGCAAGACCCTGCACCAAGTTACATCTCTCTGCAAGACCCTCCTGCACCAAGAGTTACATCTCTCTGCAAGACCCTGCTGCACCAAGAGTTTTCACAACTTCATTTGTAAACTAAACAATCCATAAAGAACAAAATAATAAACACGCACAAATTCGCAATAGCTGCGACCAGATGCAACGTCAGTCAGAGTGTGATGTCATCCACTCCATTGTGAATTTCCTAATTTTATTTTTAATTCTCCTTATTTTATTTTCCTTACATATTTTAGTTTTTAAGTGTACATCATCTCGGCCATGTGTGACATCTTGGGGATGTAGAGGTAATACTCCATGTAGCTAGAAAGGTCCTCTATAGTGATGTCGTCTACATAGGCCCGTGCCTGTTCTGAGCACGTGCGAGGGGAGCTGCGTCTCGCCGAGTCCCTCTCGCTTTCTGAGATGACGTTGTGGAGCCCCATGAGATCATACACCACGCTGGAGGGCTTTCCATCTCCACCGGGAGAAGGCTCCTCCACAGACTCGGGCACAGCCAGGCACTGGTGCTTCAGGCAGCCGCTAGAGGGTGAAGGTGTCGGCGCTGCACTACTGCTGCAGTAGGTGAACTTGGGCGGGTGGAGGATGGGAGACTGGGACCTCCGACACCTCTGGGTCCTGGATGCGCCTCGAGATGTTTTTCTCATGCAGCCATGCCAGTTGTCCTTTGGGCAGCTGAGTTTGGGCTTGGCTCCACTGGTGTCAGGACACGCCTGAGGCACCGCACCATGCAAACTATCAGCATCCACCCTCAGATTCTTGAAAGACATCTGAAACGGCTCTTCCTCACAGTCATGGCGTCCTGCGTGCATTTTTGGACGAGTGTGCTCTAACCGGTCCTACTTATAGCCTCTACAGGGAAGGATTTATGACATCACTGATGCTGTCACAATGACTATGACATCATCAGCATCTGTCATAAATCCAACTCACTGATTTATTTCACACGGTCAATCCTAGTATAGAATTATAGCTGCTGCGCAGCAATGGGTCGTGGCCGGGCAAGTCTCAAGTCTTTGAGCTATAGTCCAAGTCAAGTCTCAAGTCTTTGAGCTATAGTCCAAGTCAAGTCTCAAGTTCTCTTATGGATGAGCGTTCTATCATCTGCTGCATGCCATCCAGTCTGCTTAGAACACTGCATAGCTCAAACTAAGGGATTCAAAGCATGTAGGCTACTGTATTATCCACACTCTATCTATTAGCATCCAGCATCAGCATTGATTAGTTGACATTATTATTAATTTAAAAAAAATCACAATATATTGCCGTATCGATTTTATTGCACAGCCCTATATGATGCTATGATACCTCATAATGTACTTTGATGTCATAAAATTACCATTGTTAACTGTGCATTTAATGGTCTTGTAAGAGTAAGGGTCACTTCCTGCTGCTTCCCCCTAGCTAGGTGATTGCCGGCTCTATCCAAGCATGTTGTGTATTACTTTCTTTTTATTCTGTCTTTTTGTTTTTGACCTATACTGTCCTTGTTGATGGTGTGATTTATGTTTTTAAGCCCCAATTCCAATGTGGTTTCTACTGCAAGTCCTCTGACTCCTCTCTGTGTAAATGCATGTGTTCAGAGTGACTCTGACTCCCCTCTGTGTAAATGCATGTGTTCAGAGTGACTCTGACTCCCCTCTGTGTAAATGCATGTGTTCAGAGTGACTCTGACTCCCCTCTGTGTAAATGCATGTGTTCAGAGTGACTCTGACTCTCCTCTGTGTAAATGCATGTGTTCAGAGTGACTCTGACTCCTCTCTGTGTAAATGCATGTGTTCAGAGTGACTCTGACTCCTCTCTGTGTAAATGCATGTGTTCAGAGTGACTCTGACTCCTCTCTGTGTAAATGCATGTGTTCAGAGTGACTCTGACTCCTCTCTGTGTAAATGCATGTGTTCAGAGTGACTCTGACTCCCCTCTGTGTAAATGCATGTGTTCAGAGTGACTCTGACTCCTCTCTGTGTAAATGCATGTGTTCAGAGGGACTCAGACTCTGACTCCTCTCTGTGTAAATGCATGTGTTCAGAGTGACTCTGACTCCCCTCTGTGTAAATGCATGTGTTCAGAGTGACTCTGACTCCTCTCTGTGTAAATGCATGTGTTCAGAGTGACTCTGACTCCTCTCTGTGTAATGCATGTGTTCAGAGTGACTCTGACTCCCCTCTGTGTAAATGCATGTGTTCAGAGTGACTCAGGACTCTGACTCCCCTCTGTGTAAATGCATGTGTTCAGAGTGACTCAGGACTCTGACTCCCCTCTGTGTAAATGCATGTGTTCAGAGTGACTCTGACTCCCCTCTGTGTAAATGCATGTGTTCAGAGTGACTCTGACTCCTCTCTGTGTAAATGCATGTGTTCAGAGTGACTCAGACTCCTCTCTGTGTAAATGCATGTGTTCAGAGTGACTCTGACTCCTCTCTGTGTAAATGCATGTGTTCAGAGTGACTCTGACTCCCCTCTGTGTAAATGCATGTGTTCAGAGTGACTCAGGACTCTGACTCCCCTCTGTGTAAATGCATGTGTTCAGAGTGACTCTGACTCCTCTCTGTGTAAATGCATGTGTTCAGAGTGACTCTGACTCCTCTCTGTGTAAATGCATGTGTTCAGAGTGACTCTGACTCCTCTCTGTGTAAATGCATGTGTTCAGAGTGACTCAGGACTCTGACTCCCCTCTGTGTAAATGCATGTGTTCAGAGTGACTCTGACTCCTCTCTGTGTAAATGCATGTGTTCAGAGTGACTCTGACTCCTCTCTGTGTAAATGCATGTGTTCAGAGTGACTCTGACTCCCCTCTGTGTAAATGCATGTGTTCAGAGTGACTCTGACTCCCCTCTGTGTAAATGCATGTGTTCAGAGTGACTCTGACTCCCCTCTGTGTAAATGCATGTGGTCAGAGTGACTCTGACTGCTCTCTGTGTAAATGCATGTGTTCAGAGTGACTCAGATAAATTGGCTGGATGCAATCAGAGGTGCCTCCATGCTCGCCCACTCTGTGACCTCTGCACACCAAATCTACATTTTAGCACATGTCAATGACACATGTATGGGTGTTTATCTTGCCTTTTTAATATGCATACTTCATAGCTGAATTTATATTGCGGTATGATTATCTGGTTGAAAGGGAACAATTATATGCACATCACGTATACAGGTGGGAGGCTATAGCAAAAGAGCTCAGATAAATGAAAAAAGGTAGAGCCTGCACACTTCATGCCGTAGAGTTTATTGAGACACAAGAATGGACAACGTTTAGATCCTATTGGATCCATTATCTGGGACATAATAATATTGAGGGGACTATTCTGGTAATCTGGATATTTCAAGGTCAAGGTCAACTTTATTGTCAATTCTGCTATACTGTATATGCACGACATACAGAGGATTGAAATGTAGTTTCTCTCACATCCACGGTGCAGTAAAAAGTATACAAACACACGCAATATGGTAAATGGTAAATGGCCTGCATTTATATAGCGCTTTTATCCAAAGCGCTTTACAGTCAGTTGGTACATTCACCCATTCATACACCAGGTTACCACGTATGGTATGTGTGCCATGTTTGCATGGCACTATCCTAACTCTGTATGTGGTATGTGTGCCATGTTTGCGTGTCTATCCTAACTCTGTATGTAGTATGTGTGCCATGTTTGCGTGGCACTATCCTAACTCTGTATGTGGTATGTGTGCCATGTTTGCGTGTCTCTATCCTAACTCTGTATGTGGTATGTGTGCCATGTTTGCATGGCACTATCCTAACTCTGTATGTAGTATGTGTGCCATGTTTGCATGGCACTATCCTTACTCTGTATGTAGTATGTGTGCCATGTTTGCATGGCACTATCCTTACTCTGTATGTAGTATGTGTGCCATGTTTGCGTGGCACTATCCTAACTCTGTATGTAGTATGTGTGCCATGTTTGCATGGCACTATCCTTACTCTGTATGTAGTATGTGTGCCATGTTTGCATGGCACTATCCTTACTCTGTATGTAGTATGTGTGCCATGTTTGCGTCGCACTACCCTAACCATGTGTGTGGTTGTCTTGCAGCAGCAGAGTTCCGGGCTGCTGCAGCGGGTCTGTCGCCTGGCCCTCCCCCTCTGGCTGCTCCTGCTGACTCTGCTCCTCCTGGCCTCTCTGCTGCCCCTCATGGACGAGAGCAGCAGCTGCTCTCTGTCCAACAACTTCGCCCGCTCCTTCAACATCATGCTCCGCTACGACGGCCCCCCGCCCACATAGGAGGCTCGGCCCACTCCTTCAACATCATGCTCCACAATGACGGCCCCCGCCCACATAGGAGGCTCCGTCCGCTCCTTCAACATCATGCTCTGCCATGACGGCCCCCTGCCCACATAAGAAGCTCCATCAGGACCGCTCAACACTGCGACGGACCTACGCTAAAGTCCGGATCTCAGAACTCTCGCTATCCGCTGCAGCTTCGACATCACGCATTATGTTCCCATGGTCATGGAAAACCTGGAAAAGTCATGGGGCCCTATCTTCGCAAAAGCGGTAATTTAGCGTTTGCGCTCGTTTAACGCCGTGCGCAATGCCTGTTATAATTGTACTGGGCATTGGCTGCCACATGCCAAAGCAGGCGTTTCAGCGCTAAAATGTGGCGATAGATGGCATTATCCTATCGTCAGCAGCGTGTAATTACTTTGCGCTAAGAGCTTTGAAAAGCACCTCTTACGCGCTAAATACCTCGCTGCGCTGGAGCGCACCATAATCTCCGTGCTGCGCAGCACAGTGCAAAGTAAAATTCCTTTTGGATATGTCATTACGCACAGCCTTGCCATGCCAGGACATTAAATTCTGCTGCTAAAATTGGGTATTAGCAGATAATTCACTGAGGCAATCAACTATAACTCACTGACAAACTTTTATCACATCGCAAAGAGGGAATTTAATTGAGAAAACTTGTTGGACAATGGACATAGGCTATTCACCTTCACCTATCCCATAACCCCTAGGATCTTTGGCACCACAGATGATCTGTCAATAAGCTCTCTCCATCTCTCTCTGTCCTCGCACAAGTGAGTACACTCTATTACGCATGGAGAGAATTACAGCATATTGCATGCCTCGCGCAAACAGCGATCGCGAGACGGGAATCTGATTGGGATTGGTTTTGATTGACGTAATGCCCAGCCTTGGCTGGCCACACCTGTGTAATAATTCTGGTACTTAAGACCACCCAAATCGCGTTTGCGCTGGCAGATTTTGATGATTTGGCACGGCTCTAATTTGCGCCTGCGGCACGTGCCGTGAACATTTCCGCATCCCCGCCGAGAATTGCATCCCCAACATATTTCGGGGCTGTTTTAACTTATAAATCAGGGAGGTCACGTCTACCCAGACAATTATATCACTTTTAAACAGTTACATTTCTGTATAAATCATTACGCTCCCGTGAGGTGGGGATACTGCCGGGCGGGGGTGCAAAACTCGGCATAACACCTGGACAAATGCGCAAGGCAGACCGCTATCTTCCCTGTCTTAAGGCACATGCAAACAGGTGCGCAAATAGGGGATATCGCCTGTACCAAGATAGGGCCCATGGAGTTTTAAGATCTCGTTTTCCAGGCCTGGAAAAGTAATGGAATTTGTAAAATCATTGAAAGTTTTCGAAAATCATGGAATTCGCATATTTAAAATAGATTTTTGCTCTTTTTTTGGAAGAGCTTTCATGTAATATGACCCATTGACTGACTCCAAATCAATAGCAGAAATTATTAATACACTGGACAAAAAGAAAAAAAAACACACCTTTTTATATACTATGAGTTTAGTGCTTCTTGTATTTTATATTATATTTGTATGGAAAATCCGTGATTTATTTGAATAGCTTCCATGCAATGTGATGCAGTGAGTGTAAAGCACTAAAATCCAATAAATAAATGGTAAATGGCCTGCATTTATATAGCGCTTTTATCCAAAGTGCTTTACAATCAGTAGGTACATTCACCCATTCACACACCGATGGCGGCAGGCTACCACGCAGGGTGCTGGCACACCAACGGGAGCAATTTGGGGTTCAGTGTCTTGCCCAAGGACACTTCGACATGCAGACTGGAGGAGCCGGGAATCGAACCACCGACCTCTTTTATCCAAAGCGATTAGTGGACGACCCGCTCTACCTCCTGAGCTACAGTCGCCCCCAATATAAAGTGGTGTGTCCTAATTGTCCAGTGTGGTAATAAGTTCTGGTATTGATTCAGAGTCACCGCCTCACATTACATGGAAATTCTATTGAAGGTCTTGTAAGTTTATCCATGAAAATGTGCGGGGACCCTGAGCAAGATGCTCATCTCTTAACTTCAACACCCATGTTCCCCCCTGGCTCCTTCAAGTATCACCATGAATATAGGAAACTTTGGTCAGAGCTTCAGTTCTTCAGTGCCATTGCAACTTGAAAATCATGCTCTCTGACTGTGTATCAGACTACTGCCTAGGATGTATACTGACTGACTGTGTATCAGACTACTGCCTAGGATGTATACTGACTGTGTATCAGACTACTGCCTAGGATGTATACTGACTGACTGTGTATCAGACTACTGCCTAGGATGTATACTGACTGTGTATCAGACTACTGCCTAGGATGTATACCATTCTGCAACTTGGACTACAAATGCCACGCTCATCTTTAAAAACTGCACATCCAAAGTAGCTATTTTATATTTCGCTATCACAGCTTTAGCACTTCTGAACCAAAGTCATTCTTCCTCCAATGTTATTCTGTCCCACTGTATGATGGAGGACTGGCTACAAAGGGAATCACATCAACTTTAATACTAACTGATGGACTGTACAGCCTTCCTGACTGTTGTGAGTAGGAGTTCCAGTTGGTATACCAATTGGACCAGTTTGCCCGTGCTTCCATCTGCTTCCGGTCACTCTTCCACCCAGAATATGACATGAACAAATATGTCCAGCGTGTGAATAAGTTAACTAGCAATTGTCAAATCTGTGTAGATCCGTACCCCACTCCACTCAGTTGGACTTTAGCAGTGTATTCATGGGAGAGGAGTTTTGGTGTACCGAATATTGGGATATTTTGTGAATGTCACGATATTTCCCACAGTATCGAATATCCCCCCCCCCCCCCCCCCAAACTGTGTTTTACCTCAAGTGCTGCTCGTAACTTAATCATTAAGAACATCATAAGCCCCATTGTGAGTGCATGGTAATTAGAACCATGGCTGTAGTGTGGGTTAGGGTTAAGGTTACCTTTTTAAATACATCGTGTTTACTCACCTTTTTATGGTGGTTTATGCACTTATTATAGCACAATTTTTAATCGCAGATGTCCTCGGCTGTAGCGGGCTCATTTTTAAGGCTAGGGTGAAGCTACTGGTATCGGTATGAAACTAGAAGACATCCATTGGTATCAACCCGTGTCATGTTAGCTTGTCGGGAACGAGGCTAAATAACGCTCCAAAGTCAGGCTAAATGTGTTGTTGTTGTTTTGAGGGGGTTGTTTGAACGTACTCAATCTAACAAACAACTAGCATGGCCATGGTGGTAAACTGAAAGCAATGTTCAGATGGTTGGTCTGCTGGGCTTATTATGTGGTGGTAATGCATTGTTCCCTCTGTGTCATGCTTCACACTGCAGCACTAGCACTTAGTGTGTGTGATGTAGCTCTCCTGCTACCCACTCTCCTCTCCACTCACATGCTTTTTACAGCTGCTCTCACAAACCAAACTCACTGCTGAGAAGGACGAGCTGCTGCTCCGTCTGCTTCTTCACTATTTGCAGAATGTACTTACCAAAAATGTTCTTGTGTTTTTTGGGTTGATCCCATAGTCTCTAGAACGGTTTAATCCTACAGTATTGTTCTTCCATGCGAGGTTAATATTTCTAAAGCTTTTGTTTGAATCTTGTACATGCTGCTTGCTCACTGTGTTCACAACACACCAACTGTTGATACAGGAAAAGGGAAGTGTTGCCCGTGGGCAAAGGCAGTTGTCTTATGTTTGAGTTTTCTCTCTGTACCTGTTTTCTCCGTCTTGTTTTAGCTGGTCAAGTGACGTTTCTGAAGGTGCTATTTTGGGCCGAACAGCAACGAGAAGTCTTTTACGAAGCCTAAACCACTGCTGGAAGCAACAATTAGAGAGCGGTCCTACCTTGGCCCCTGACATTTTCTTGGACCACAGTATGTGCTCTTGATGCCAACTCTCTTTTTAGATGCCTGAGTTTGGAATGCAAAGCGCTCCTGCCTGGTCTTTGTGCAAACTAGAGATGAAACAATATGAAGATTTCATATCCAGATTATAGTGACCAAAATATGATTGCAGTTATCAGTATAAATGACTGATACACTGACTGAGGCTGCACGTCTGCGTCTGGAAGGCTGTTGCTAACTTTAGTTGATGATCACGGTAACACGGTTTTAATGATAATGACAATTTGAAACGGTATGGTGACTAAGGGAACTTTATCACGGTTTCATCCCTAGTGCAAACTCTGACATCCCATAATGACCTGCAACTTTTATTATTATGTTATTATATTTTTTATTATTATATTTTTTATTTTCTAGTATGATTTTTTTTTTTTTACCAGTATTCTCACTCCAACTGCCCCACAAGCACCCCAAAACATTCTCCCTTTCCCGTTTGTTGTGTGTTTTATGGACTTCACGTGACCACTGAGCAAATGAAGTTAATCTATGAGGTCTTCTCATACAGCCAGTCTTTGTTTATACATATAACAGTTATATATGTTTAATGTTTATAAAGTAGCAACTCCACAAATTGTATTTTAGGAATTTAACTTTTAATCTGAAAATGCTGCAGCAGGAAATGGCATTAAAAGCTCCAGGCAACTTGACCTGCTCCGGCACGGAGCCTCACAGTTTACATGCTGCTGGAAACAGGCATTCGGGGGGCAGAATGGGAATGACAGAGGCACCATTCTCCCTATTAGAAGAAGTCAGTGTGCCATCAAAATGATTTAAAAGCTGCTATATTGAAGCTTAAAAAAAACATTGGGGTTTTAACAACATCCTCCTCACAACAGGAAGCATTTGGGCTTATGGGAAATGTGGCCTTCACTTAAGCTGTGTTCACACCGAGATTCATTTTTCTCCCTGTCGCTCGATTCAACCCTTTGGAATCGCTCTGTCGCTGTGTTTAAGTTGCTCCGCAAACCGGGAGCGCACTCCGCCCTCGGGCTGAGGTGTTCATACTCAGAGCTTGATAGATGTGGGCGGGGTGCAGCGAGCTTGAGAGAGAGATCTTCACTGTCAAGAAACAAGCCGCACACAGCTCTAACGTTAGACAGGATGAAAACACAAACAACACAACTGTTTTTTCCCCCCGATGCAAGAATGAATAAATACTCCGGGGTTACGGCAGCCAATCAGCGTTGAGCGGCGCCGGCGAGCGACTATTGCCAGCGAAATTTTGCTCGAGTTGCGATATTTAATCTCGGGCGACGAGCTAATTTTCGCCCTGTCGCTCTGTCTCTGTCGCTCGGACACCCAGCGATTTTTCTCCCGGGCGAATATACACTCAATCGCTCGTTTGCATTGACTTTGTATGTAAGCTCGATGCCAGCGAAAAACTTTAACTTTAGGTCGGTGTGAACGCACCTTTAGAGAAACATGAGCAGTAGCCAAACCATGTGTCGTGTAAGATCGTCTCCACCATGCTGTTTTCTGTTGCCAGTTATTTTACCAAGGTAGCACTATTCATTTGACAATGCTATATTGATGGGTGAAAATGCTACATGAAGCACCTTTTAAGGACAATTAAATGTACAAAACTCTATTGAAGACGTACAAGTTTTGGTGGCCTTCAACCCATTTATTTATACCAAAATGTAATCTTATTTAATCAGCTGTAATCGATGCCATAACCACATATATTTACTGCTATAAACCACTTAGGGAGAATGTACTGTACTGTGTCATGTTTATGTAATCAAGTGCAAGGTGAAGTCAGACTCCTGTCATGGGAGGTGATGCTGCGTTGTAGCCTTACTGCTTATTGCACTGCTCCAGTCTGTTACATTATGCATGTATCCCTTTAAAAAGGCTGTGTCCATACATACCTTATGCAATATAGTCTGTGTCCATACATACCTTATGCAATATAGTCTGTGTCCATACATACCTTATGCAATATAGTCAATTACTTGAATCTCATGAGCAGAACTGGTCCTTTTCGAGGCATAATATAGTGGATTTATGTGTGGATACTGTAATAATCTTGCTAAATGTACAGAAGAGTAGCATTCAAAATACCGTAAATGGACATTAATTGCTTGAATAGACTTGGCGAACTAATGCAAATAAATCCTCATTGTCATTTCGCAGACAGATCTTAAATGTTTGATGATAAAAGGCACAGACTTGAAGATTGACAACGGAGTGATTTTTGTAAGATGGTACAATCATTCTATTTTATTACCGTTTTGAAATGCTGAGTAAATGATGATCAGATGATTCAAGAGAGCTTGTATTTAACTCTTTTTTTATTCTGCTGAAACAGAAAATAAATATGCAATATAAACACACACAGTGCCTGAATGTAGTGTTTGTGTATTTCCAAGATGTCGTACAATGGCTGACATTCCACCAGAGAAGATGGGAAAGAAGAGGATGGGAGTCCAGGTAGTCTGCCTCACTGGAAGCAGGCTGCGGGGCAACAGCCGTGGGCGGAGGAATTATGTTTTTAGGTTGTCCATACTTCCCTGCTCGTTAAGCCATATCTCAGGATCGCCTTGAGGTAATTTCTTCAAATTTGCCTCAAAGGATTAATTGATTCGATTTTGGTAGTCAAAGGTCAAGGTCACTGTGACCTCACGTCTGTTCCATCAATGAAGGGGGGTGGGGCTATAGTGCAAAGGGCCCGTAGCTAGGGATAGGAAGGTCATAGAGGTCGTAGGGTTCAAGGCGTAGGAAGGGGGTTTAGGGGTAGGACCATTTACCATGTTTATGATTATCCGTGTTGTTGAGGTACCCCCAGACATTGCCTAAAGTGCCATAAGGCTAAATGGCCACAGCACCGTGCTGTGGGCTTCAAGGTATTTGCACTTGTATGAGTCTGGACACACATGGATGTAGATTGCAACTTGACTTGTTGGCAGAGGCATACAATCGCATATATATATATATATATATATATATATATTCGGTTGTTTTTACGTTTGAAACTAATTACCATTTACTTCCCTTGTTTTGGAGAATGCTGCAACAATGTTTTGCTGTGAAACTCCAGGACTGCTTCCTTTGTGCACTTAAAGGCCCTGTCCAATTCTCAAGTCAACGAGCTTTATATTGTATATTTAGTATAAACTTCAGCTGTCCTTCCATTGGCACGAGGGTGAGTAGATAATGACTGAAGTTTCATTTTTGGTGAACTGTTCCTTTAAAGAGCGGGCGTAATAGCTCCGAAGGCAGAAATACCTTAACTTTTGTATGACACTGATACCCTACCACACACTCAACTCTCTCTCTCTCTCTCTCACACACGCGCGCAGTCGCACACACACACACACGTACGTGTGCGCGTACATGTGCGCACACACACACACACACACACACACACACACACACACCTGTTACAAGCGGGAAGTGTGCTTCTCTGTCTATCTAATGTAATCCCATCAGGTGTATTGGTTTACCCAACAGGTTTGACAGGCCTGGTTTAGCGTGTTTACAACTTTCTAATCCACCTGCTTTATTTCAATTTCATTTAGTTGCCATTTTACTATTTTGACAGCCAGGAGTTGAAATAATGGCCCTGACTTTGCTGTTTTCAATGTTGAAAGAGGTAGTGTACATCACACACACACACACACACACACACACACACACACACACACACACACACACATGCGTATGTGTGCGCACACACACACAAGTCCCAAAGCAATAGCAGTGGATGTAATTCAGTTTTGAACCTCTGCCAGTGCTTTTAACCTGCCTGCTATACTGTTCTGTCTGGGTTGAGTCTGTGCATGACGTGTGTGTGTGTGTGTGTGTGTGTGTGTGTGTGTGTGTGTGTGTGTGTGTGTGTGTGTGTGTGTGTGTGTGTGTGTGTGTGTGTGTGTGTGTGTGTGTGTGCGTGTGTGTGTGCGTGTGTGCGTGTGTGCGTGTGTGCGTGTGTGTGTGTGTGTGTGCGCGTGTGTGCGTGTGTGCGTGTGTGCGTGTGTGTGTGTGTGTGTGTGCGCAAATTTGTGTTGCTATAGTGGCACAATGTGCGGAAGAGCTTGCATGGAAATCAAATGGAAGTCCCTCTTGGGACAAAGTGTTGGACTCTTAATGATGATGTTGGTTTATATTTTTGGGCTAAAATATGAGCTGGCCGTGTCTGTGGGTGGGAAGCTGGTTGGGTATGAATCCTGCTCCTCTGGTCGGTCGGGGCGCCTGTTCGGGGGGGTCGGGTTGGGGGGGGTGGCTGGCAATATTTTAAATATTGCCAGGCAGCCAGATGACGGATGACGTCATCAGTGATGTCATCTGTAACACACATGCTGCCTGGCATATAGTGAATTTGCACTCGTTATGTATCTAATAATCCATGTGTCCGTTTGCACGAGTGCTTTTTGTGAGAGTCTGAGTGTTTACATCAACGTCTCTTCTCTCTCCAGCCTCCCACTCTCCTCCCAGCCCGCCCGAGCTGTGCTGCCATCTGGAGGAGAGACTCTGCCAACTGGCCAGGCGGAAAACACCAACCAACCTGTCCTCCAATGCCTGCTGCCACTAACACACAACAACACATAGGAGTTTCTAGTCCAGATCAAGCCAAGACACATTTTCATCAACATGTCTATCTGGGGCGGCTGTAGCTCAGGAGGTAGAGCGCGTCGTCCCCTAATCGCTTTGGATAAAAGAGGTCGGTGGTTCGATTCCCGCCTCCTCCAGTCTGCATGTCGAAGTGTCCTTGGGCAAGACACTGAACCCCAAATTGCTCCCGTTGGTGTGCCAGCACCCTGTGTGGTAGCCTCCGCCATCGGTGTGTGAATGGGTGAATGTACCTACTGACTGTAAAGCACTTTGGATAAAAGCGCTATACCTCCGGCTTGGTCGGGTGTCCATACAGGCACAATTGGCTGGTGTCTGCGGGAGGGAAGCCGGTTTGAGGGTATTTGTTCTTGTCGCTGCACTAGCGCCTCCTCTGGTCGGTCGGGGTGCCTGTTCGGTGAGGAAGGGAACTGGTGGGAATAGCGTGATCCTCCCGTGTGCTACGTCCTACCGGTGAAGCTCCCGCTGTCGGGTGAGAAGAAGCAGCTGGCTACAGCGCATGTCTCGGAGGAAGCATGGTGCTAGTCTACGGCTCTCCCCAGATTGGCAGAGGGTGGAGCAGCGATCGGGGCAGCAGGGGGGAAAAATTGGCAAAGTACAATTGGGGAGAAAATGGGAGGGAAATCGGAAAAACATAATAATATTTTTTTTTATATCTAATCTAGACATAACACAACAGTGATTCAACCTAAAGGCTGTCTGTCTATAAAGGCAAGACCGTCCGCGTGCGTGTGTCCTTCGCGTACCTCGAGACACGTTCATCCGATTGACTTTGAACTTGGCGGGTGCACTGCTGGGCACCCGAGGGAGAACAGAGCAGAATTGTGTGCGATTCAACCAATCAGGACACGGGTTTCTGCTGGAAGTCAAAACCGTCGCAACTGAGCATGCTCAGAAGAACACGGGTTTGCGCCCAAAGTCAAACCGTCGCAACTGAGCATGCTCAGGACATTCCAGGACTTCTGTCATAGACATAATAGCCGTTTTCCCACATGCGCTTTTTACCGCTAAATGACCGGAACGTGGTCTAATGCCTTAATGTGTGAAAGTTGTTTTCCGGTATAAGCGCGACCCCGTCATCACGGACATTTCATCAGTTTCGAGCCAGTCGGAAGAGCGGTATGCGCGATCAGGGACACAAGTGTAGAACGGGTCCAGTCATTTGCCGCGACACCGGTCCTTCTTTCATGGGCGAGGTGTACACACGTTGCTTAATGTTCCAGCGGGCATAATCTAATCATTCGCGCACATTAAAGCAAACTGGCGAAATGATCTTGTGATAATAAGAGCGGTATGTCAGCTTCATGTGTGGGCGTGCTGATTTCCCCCTCTCCCCTCTATGCTGCCTGCTCGCTCTCTGGCCACAGTCCTTTAGTCCTCCTCCTTCAGTCACAGCCCGACAGGGACACAGACGAAGCAAATGCACGAAGCGAAATGTGGAAGTATTTTGCTTACGTTGCCGACAGCGAAGGCAAGCCCGGACACATCAAACTAAGCCAGTCTGTAAAAAGTGCTTCAACGCGACGCAGGTGAACGGATAAACATCGAACCAGCCAGGCTATTTCTCTCAGACACGGATCCCAACTTCTTCAAATATTTCAGTTCAAAGACTGGTTAGCGAATGTGAATGATACAACATACATGCCCTCTTAAGTTAAACGAGTGTGATTTATTGTGTGACAAGCAAACTTATTTCACCATCGGAGTTTTGCCGACACGTCACTCCCCACCCGCTCTGCAGTGCCGCCCCGCCCCCCAACATACAGGCAATTTCGCTGCTATATTCCCACATGCGAGCGCCCAGGTGTGAAGGGAAATGTCCGATATTGACTTACAGGTAATTTTCCGGTACGCATGTGGGAAAACGGCTTTAGTGACATCATCAGTGGCGTCTTTTCAAGTCAACTTGGCTTCTCAGGTCTTGTGGAGACTTAGATTACACCAGCTGAGCAATATGGAGGAGTTTTGTTGCTTTTTCTTTTACATTTGAAAGTTGGACCCCTCTGAAACAGCTAGAAATCGGACTAAAAGGAATCCACTCACCTCTGTCTGAATGAGCCTCTGTACCAGATTTACCATTCAGGCTTAAGTAATGCCTTTTGAATGATTAAAGAGTGCCATCTTTTTATAGCAACTCATGGCTTATCGTGTATGATGCATCATCTGCTGACATCCGCCACACACACACACACACACACACACACACACACACACACACACACACACACACACACACACACACACACACACACACACACACACACACACACACACACACTCCCCTAACACACCACATGCCAGTTTTAGCACAATGCAGTAAATCCCTTAAAAGCAGTAATCCCCTGCTTTTCCCACTCACTCACTTTCAGTCACATTTATTTATTTATTTATTTATTTATTTATTTATTTATTTATTTATTTATTTATCTATTCTTATTTTATAAAAGACATCCAGTTCAAACCATAAAAGCAACGTATCGCTGGGTAGCCTATGCTACGGTTTGATTACGGCTCCCTCCCAGTAGATTGTAATCAGATTACTTTGCATGGTGCTTGAAGGTACATTCTCATTAAATCCATTTAGAGCTGCGGCCAGCATGACCAGCAGTTCTATACCACTCTGTTGGTTGGGTGGTGGGTGGGTGTCAGCACTCGTCTACACTAGACTCACACACACACACACACACACACATGCACACACACACATGCACACACACACACGCGCACACACACACACACACACACACACACACACACACACACACACACACACACACATTGATGTATGTTTACTGTGAAATAACGGCAATATCTGACCCAAAGCCTCATTCACATTCAATGGTAAGGCTTATTTCTAGCCCGACATACTACACACTGTATTCAAACCAGTGCCAGACAGACAGCATAGTGAACTTAGTGTCTGGTCATACAACACATCTGCCCGACGAGCCTAAAGGGGGCAGAGTTTTATACTTAATGACCTTCCATGCTCCCTCTCTTCCCCTCTGGCTCTGATTCTATTTCCGGGTGACTCGTTGAAACCAAGTGATGTTTGTTTATGTGTGAACAGGGCATCTGCAGCTTCCACAAAGCCACATTTAATATAAGACTTTTGAATGTTGCCTGGAATTGAATGCGAGACTAAAGCCGTCAAACTTAAGCCCAGCTTAGTCTCTCCCAGTGATGGGCAAGCTACTTGGAAAATGTAGTAAGCTAAGCTATCAGTTACTCTTGATTAAATATAGCTAAACTACATTGAAGCTATCCCCAGAGAAATGTAGCAAGCTAAGCTACGAGCAACATGGCAAAAGCAGCTTGCTACATCAAAGCTACTTTTTTCTCACATTGAAATCAACTTCTTGTCAAAGAACAACTTTCCACTAAACAAATAGGCAGGCAAAAAACCTCATTTTGATTGTTTATTATATTATAAAACACACTGAAACTCTCACTGGCAGGGGCGTCATGCAAGCCAAAAATCTGAGGGGGCGAACTCTGGCGCCGCCCGGAGGGCGGCAAAAAATTTGGGGGGTTGGAAGCCAGATTTAGAGGAATATCTCATTTTAAATGAACAGACTGAGCAGGTGTAACCATAAGGCTATTTTCCAAACTGCTCAGCCTCCTGGAAAGATCCATAATCACCAGACTAAGTACATTGCCACTGCCCAGGCTCAATGGACTTGACAAAAAAGGGAGACCACATGTTTCAAAGCAATGTAACACAATGTTTATTTTGGCTGGTATTGCCTTTTCAGAAGGTAGAAATCTTTCCTCTAGAGCAGGGGTTCCCAACCTTTTTTGTGCCAAGGACTGGTAGATACATGGGAAAAAAAAGTCGCGGACCGGTTGTCAATTCTAATGGTTTTACTTATATATATTTACTCACCAGGTGGCGACAAAGGGTAAATAACAGCCTTTTGTGTTGTACTGTATGTAGCCTATACAGTATTTATGTTTTTGTTTTAACTACAAACATACATAAACGTAAACTTGAAACTATGTTTCAACTACCATACACAGCCTATAATAATATAGCCTATGTTTATTAAAAAAAAAAAAAAAAAAATTTTTTTTTTTTTTTACCTCTCAAAAATCTGAGGGGGCAATTGCCCCCTCAGTTACAATGGGCATGACGCTTCTGCTCACTGGCACAATATTCAAAAACAGAACGTCTTCTTCATCACTGCCAGTGGCTCCCTCTGGCTCTGCCATCTTTCAAAGTTCATTGCTGATGTGACTTCGCTAGCACATGACATATTTTGCCCTACCCTTAACCAATCATCAGTCTTCATGCCTAAACCCAACCCAATCAGAGGCAGAGTAGTGCCGGGTCTTGCTGCAAGAGAGGCACGGGTGAGACAACAACACTTGTTGTCCGTCATAATGGAACTGGAAGTGCTTTATTGGCTACACAGGCACACTTGACATATCCAATGTCTCCTCCTGTTTAATCCAAACCACAGCAGAAATCTCCACTGCATGCTTTGCTCTCTGGCGAGTAGCTTGTAGCTTTTGCGGGAAGCTACAAGCTACTTGGGTCTATAAATAGCTTAGCTACTGAAAAAGCTCCTTGGTTCAAAAGTAGTGAAGCTACCACCAAGCTACTGAGAAATGTAGTTAAGCTATGTAGCTTCGCTACTTGTAGCAAGCTACTGCCCAACACTGGTCTCTCCCCAGTCTCAAATATTACGTTGAATCACTGCGCTCCGCTCTGCAGCATGCAGTAACGTAGTGTATCAGCGTAAGAACTCTCATGGGTCTGGAGTTGAGACTAAAGCCAGACTATTGTTGATTAAAAATGCTGTTAAGGGCCATGACGTCCAACTGTTTAAGCAGATAATTTATTTTCAGACTTCTTCAGACTTTTCAAGGACCAGTTGATGATAGCCTGGTAAACACACATGTAGGCTAGCAACCCACCAACACAAATTGTTACACCAACTGGGAATCCAACATCAAACAGATAGAGAGAGAGAGAGAGAGAGAGAGAGAGAGAGAGAGAGAGAGAGAGAGAGAGAGAGAGAGAGAGAGACATTTGTCACATTTGTCGATTATTCCCCATTGCAACAGTTAAGATAAGAGTCTATTTTCTCCTCTAGGAGTCTTATCTTTCAAACAGCGCAGGTCATTGCACGCCAGCCCACACAGCACAGCAGAGCAGGAGGCAGAGGCAGCTGTTGTGTAACCATCTGTGATCGTCCTACTAACAGGAACAGGCTTTATTAAGGGGGGGGGACAGGAACAGGCTTTATTAAGGGGGGGGACAGGAACAGGCTTTATTAAGGGGGGACAGGAACAGGCTTTATTAAGGGGGGAAAGGAACAGGCTTTATTAAGGGGGGGGGACAGGAACAGGCTTTATTAAGGGGGGGGGGACAGGAACAGGCTTTATTAAGGGGGGGGACAGGAACAGGCTTTATTAAGGGGGGGGGACAGGAACAGGCTTTATTAAGGGGGGGACAGGAACAGGCTTTATTAAGGGGGGGACAGGAACAGGCTTTATTAAGGGGGGACAGGAACAGGCTTTATTAAGGGGGGGGACAGGAACAGGCTTTATTAAGGGGGGGGGACAGGAACAGGCTTTATTAAGGGGGGGGGACAGGAACAGGCTTTATTAAGGGGGGGACAGGAACAGGCTTTATTAAGGGGGGGGGACAGGAACAGGCTTTATTAAGGGGGGACAGGAACAGGCTTTATTAAGGGGGGGGAGAGGAACAGGCTTTATTAAGGGGGGGACAGGAATAGGCTTTATTAAGGGGGGACAGGAACAGGCTTTATTAAGGGGGGGTGTTGAACATAATACACAGAAGTGTATGTGCTAATGTACAGTCTCACTTATACAGCCACTGTTTATCACTGCGCTATACGAAGCTATTTGGTCCCTGCGTGGATCCCGTATGTATGTGACGTTACTGCTCAAGTTACTACTGCGCATGTGCGAAATAAACTTTCTCTTCCTGCCCCGCCAAACACAGTGTGTGGACGTGTATTATTGTGCTCTGCGAGCTAGCTACTTTGGAGTCTGTTACCAAACATACTTAACACGTATGTAGACATTACGCTAAGAGATGACCAGTGCAACAGGTTATGGGCCCAGCATCATGTCTAGTCAACGATTTAACAGACTTTTGTTCGATGGCGACGAGAGAGGATACGAGTTGTGGGAGACTCGCTTCCTGGCCCACATGGAGTTGCGGGCGCTCAGCGAGACCATACTGAAGGAGCCAGTTATCAACGCTGCAGCTGAGAATGCTATCCAGTTAACTCAAGCTGATAGCAAGAAAAATAAAGAAGCGTACGCCGAACTGGTACAAGTTTTGGACAATAAGAGTTTATCGCTAATCATGAGAGATGCCGCATCGGACGGGAGGAAGGCGTTGAAAATACTTCGGCAACATTACGCAGGCAAAGGAAAGCCGCGAGTAGTAAGTTTATATTGTGAACTCTCTGCACTTCGCATGGAAAGCAACGAAACTGTCACAGAGTACATTGTCCGCGCAGAGACAATATTCGGTTCGTTAAAAGGAGCCGACGAGAACATAAGTGACGGGTTGCAAGTAGGAATGGTAGTCAAGGGCTTGCCGGACTCTTTCAAACCGTTTGTGGTCCACATTACTCAGAGCAACGGTGACCTGACATTCAGCGAGTTTAAGGCGAAACTCAGGAGCTTTGAAGACACTGAAAGGTACAGGCCGAGTAATGGTGAAGACGGAGACAGCGTTGTGAGAGCAGCCGGAGCAGCCAGCACATCGCGTGGAAGAGGCAGAGAGAGGAAAAAGGACATGGCCGAAGTCGAGTGTTATAACTGCCATAAAAAGGGGCATATCGCTCGAACGTGCACGAGCATGCCTGGAGCGAGAAGAGCGGATCGCAGGGGTCATGCGCCACACAGAGGTAAACAGCGAGACGCCATCGCGGGAGTGACCGGGGAAGAGCAGGGTGCAGCCGGAGACCAGGACGGACGCTGGGACACGCACCGAGAGGCAGAGGAGGACGCTGATGGCTTGGATGACAGGTCATTTTGTTTCAAGATGAACGATATCGTTAGTCCGACGAAGAGGACACTGAACAGCAAAGGTTTGATGGTTGACTGTGGTGCAACATCGCACAAGATAAATGACTTTGCAAAGTTTAAAACAATCGATAAAGATTTCAGACCCAAGAATCACGTGATTGAACTAGCTGACGGGACGAAAGCTACCGGAGTTGCCAGGGCCAGAGGGGAAGCCGAAGTCGTCTTGGTCGACAGCGAGGGACGACGGGTAACAGCACGACTGAAGAGGGCCCTGTATATCCCGACGTTTCCACAGAACATTTTTTCAGTCAAAGCAGCTTCAAGCAACGGAGCAGAAATCCACTTCAAAGAAGGTGAAAATTGGATGGGGTATAATAATAAGAGTACCAAATTTAACATTGATGTATATGGAAAACTGTATTACCTGTCTACAGTAGATGATGAAAATGTTGATGGATATAAAGGGTGCTATGATATTGAAACGTGGCACAAAATACTTGGCCACTGTAACCTTGACGATGTCTCAAGATTAGAGTGTGTAGTTGAAGGAATGAAAATTAAGGGGAAAAGCGATAAATCTACTTTCAACTGTGACATATGCACACAAGGAAAATTTGTCGAGTCAAGAAATAGGCAGGCAGATAGCAAAGCTAAAGAAATACTAGAACTAGTCCATACAGATCTGTGCGGCCCGATCGAGCCAGCAGATAGAGATGGGTATAAATACACCGTAGCTTTCACAGATGACTATAGTGGTATGACTTGGACATATTTTATAAGGTCAAAGAGTGACACAGCTGAGGCCACAGAAAAATTCTTAGCCGACACTGCCCCCTATGGGCAGGTAAAGACCATACGGTCTGATAACGGTACAGAGTTTACCGGAAAATGTTTCCAAGACCTGCTAAGAAAGAATAAAATTAGTCATCAAACAAGTGCCCCATATTCGCCGCACCAAAATGGCACGGCAGAAAGGAATTGGAGAACATTGTTCGACATGGCACGGTGTATGCTGCTAGAAAGCAAGATGCCAAAGCAGCTATGGAGATTTGCTGTGCAAACAGCTGCACAGATACGCAATAGGTGCTATTGTAAACGACTAAAGCAAACCCCATACAGCGCTTTCACAGGGAAAACTCCAAATATTTCCCATATGATGATTTTTGGCACCGAGTGCTATGCTTATAGACAGGATAAGAAGAAATTGGATCCAAGATGCGAGAAGGGCATTTTCATAGGGTATGACAAATACAGCCCTGCATACAATGTCTATTATCCAAAGACGGGGAAAGTGTTGAAACATAGATTAGTAAAGTTCATACAGAAAAGCAATAAAGATTGCCAGACGCAAACAGGTCCACATAGCGATGGAGACAGTTATGAGGATAGAGAAGCACACGAGTATGAAGTACCAGCTAGTACTGGTGAGCAACCCCAGACTAGCCAGACTAGAGGTACAGAAGAAGAAAGTGGTACACTTTCTACTAACCAGGAGGATAGTGGGGGTAAACATCGTTACCCAACAAGAGAAAGAAATACTCCATCATATCTTGATGAATACCAGTGTAAAGCAGAATATACTGATGAGCAAGATGTGGATTATTTTTATAGAGCTGTATTTGGTGTACCAAAAACATATAAAGAGGCAATGAGCTCTGATAAGTCTCAGATGTGGGTTAACGCAATGGAAGAAGAGATTAACTCTTTAAAAGAGAACGAAACGTTTGACTTAACCACACTCCCTAAAGGGAAAACTGCAGTGGGAGGTCGCTGGGTTTTTGCTATTAAAGAGAACCATGATGAATCTGAAACTTTCAAAGCCCGATATGTAGCTAAAGGCTATAGCCAAGTAGAGGGGATAGATTATAAAGAAACATTCTCCCCGACTGCTAATATGACGTCTGTGAGAATTCTGATGCAGATGGCGGCACAAGATGACCTCGTGCTCCATCAGATGGACGTGAAAACGGCTTATTTACATGCCCCGATGGACTGCGAGGTGTATATGGAACAGCCAGAGGGTTTCGAAATAGAGTCCAATACTGCTGATCGTTTAGTCTGTAGACTGAACAAATCGTTATATGGCCTGAAGCAATCTGGGCGTAATTGGAATAAGCTTCTACATGATCACCTAGTGGGAAACGGTTTTGTACAAAACGAAGCTGACAATTGTGTCTATGACAAACAATCTGAAAACGAGAAGGTGATTCTGATTATTTGGGTAGACGATTTGATCATTGCAGCCCACAACAACGATTTGATCAGTGAAGTAAAAGAAATGCTGAAAATGAAGTTCAAAATGAAAGATCTAGGAGAACTTAAACACTTCTTGGGCATTGATTTTACACAGAAAAAGGGGGAGGTCAAAATGAGTCAGGAAAGACACATTGCAAAAGTGCTCCAGAGATTTGGCATGTCTGAGTGTAAACCGAGATCAACACCCTGTGAGCAAAAGCCAAATTTTGATGAGGAGGGTGAGGTTGTTGATGCCACAGGTTACAGAGAGATAGTTGGCAGTCTGATCTATATAATGACTTCTACTAGACCAGATTTAAGCTGGGTGGTCAGTAAGTTATCGCAACACTTAGCACAGCCAAAACAACAGCACTGGGCAACAGCTAAGCAAGTGCTACGTTACCTGAAGGGCACAATTGAACATGACCTATGTTACAAGAGAAGTGATCAAGGCCTTAAACTAGAAGGCTATAGTGATGCCGACTGGGCGTCAGACCAGAAGGACAGGAGGAGTACTAGTGGGTACTGCTTCAGTTTAATCAAAGGAGGTCCAGTAATTTCCTGGAAAACCAGGAAACAGCAAACAGTCGCCTTGTCGACTTGTGAGGCCGAATATATGGCTCTTGCAGCTACTACACAAGAGAGCCTATATCTCGTACAGCTACTCCAAGGCATGGATAAGGACAGGCAGCACATGCCAGTTAGAATATTCGAAGACAATCAGGGAACTATTGCCCTATCAAAGAACCCAGTATGTAGACAGCGCAGTAAGCATATTGATATTAAATATCATTTTGTAAGGGCTGCACATATTGAAGGTAAAATTTCTATTGAATACTGTCCTACAGAAAATATGGTGGCCGATGTCCTGACTAAGCCACTGACAAAGGCCAAATTTGAAGGATTCAGGTGTTTCTTATTCGGAGAGACTTAGGTAACCAAAAGGTGTTACAGCCACAGGTACTCTCAGAACACCAATTCATTTTAGGGGTTTTCCTGAATTATTGTTCAGGTAGTTATGTGCCAGACAGGCATAATTAAACTAAACTATAAGGGAGATTTATTTTTCTTGTATTTTTCTAATGTACTAAAGATGAGCCTGAGTGGGGGTGTTGAACATAATACACAGAAGTGTATGTGCTAATGTACAGTCTCACTTATACAGCCACTGTTTATCACTGCGCTATACGAAGCTATTTGGTCCCTGCGTGGATCCCGTATGTATGTGACGTTACTGCTCAAGTTACTACTGCGCATGTGCGAAATAAACTTTCTCTTCCTGCCCCGCCAAACACAGTGTGTGGACGTGTATTATTGTGCTCTGCGAGCTAGCTACTTTGGAGTCTGTTACCAAACATACTTAACACGTATGTAGACATTACGCTAAGAGATGACCAGTGCAACAGGGGGACAGGAACAGGCTTTATTAAGGGGGGGACAGGAACAGGCTTTATTAAGGGGGGGGACAGGAACAGGCTTTATTAAGGGGGGGGGACAGGAACAGGCTTTATTAAGGGGGGGCAGGAACAGGCTTTATTAAGGGGGGGGACAGGAACAGGCTTTATTAAGGGGGGGGACAGGAACAGACTTTATTAAGGGGGGGGGACAGGAACAGGCTTTATTAAGGGGGGGACAGGAACAGGCTTTATTAAGGGGGGGGACAGGAACAGGCTTTATTAAGGGGGGGGACAGGAACAGGCTTTATTAAGGGGGGGGACAGGAACAGGCTTTATTAAGGGGGGGGACAGGAACAGGCTTTATTAAGGGGGGGGACAGGAACAGGCTTTATTAAGGGGGGGGACAGGAACAGGCTTTATTAAGGGGGGGGACAGGAACAGGCTTTATTAAGGGGGGGACAGGAACAGGCTTTATTAAGGGGGGGGGACAGGAACAGGCTTTATTAAGGGGGGGGACAGGAACAGGCTTTATTAAGGGGGGGACAGGAACAGGCTTTATTAAGGGGGGGGGACAGGAACAGGCTTTATTAAGGGGGGGGCAGGCTTTATTAAGGGGGGGGGGACAGGAACAGGCTTTATTGAGGGGGGGGCAGGCTTTATTAAGGGGGGGGGGACAGGAACAGGCTTTATTGAGGGGGGGGGGGGTAGGGTTAGGGTTGGGGGGGTGGTTACCGGAGTGAAGGTATCGCTCTTAATGGCCATCTTAATCTTCAGCCAGCTAAAAACAAGCACATTTCCGGCCGATGTCATCTGGAGTAATCTGTTTAAAAGCCTGGCATATTTGACTGCACCCACACATCACACTGCACACTGCAGTTTGCACTGTTGAAAATGCTCTAGCATGATCTTGCTAGCATATCTGTCATGCAGCCTCAAATGCTATATCACACACTGCTAGTTGAGCCTCTTGCTGTGCCCGGGTCCTACTGTATCTACACAGGCAGGCCTTAAACTGTATCTACACAGGCTTTAAACTGTATCTACACAGGCAGGCCTTAAACTGTATCTACACAGGCTTTAAACTGTATCTACACAGGCAGGCTTTAAACTGTATCTACACAGGCAGGCCTTAAACTGTATCTACACAGGCTTTAAACTGTATCTACACAGGCAGGCCTTAAACTGTATCTACACAGGCAGGCTTTAAACTGTATCTACACAGGCTTTAAACTGTATCTACACAGGCAGGCCTTAAACTGTATCTACACAGGCTTTAAACTGTATCTACACAGGCAGGCCTTAAACTGTATCTACACAGGCAGGCTTTAAACTGTATCTACACAGGCTTTAAACTGTATCTACACAGGCAGGCCTTAAACTGTATCTACACAGGCAGGCTTTAAACTGTATCTACACAGGCTTTAAACTGTATCTACACAGGCAGGCTTTAAACTGTATCTACACAGGCTTTAAACTTTATCTACACAGGCAGGCCTTAAACTGTATCTACACAGGCAGGCTTTAAACTGTATCTACACAGGCAGGCCTTAAACTGTATCTACACAGGCAGGCTTTAAACTGTATCTACACAGGCAGGCTTTAAACTGTATCTACACAGGCAGGCTTTAAACTGTATCTACACAGGCAGGCTTTAAACTGTATCTACACAGGCAGGCTTTAAACTGTATCTACACAGGCAGGCTTTAAACTGTATCTACACAGGCAGGCCTTAAACTGTATCTACACAGGCAGGCTTTAAACTGTATCTACACAGGTCTTAAACTGTATATACACAGGTCTTAAACTGTATCTACACAGGCTTTAAACTGTATCTACACAGGCTTTAAACTGTATCTACACAGGCAGGCCTTAAACTGTATCTACACAGGTCTTAAACTGTATCTACACAGGCAGGCTTTAAACTGTATCTACACAGGCAGGCCTTAAACTGTATCTACACAGGTCTTAAACTGTATCTACACAGGTCTTAAACTGTATCTACACAGGCTTTAAACTGTATCTACACAGGCTTTAAACTGTATCTACACAGGCATGCTTTAAACTGTATCTACACAGGCAGGCCTTAAACTGTATCTACACAGGCTTTAAACTTTATCTACACAGGCAGGCTTTAAACTGTATCTACACAGGCAGGCCTTAAACTGTATCTACACAGGCAGGCTTTAAACTGTATCTACACAGGCAGGCCTTAAACTGTATCTACACAGGCAGGCTTTAAACTGTATCTACACAGGCAGGCCTTAAACTGTATCTACACAGGCTTTAAACTGTATCTACACAGGCAGGCTTTAAACTGTATCTACACAGGCAGGCCTTAAACTGTATCTACACAGGCAGGCTTTAAACTGTATCTACACAGGCAGGCTTTAAACTGTATCTACACAGGCAGGCCTTAAACTGTATCTACACAGGCAGGCCTTAAACTGTATCTACACAGGCAGGTCTTAAACTGTATCTACACAGGCAGGCTTTAAACTGTATCTACACAGGCAGGCTTTAAACTGTATCTACACAGGCAGGCCTTAAACTGTATCTACACAGGCTTTAAACTTTATCTACACAGGCAGGCTTTAAACTGTATCTACACAGGCCTTAAACTGTATCTACACAGGCAGGCCTTAAACTGTATCTACACAGGCAGGCCTTAAACTGTATCTACACAGGCAGGCCTTAAACTGTATCTACACAGGCAGGCTTTAAACTGTATCTACACAGGCAGGCTTTAAACTGTATCTACACAGGCAGGCTTTAAACTGTATCTACACAGGCAGGCCTTAAACTGTATCTACACAGGCCTTAAACTGTATCTACACAGGCAGGCTTTAAACTGTATCTACACAGGCTTTAAACTGTATCTACACAGGCAGGCCTTAAACTGTATCTACACAGGCAGGCCTTGTAATTGCCTGCAGGGAATGTGGAGAATGTCGCAGATGAAGGGAAGCATCGCAATCTCATTAGGTGTGTCAGAAGCTGAAGGGATGATCACATGCTGTGAACATGTTACATGTTGCCAGCTCTAAGAGTATTGGCACAAATCAAATCACCAATAATAGCTCACTACTACTACATCCTAGCAACTCTTACTGCTAACATGCATTTTGCTATGCTAATGGTACATCCTCAGCAAAGGATTACTGACAACAAACAAGTCCAATAAACCCTAAATCAAACGATCTAATGTTTTAAAATGACACGATTCACCTTATTAGGTAACTAATACTGGGAACTTGAAATCAATCTTCTACTAGCTAGCCAAACATTTGCACATGCGAGTTGAATTAAATGTCTTATTCAACTACAGTGAAAACTAGTAGCATCAGAGCAGTAGGCTTAAGGTCCATCAGCTGGTCTATAAAGCAGTGGTTCTCAAACTTTTTCACATCAAGGACCCCTAAACTGACACAAATTAGACCATGGAGCCCCATCTGATAGGATTTTGTTCCAGGGGCCCCATCTGATAAGATTTTAACTTTTGTGATGACCCTCCCATTCTCCTGGCCCTGCCTTGCAGGAGCCTAGTCTCTCCCCAGATGCAAATATTGCATTGAATCACTGCGCTCTGCATACTACATAAACGATTTTGTGAGAGAGATCTGCAGCATGCAGCCATGTAGTGTATCATGTAAGAACTCTCATGCCTCTGGTGTTGAGACTAGCAGGAGCCTGGTGTTGAGACTAGCAGGAGCCTGGTGTTGGGGTGGTTAAGAATAACTTTGTGTTGTTGTCTAGTTATTTTCCATTAGTTTTAGTTAATCAATTATTATTGTAATAATGGTACATGTGTTGGGTTTAAAATGCGGTAGCAAAGTAATGTTTACTTTGGTTTATGACTCCCCTCATTTTGTTAGGCTAATTCCTTAACATATGAGGGGGGGTCATACAGCAAAGTACAAGTTAAAACAATAATGTATTAAGTAAAACTAAGGGAATAATAACTAGACAAACTACATTAAACAAATGAACAGAATAAAAGGTGCATCGGGGACGAGGGAGAGAGACTGATGGTCTGAAGATCTTAATTTTGAACCCTTCAAAGTTCTTCAGCATCCATCTCATTACTATAATAAGGCGGGTGAAGTGCACAATATTTCTAGTTGAATTAAATATAAATATAAATGTTTTGGAAATTACAGACTCAAAAAATCTTTATTTTCACAAAATAACAATATAACAATAATAACAAATAGGCTACTGTATGTCAACAGACACCCATAGAATAGGTTCATGTAACTACGGTAACTCAGTTTTGACAATTTAAAAGAAAAATCAGTTAGAACCTTATAATTCCATAGTCACAAAATGTCATCAAAGCAGAAACATCATCGATATGAAAAGTCATGTCCAAGATTAGGAACACCATCACCGCATGACTAGACCCATTGTTGCTACAGGTAAAAACGTCTTCACCATGAGCAGAAACGTCATCACGATGACATGATTGTCCCAGGTAGAAATGTCTTATCTGTGAGTTGAAACATCATCACCATGCGGCCTCTGCTCTCTACCAGCCCAAAGATGGACAATGTCTTGCCTGAGGCCTACAAGAAACCCGATGTTTGATAGCAATGTGGGATGAAACACTGGGTGAATATGAGAGAGATGATTTAACCATGATGTGGACAGAATTCAGAGAGCCAGAACCTACCAGGTATGACGGGGATGTAGATGCTTACCGGACTTGTGATTTTATGTACACTTCGACAATGAGCATAAAATAGGGAAAAGATGAAGAGAGCTGGAGTGAAACACAGCGGGACTTGCCGCTCTAGTCCAGATTGAATCATCACAGTACTTATGAAACAGCAAAGGTAGAGGTAGGTGTGTGTGTGTGTGTGTGTGTGTGTGTTTAGGTGCAAACTGTATCTCAACTGTCTGTGACTCATGCAGCAGTGTGTAGGTGTCAAATTGCATGGGAGTGTTTCCATGGGAGACGGTTAGCTTGGTTTTGCCCTCTCAGAAATAGGCTAGCAGGACAAGAGGAGCTAGAAACAAGCTCAAAGCTGTCACCTCCGGGATGATGGGCCTCTCAGGAGCCAGACGACACATGGCAGGGCTCAGGGCTGTCTATATTTAAGCAGATCTGGGTCTGAGCCCAGGCGTGCATATTTCTGGAGGAGTTGACATCTCTGTTTCCTGTTTCTCAGAAAAAGCCGGGGGAGGTGCTGCATGGAGATGTTATGATATTCTGGTAGTGAGGAGCAAAAACTCACTTCAGCCATAAGAGACATTTATGTATTAATAGTTAAAGTGGGGATATTTGTGATCCTCATTTTAGTGGTTCAAGCCCTGGTTTGTTCTGCTATGTTGGCGCAGATTCCCGTGAGTTGGTCCATCACAGACGCATCAAATTTGGCCCAATGACAGATATTGGTGACCATTACTGACTCCAGATATATTTTCCCATCGACCTGAAAGTGGCACTATAATTAAAGGTTTTACGTTAAAGGCCATAAGGGGCCGGTTGCACAGAACACCTTGAGTTAAGATTTTCCTTAAAGTCCAAGTTAAGGTTTCCATAAAATAAAATCGGTTGCACAAAACACCCTTAAGCCTTTTCCTGTTTCCTCAACATATTTAACCTTAAGGAGAAGACTTAAGGGTGTTTTGTGCAACCAATTTTATTTTATGGAAACTTTAACTTTAACTTTAAGGAAAATCTTAACTTATGGGGTTTTGTGCAACCAGCCCTTGATTTCCCCCAAAATTGGTCCACATTCTACAGGTGACCATATAGGTGGGGGTCCGCCTGGAAAGTTTTTGAGATATTTTGAAAGTTTTGAAAAACAATAATTGGACACAAACAACACCAAATTTGGCATACAGCCTTGGGGGACAATACACGTTTCTATTATAAATAAGCAAGATTGGTCGAAAAACATGGCCGCCATCAGCTAAAATATCTTCGCAAAGGGCGGGGCTGGCCATACCTTCATGACCTATTCTCCAATCATCACAAAACTTTGTGAACATGTCAATGACCATGTGTACTGAATTATGTGGAAATCGACCAAAAGCCGGTGCCACAAGGGCCAAAAAATAATGGTCATAACTCCACACCTTGTTTGTCCAATGATCACAAACCTTGGCAGATATATCAAGGGATATATTTGGACCGTATTCTCAGAACCACTGACACTTCTTTTTTTTCTGGCCCATGGACTAAAAAAATTGGGTTTTCAATGCGCACGTGAAAACAGAGAATGAGAAATGAGAATGTGAAAACCTTCTAGCCTTCTAGTGGCAAACTCTGCACAGTGAAGCTAGTCTCTTAAAACACTTCCTGCAGGAGAAACTTGGTCAAAATGGAAAGGGAAACTGAAAATAATGGACTCTGATTGGACTGAGTGGATGTGACATCCGCTCATTAGTCTCATTAGTAATTTTTCATAATTTTTTTTTATTTTTATTCTAGTTTCATGTTTAGTTATCAACACTTGAATGAGACAAATGCACTTTTGTAAATGATAGTCATATTCACGACCGAATCAAATGTCTCTGAGGGCAGATAGTTTTTTTTATATATTTTTTTTCAGATTTTCAAAATACAAACAAAAACAAACAAACCCAGACACAGGAAAAGAAAAGAAAGAAAAAGAATATATATATCATCGACATTCCAATATTACAACGTGGTGCTACCAGCCGCATAAGGTGCTTATGTGTTTGTAAGAGATGTTGTGCATGGGATCCCATGCAAGGGGTCCATGAGAAACCAGCTGGGTGAATCACCCGTCGCTCCTAACCTCATCAAGGGAGGCCAGAAACGGCTCCCAGATAATTGAAAATCTCTTAAGTGAGTTGGTCCTCAGGAACCTGAGTCTCTCCATCTGTATAACTGAGACCATGTCAGTCAGCCACAGCTGAAAAGAAGGTGGAGAGGGGGACTTCCATTCCTTCAGAATGAGTCTCCCCTGTCTCAGAGACTGTTGCACAGTCGTAGGGAGGAGCAGAGAGGATTTCGAGCACCCGAAGATGGCGAGTTCCGCCTCCAGCTGAAAGGTTATTTTGTAAGGCCTTAGAGTACAAATCAAATATTTTGGCCCAGAATCCAGATAGTGAAGGGCAAAACCAAAAAGCATGGGACAGTGTGCCACTGTGCCCTCTGACACCTGACACCTGTCACATAGTGGTGAGACAGAGGGGGAAATCCAGTGAAACCTATGCTTAGAATAATGAAGACAGTGAGTGACTTTAAATTGGATGAGCTGGTGTCTGCTGTTAATTGAGCAGATTTGGACTCCTGTCCCATATAATTTCAGATCAATAAACACCAAGATCCTCCTGCCACACCTGTCTAATCCTCTCAGTGGGGGCCCTGATGCAGCCGTCAAACAGACACACAAATATAGAAATAAGATGCCTAGAGTGAGGGGGGCTTAACAAAACATCAAAAAAGCATGTTCATTTGGGAGAACTTTAAAGTCATTAATCTTGGATGGATCATCTCTAATTTGCAGCTATCTGTAAAAGTGGGTTTGGGACAACTCAAATTTCCTCTTCAGAAGATCAAAGTATGCAAATTGATCTGAGGGCGGATAGTTACTGGTGTTACACCCAACTATGCAGCCCATTTGATTGGTTTCCCTTTTCGGCCAAACATGTCTCTGGTCACTGCTTTGACTGTAACACCAGTGAGCAGGGAGATTCACCCCACTGCGGGAGAGGGGAGGCAGGGGTCGCGCTCTAGCCGGGCCAGGTTCTCCATGTCTGGAGGTCTTGAGATCATCTACTGGCTGAAATGTACACAGTGTGAGAGCTCACAAACTGGATTACTAAGCTACCAGAGAGGAGAACTGACTTGACTATAGTTTGCCAGCGCCTGGTGAAAAAAATCCTTCAGGTTTGAGTGACAGGCTGCCCTGCTGTCATGGAGTCCGTGTTCTCAGCGCGTCAGCTAAAGCTACAGTAACGGTACCAGCATCGGTACCAGCATCGGTACAGGCCGGCCCTATTCATCTGGGGGCCCTAAGCAGGATATAGATTAGGGGCCTCCTCCCAGGGGCGGGGGTTTGGGGGCATCCGCGCTGGAAGTACTTTTAAGTAGGGGGTGCTGTAAGGAGGGGACTCTCGAAGAACATTTGACGTTTTTTGGACTTTTAGCCATATTTAGAGGAATATTTAAAACAAACAAACGTGACGATGATGACCTCGTTTGTAGCCCTATCAGTGTCAAGCAAGCGTGTAGAACCCAGCAGGTTGCCAGGTCAGTTAAACCAGGGGTTCCCAACCTTTTTTGTGCCAAGGGCCGGTAGATACATGCAGGACCGGTTGTCAATTTTAATGGTTTTAGTTACATATATATTTACTTCACCAGGTGGCGACAAAAGGTAAATAACAGCCTTTTGTGTTGTACTGTATGTAGCCTACAGTATTTATGTTTTTGTTTAAACTACAAACATAAATAAACATCAACCTATGTTTTAACTACCACACACAGCCTATAATATTATAGCCTATGTTTATTTAAAAAAAAATAAAAAATAAAATTGAGGGGGCCCCTGGCAACTCCCGGGGCTCTAGGCAGCCGCTTAGTTCGCATATAGGGCGGGCCGGCCCTACCAGCATCGGTACCAGCATCGGTACCAGCGCTTTGAGCAGCAAACCTGGAGCTTTTTCTGATGGGAGATTGTTGTTTTCCCTCTGGTTCCTGGTTTTGGTGGACCATCACCGTCGCTTCTGTGTGTAACTCTGGAAGTGCTGTACTATTTCACAAGGTGCGTAAGAGAGAGCCATCTATCATGTGACAGTGAAAACACAGAGTGCCATGTGAGTGCCATGGAGTCACGTGATTGGCAGGAAAAGAGTTGATCACAGTCTCAATCTGCACCTTTCCACAGCCATCATAAGTTCTGGCTCCACCACTGTCCCTGTCTGTAAAGTGTATAAACATGCTTTGCTAATAATTGAATCCCATTTCCTGTGTGGTGACAGGAACCAGACGAGCCACACTCCTGACCGCAGCAGCAGGAAGAAGCATGTCCCAATTACTCTTTCTCAGCTGATGTTTACCTCAAACTAAAGGAGATCTCAAGAAATGACACAACATCAGACTCCTATATTCTCTCTGAATAATCGAAATGACTTCACTCGAGTAAATGTGATAATTATGAGGAGATGTCAAATTATGAACCACTATAAATTATGGAATCACATAAAGGGCATAGGTCTATTGCATTAGCAGTATTGGCAGTACTATATACTCATATGAGTATATATACCGGTATATACATTGAACTATATATAATCATAATCATTTTTTCATAATCATTTTAATCATCAATAAAAAAAAAAAAAAAAAAAAAAAAAAAATATATATATATATATATATATATATATATATATATATATATATATATATATATATATATATTTATTGATGATTAAAATGTATCTATGATGCCACTATGGTTACTTACTCACTAATAGTGTGTGTGTGTGTGTGTGTGTGTGTGTGTGTGTGTGTGTGTGTGTGTGTGTGTGTGTGTGTGCGTGCGCGCGTGCGTGCGTGCGTGCGCGTGTGCGTGTGCGTGTGTGTGTGTGTGTGTGTGTGTGTGTGTGTGTGTGTGTGTGTGTGCGCACTACGTATGCGCGTGCGTGCAGTGGGCGGGCACTGACTGGAGCAGCTCCATCCCACCTCGGAAATACCAACCAGGTGCTTGCTGCCCGCCTGCGGCTCCTTCCTCCCCCAGCAGCCCAGCAGCACAGCACAGCAGCACCAGCCCAGCTCCTCTGCTCCGCTCTGCGCCGCGCCGGGCTTTCTGCAGCCGGGAGTCCGCTCTGCTCTGCAGGCTGTGCGGGAGAAAGAAGGAGGGACGCGTCCATGATGCCCGGGCTGTGAAACCGCCACCTCCACAGCCAGCAGCCACCTCACACACTCCAACTGTTTCATAGTGCCCGGCTCGCATGGCTCTCGGTCGGCTGGCCGGACAATAGGCACCCCGCTGCAGCTTCGGGAGGTTTTCTCACTGTGTTCGGGACCTCGGCTCTCCTAACTCGGCCAGATGGCTGGACACGAGTGGGAGGACTGGTTCGAACGGGAGGAATTCATCGGACAGATCAGCGACATCCGAGTGCAGAATCTGCAAGGTAGGAGAGGAGCATCCCCGACCTCATACTGGTGTTAATGCGTTATATTATTAGCCTAATGCAGTGGTTCACTTCTCAAGGTGCGGCCCGGGGACCCCCAGTCCCCGAGCGGGTTACGGGGGTCCCCAGAAAAAAGGCTCATAATGTTTTATAATTGTAACACTTGTTTCCAGAAGTAACAGAAGGACAATGACAGAATGTAGGTGATTGATTGTTTTCATCCACTTTCTGTAGGCTAAAACATCTCAAAGCAAACAGCTTATTATCAGTTGGGGGTCTGTGGTCTAATTTCTTGTCAGTTGAGGGGTCCTTGACGTGAAAAAGTTTGAGAACCTGTGTGTGTGTGTGTGTGTGCGTGCGTGCGTGCGTGCGTGCGTGTGTGCGTGTGTGTGTGTGTGTGTGTGTGTGTGTGTGTGTGTGTGTGTGTGTGTGTGTGTGTGTGTGTGCGTGCGTGCGTGCGTGTGTGCTTTTCGGTTGATAAAGCGACTATAAGCAATTTGGAGATAATTTGTGTGGGAATCTGGGATTGTTGTGGTTGGTCGTTTTCCAGCAGACAGTAGCCAGGATCAGTGGTGAAGTCAGCTACCTGAAAGCCACACTCAAGTAAAGCTGATATCTTAGCAGAAAATGACTTTGGTAGAAGTTTAAGTCACCTAACAAAGTAACTAAGGTGCTCAGGGGAAATGTAATGGAGTATTGTTACTTATTCCTTCTCAAACTACTTTCTACAACTGCTACTCTGTTCCTCCAAAAAGTCTTGGCTGTCAAAGACTGTGTTGCATAGATTTCTCTACTGTTGACAAAAGTGAGATTGTAAGTCGCTTTGGATAAAAGTGTCTGCTAAGTGACATAATGTAATGTAATATAACTAGGGATCTCGCGCAATACGCACGCTCGATTCCTAGGCTCGCCTGCCATCACTGATGATGTCACAGTGGGATTTATGACATCACTGGGATTTATGACATCGGTGGGACAGAGAAACAGAGAAACAAACAAACAGACAGACAGACAGACAGACAGAGCCCCAGCTCCCATTTATATACTGACTGATGATGATGATGATGATGATGATGAGTAAAAGTATACATTTTATTTAGGAAATGTAGTGGAGTCAAAGTGAAAGTTGACAGTCAGATATAGGCTAAATACTACAGTAATAGTACAGTAGCGTACACCACTGCCAAGAGGTTCCCAACCTTTTCATATCAACTGAAATCACTATCTAATCATAAGCATTTTCCACCTGATATCGATTCATCTCAATTATCATAGTTATGTTCATCCATTGAACCGAATGGTAATGTTATGGTGTGATGTCAAATAATATTCCACCCTCATTTTCTCTGTTAAATGAATAAATGAATAAATTGTCACAATATCACAAAATCATCATATCATCACCCTTTGATTCCACTGAAAGACGATATTGAATTATGGCCCGAGCATCAAGTGCACGTTTAGCGCATATTGCCTTTGGTATCCAACAAAGGTCTTTCTCAGACATATACTGTGGGCCAATAGTAGCCCAGCAGTTCCCAAATCTTTCCACACCAAAGACCATTACACCATAGTCCAAAATGAGCCTGGAGCCTGGAGCCCACTGCAGAAGCATGTTGGTTAATGAGCCTGGAGCCCACTGCAGAAGCATGTTGGTGAGATATGACCTCATGCAGAATGATGTAAGTGTTGCAGCAGAGGTAACAGTGAAACCTTAAAGTCCCTGGAAACCAAACATAAATGTGTTTTTTTATCTTTATTTATACAGGGGGAGAGTCTCACTGAGAGCAATGCTCTCTTTTTCAGGAGCGCCCTGTTCACATTCACACACACATTCATACCTGGAAGCTGACCAGTACAACCACAGTCTGATCTGCTGGCCACTGATCAGCTCCACTGGAGCAGTTGGGGTTAAGGGCCTTGCTCAAGGGCACCTCAGTGGTGGTAATGAGGGAGGGGCAAGCGCTGCCTTTTCACTTTCCCCACCCAGATTGATCCTGCCGGTCCCGGGGATTGAACCGACGACCTTCCGGTCACAAGCTCGCTTCTCTAACCATTGGGCCACCACATTGTTGTGTTTTGAGGTTGTCACCCCAGGAAAATGAGTTATTAACCACCCAGTCAAATTTGAACTAAATTGAATGTCACCAAGTATATAAAATTAGGAGCTGCAATTTGTATGTTGTCAATGCGATTCAAGGCTGTTCTCTCTGTGTGAGATTGTGTGAGCAGCTCCCCTGCGCTCGCTCAGAGACTTCTGTTCTCTCTGTGTGAGGTTGTGTGAGCAGCTCCCCTGCGCTCGCTCAGAGACTTCTGTTCTCTCTGTGTGAGATTGTGTGAGCAGCTCCCCTCCGCTCGCTCAGAGACTTCTGTTCTCTCTGTGTGAGGTTGTGTGAGCAGCTCCCCTGCGCTCGCTCAGAGACTTCTGTTCTCTCTGTGTGAGGTTGTGTGAGCAGCTCCCCTGCGCTCGCTCAGAGACTTCTGTTCTCTCTGTGTGAGGTTGTGTGAGCAGCTCCCCTGCGCTCGCTCAGAGACTTCTGTTCTCTCTGTGTGAGGTTGTGTGAGCAGCTCCCCTGCGCTCGCTCAGAGACTTCTGTTCTCTCTGTGTGAGATTGTGTGAGCAGCTCCCCTGCGCTCGCTCAGAGACTTCTGTTCTCTCTGTGTGAGGTTGTGTGAGCAGCTCCCCTCCGCTCGCTCAGAGACTTCTGTTCTCTCTGTGTGAGGTTGTGTGAGCAGCTCCCCTCCGCTCGCTCAGAGACTTCCTCCTCTCGCTCAGAGACTTCCTCCTCTCGCTCAGAGACTTCCTCCGCTCGCTCAGAGACTTCCGCATTGAGTCTGTTTTCCCCCGAGACCATACATGTCATAAAATCATCAAACAGTAGGGGTGCTCCGATCCGGCTAAGCCACGATCCGATTCCGATTCCTGGGGTCACGATCCGATTCCAGAATCGATTCTCGATTCCAAAGATTCTCGATTCAAGAATCTAGGATGGATTCTCTACAAAGAGATTTAAGATCTCTACTCCAGTCCACTGTGTGCCAAGCCAAATATAGCAGAATAAAGTGTATAACATGATGTAGTTTTATATTGCAATAACACACAAAGGCAAATCTAAGACAAAAAAGGTGACATTTATTAATGCTGAACTTGAAATTCAACTTCCCATGTATTACAGTCATAGTGAACTTTCAACTTACAGTATTTCTCAATTTACAGTCAGTCAGTGACCATGCTGAACTTTAATAAAACAAGTAAAGTATTTCTCTTAAAGTCGAACTGAACCCGTTGGTCACGTGCGTCGCAGTTCGTTTCAGACTGAACACATAACTTGTCTGAGATCACAGGTTGAGAGGCGGGTCATAGTAATATGTCGATGATTTTATTTGACAATTCTGGGGACTGGATTGGGGTTTGGCCAATCCTGGCGTGTTCCGCCTCCAAATCGAGTGGGATTCAGCGTGTTGTGGCGCTCTCCTCGGGAAGAGCCTGGTGACGCGAGGTTAGTGGCTGAGTGGAGCTCAGCGAGCCGCAGGCAGCCAGCTGCCTTCGTGTTCCCGAGCGGAGAGTGCAGCCCGTCGGCCTGAAATCTCCGAGGGGCGACCCCTGACAACCAGCAGGCTCTCAAGTGCGCCGTAAATACGATATTCCTGGAATGCGCGTTTTAACGAGCCAGTTACATTTCTTTGCATTCTTAGACATTACCGTTTTTGTTTTGTGTTCATGTTCCATACAATTGGCCAAGTTAGTAGTTTATGGGATAGGAATTCTGCCAGATGACAGGCACTAGGCGCCATTTTCTCTTTCTTTTGGAAGAGAAAATTAACCTGAAATGAAGATTTGATTGACAGCTGCATGTCATGATATGATTGGTTGTAATGGACGTCAGCAAACTGTAGATTACTGTTATCAATGAAACCTTGAAAAATGATCTTTTGATGTGAAAAAGTGTGAAAAACGAAATAAATTAGATTTTTGTGATTTATTTTGCATACATTATTAAATAGGTGCATACCCAGGTATTTGAACTAAAAGAAAAGAAAAGTCATTTTTGGGTTCAGCTCGACTTTAAAGTCCCTGGAAACCAGAAATATTTTTATTATTATTTAGCATTTTGAGTTCATCACATCACAGGAACCTATGTTAATAAGCCACCAGCCAAATTTGAACGATGCTGAACGTCGCAAAGTATATAAATTTAGGTTTGACAGTCATGACAAAAGTCATGAGAATCAATTAGATTTTAGATGGTCTTTTCTCCCGCGGGCTGTGTGGACGTATCCCGTGTGTGTGCGTGCAGGACTGCACTGCAGGTCTCCTCCTCAGAGAGAGAGCGAGAGAGAGAGAGAGAGAGAGAGAGAGAAGGAAAGAGATGGAGTGTGTGTGTGTGTGTGTGTGTGTGTGTGTGTGTGTGTGTGATTCGATTAAATCTTATGACGTGATAAGATCATGCATTTTAGCACCGCGTGCACCGCTCTCTTCAATGAGGAAGTGGAAATCCAGACCTTGTAGAAAAGTGCCGATTTGGGGGGTTTGGGTTGAAACTAATGTCTCCTGCTTTCTGAGGCACACAATTACTCACATAAGACCCTAAATTTAATAGTTAGAAGGTTTTTGTGGATTTTGGTCTCCAGGGACTTTAAGTATTTCTCACAGGGTTCATACACATTTTCCCCAATGGATTTCCATTACTTCAAAACAAATGTCCATGTCCAAACATTTTGTAAAGTCTAGAAATAACACTCGTTTGACTTG
>NC_139625.1:88225850-88518350 GCF_964638095.1 Poromitra crassiceps | reverse complement strand
GTCTCTCTGTCGCTCTGTCTCTCTGTCTCTCTGTCGCTCTGTCGCTCTGTCTCTCTGTCGCCCTGTCTCTCTGTCGCTCTGTCGCTCTGTCGCTCTCTGTCTCTCTGTCGCTCTGTCTCTCTGTCTCTCTGTCGCTCTGTCGCTCTGTCGCTCTGTCTCTCTGTCTCTCTGTCTCTCTGTCGCTCTGTCGCTCTGTCCGTCGGTCGCTCTGTTGCTCGGTCGCTCTGTCGGTCGGTCGCTCCACAAAAAGGTCCCCACCCTTTGGCAGGCACAGTTTTTCTCCTAGGAGGTTGACATTTGGCATAGAGGACAAGTGTGTGTCCAGTAGAGCTGGGCTCGGGCTGAATTTTCCTTACCGAACCCGACCGAGCCCGTCACATTATTAGCCGAGCCCGGCCCGGCCCGACAGGTGTCAATTGATAATCTGTCCGAGCCCGGCCCGAACCCCCTCCCTGATTTTTTTTCCCCCTCGGAGCGCAGCGAGCGCATAATTCAATGAGTCTGTCCAGCCTATAAACAACCCTATATAATCCCAAACCAAAATCACTCCTCGTAATTCAAAGCAGCCAATGATTAATACGTAATGTACAAAGCAAAGCACCAAACAGCCTAATTCGTGCGTGCCGTGCACTGCCCACACAGTCCCACATCGCTGAAAGAAGTACTGCACGGTGTCGGCGGTGAGCCGACACGCAGCTGACTCCGGGCAGAGCAGCAGAGTGCATGTCTGGGCGTGTTTCATTCGATGCCTTCAGGTGCTTTCATTAACGTAGTAAATTAGCTCAGGAGCTGATGATAGATATATTTGAAGGCAAAAACAAGTGACTGATTACGTGACCGAGCCCGGCCCGAGCCCGAACGCGACTTCAATGTTTCTGTCCGAACCCGGCCCGTAAGTCGGGCCGGGTTCGGGTTCCGAGTCCGACGGGCCGGGTAGCCCTGCTCTAGTGTCCAGGGCTGGTCACTGCGCACGTTTTACTCGCATATGCGAGGCGTAAAATGCCTTTTGAGGCACATGTGCGAGTACAGAATTCGACCTTCAATATATATATATTTTTTTTTTCAGAGCCTTAAAAATCTGAACGGCATTAAAGTTGAGAGCCTGTGTCCCAGTTCACTTGAAGGCAGCACAGCGTTGCCTTGAACCAATGGTGACTGGTGAAAAAAAGCATGTCGTCTCTCGTCAGCGGAGAAACAAGCAGCTTGCAGCTTGCTCCCAGTGCGCCACAGAAAAAATGTCTGGCCGTCCTCAAGTGTGCGAGCATTTCACCCACAATAATGTGAAGTGCAAAATCTGCTAAATAAGCTGAACTCGCTTATCATGGCAGCACGAGTTTGATGCACGAGCATCTCAAAAGGAAGCACGTTGTGGTGAATGCAGATGAAGGCTAATTAGCTTGTTAGCTCACTGCCAACCGCAACGTTAACTTTTAGCTGCCAACGTTAGCTATTGGCTAACGATATTAACGTTAAAAGCCTGCTGTAACGTTGTCATCATAGCAACGTTAAGCTCGTGTTGCTGACGGGAATACTGGAAACCTCATTTTACTCCACAGTTTGCACTCTCTACTTACTACATTTAAAAATGTGTTTGATGCCTGAGAAGACTGAAACAATGTATTTTTGTTGATATTTTGGTTGCATACATAGTGAATAGTTTTTGGTTCCATTTCCATTCCACGTAGTAGTGCCCTAATTTTATTTTGCATTATTCATTCAATGGATAGTACATATTTCATTGCACTATTATGTTTTCAATTTCAATGTGTACCATTTTGCAGTTTTGCAATTTGCACTATATTACATTTATCACATGCAAGTACATTGATGCCAGAAATAAATATGCCGCTACATGCTCTTAACTTTAAAGTTCATGAAAATATTATTTTTGAGTGAATTATCATCTTAATTGTCAGCAGCATGTTGTAAACAGTGTAAAAAAAGTATAAATGCTTTGTAAATAAAATAAAATAAAATACAGCTCATGCACATTTCCAGTTCACAAACATTATAGTGCAAACAGATTTGAGGTCTGTACATCTGGCTCATGGTGCATGCACAATGCACATGTAGCCTACAGTATTTATGTTTTTGTTTCAACTACAAACATAAATAAACGTCAACTTGAAACTATGTTTTAACTACCACACACAGCCTATAATATTATAGCCTATGTTTATAAAAAAAAAAAAAAAAAATGTAGAATGCATTTTAACACGTTGAGTGCCATGGACGAGATATCTCGTCTTACATAATCCAACCGTTAAGTGCCAAAGACGAGATATCTCGTCTTACATAAACATTTTTTTTTTTGACGGTGGGACATCGATCAACCCCTTTTACGTCTCCTATAGCAGAATTGGAGGAAGAGAATGTGTATAATCTATTTTACCGACCAGCTAGGTGGCGACAGTGCCCTCCCGACAGAGAGAGAGTCAACCAAAAGCAGCCGCCTCCCGCGGCTGCTTCCTCCATTCTCAAGGAAATGGCTTGCCGATTTTACAGTCATCAGTCACCAGACTCGCCGCTCTCGGGCCGCGCCAGCAGCAGCACACGGGGGATTGCAAATTTGCATAATATATTATGGGTAAAACACACTTTGAAACGCCCGCAGAAAGGCCAGAATCGCACGCATTCCGAAAACCCAGAAACGAACGAGCCTCATTCTCATACTGTAGGCGGGGAGGGAGGCTGCTCAAACTCGCTGCCAGGGAGGGAGGCTGCAGCAGAGCACTCGCTTGTGACAAACGCAGGCTGAAAGCCACTAGACACGCCCACGGAGGGAGGAGTTGAAGGAGAGGGCGTTCGGAACTATATTGTTTGGATGTCTGATCTCTCACTGATGCCAAAAATAAATGGTTAAAGTGACTGTTCTGCCTGTTTGATTGAATTTCACAAAACTGCGATTATCTCAGCTTTCACTCTCAGACAGATGAAACCATGCTGTACTCAACGGCTAATATCTACATAACTACTAACTCTACAAACTAACTCTTTTAGACAGAGAAAGCACACATTCTATTAGTACTTTTGTGAACTTCGTGTTCACAAACTCCAAGCAGAAAATAATCCTCGGCTCTTGTAAAATGAGCCAGAATCCTCAAAAAACGGCCTGGCAGAAGCTACCTACAGCAAAAAAAAAACGGCTGGCAGTCAATGTGTTAAAAGATCGATACTGGGATTTATGTATCGATATTTGTTCCTTCACATGAATATCGATTCAATATCGATAAATAGATTTTTTTTAACTCCAGCCCTAGTGTCTACAGGTGTGTGCTGGCTTCATGGAGGTTAAGTGTGTCTAAAGGTGTGTGGTGGCTTCATGCCAGTGAGCTAAAAGGGAGAGAGGTTGGGGGGAAGATTTCCAAAATGCAGAGGCAGTGTAGGACTGAGCCTGCGCCTGCCACCCTGTGTGTGTGTGTGTGTGTGTGTGTGTGTGTGTGTGTGTGTGTGTGTGTGTGTGAATGCGTACATGGTCACAGCTATTGCCAATTCACCCTTGTTTTTTGGTGAAGTGTGATGCAGCAAATTGGAAAAGCTGAATGGAAGAAGTGGTGAAAATGGTGCATTTTCTCAGTGGAAACAGCTGCTGTCAGGACCAAATTCCCTCTGTAGCCAAAGGTCACTGGCACAATGCAGTCCCATTTTCCCTGTGTGTGTGTGTGTGTGTGTGTGTGTGTGTGCGTGCGTGCGTGCGTGTGCGGGTGTGTGCGTGTGCGTGTGTGTGCATGTGTGTGTGTGTGTGTGTGTGTGTGTGTGTGTGTGTGTGTGTGTGTGTATGTGTGTGCGCGTGTGCGTACGTGTCCAGTCCTGTGCAGCAGAGAGAAGTGCAGCCTGCTCTGAAAGGGGGCAGGGCTGTAAAGCACGCTGCTGGTAAGCAGCAAACTGCAGCGTGTCAATTATTAAACACAAGGCGCTCTCCCACTGTGCTTCTGTCTGAGCGAGAGACACTGCCTGTAAGCACACATGGGGAGAGAGAGGACTGAGCGAGAGACACTGCCTGTAAGCACACATGGGGAGAGAGAGGACTGAGCGAGAGACACTGCCTGTAAGCACACATGGGGAGAGAGAGGACTGAGCGAGAGACACTGCCTGTAAGCACACATGGGGAGAGAGAGGACTGCCCCCGGCCCGTCGCTCTCACACACTTGTTTGAATGTGCCGTTCTTGAACGTGCGCCCAGTTCTCCCCCTACATCCCGAAGCGTTCACAAACTCTGTGGTATGAGTGTTCTGGAGGTTAGGGTATGTTAGCGGAGGGGGGTCGGAAACAACAAAGGTCCCTTCTCTTTACTGCATCCCCGTCTTCCTTTAGAATGTCCCTCCCTGCCTTCCATACTGTCAGTCGCTCCCGGGGCAACAAATACACAAAACCCCCTGGCTGCTGTTTGCTGAGTACCAGCAAAGTGTTTAGCAAGGCAGCAAGACTAGAAATGTAAGGTATAGAGCTGCAACGATTAAAGGGACACTCCGCCGCTTTTCAACCAGCGTTGTATCATTAGAACATCAGCAGTATATCAGAAAACTGTAAACTGTTTCGAAGTCATTCATTTAGTTTGACATAGTGTCCTCTAGAGAGAGAGTGGCGTCAGCGGAGGACCAAAATGCGAGACTCATTAGCCAATGAACAGCCAGGAATGGGTCTCGCGCTACTTTTGCATGCTAAAATAAAGCTGATAATGTACAATTTGATTCAAGGGGGGGGGGGGGAGAAACCCTTTCAAAGTACAACACAAACTGTCTATTTTGCTGCAACTCGACAGTGCTGCTTAATCCAGAACCTTACTTCCTGGAACTCTTGAGAGTAAAAGACTGGTCCATTGGAGTGAATGGAGATGTCGGGACTCTTCTATCTACATGGCTCTGGTTTGACAGTTATTGAGAGTTGATTTGAGTTAAGTAATGTCAGTCATGATGCACAAATGACATCACTGGTCCACAACTTTACTCAAATCAACTGTCAACGACTTCAAACCTGTTTACGGTTTTCTGATATACTACTGATGTTCTAATGATACAAAGTTGGGTGAAAATCAGTGGTGTCCCTTTAATTGATTAGTCGATCCACAGACAATAAATCGACAACTATAGGACAAATCAGCGTGACGTCACTTGACACCCAGAAATGGCAACCCCCGCAGCAGTTAATAGTATGAGTTGTGCTAGTCTCGCTGGCCAGCCTCCTCTCCCTTCAGCCTCCTCTCCCTTCAGTCCGAGGAGTCTGGTGCCGCAGGTCTCCATAACTGGGATAAACCCTCCCCTGCTCTACTCTGCTCTCCCATTGGAGGCGTCGGTTTCAGACGCTGCCGGATTTCCGCTCCCCGCTTAAGAAGCTCTGTCATTGGCTCCGACCATGTCAATCAGAGCGGCTTCCGCTCCCTCCTCCCTGTGTGTTGCTGTAAATAGTCCCCTGCCGCCTCAGGGAAAACAACAACGCTAACTAGCTAGCAAGCTAACGGCAGAAACCTACTGTACACGCTAGCTCGTTGCTACACGCTGAAAACGGCAAGTTGGATTGTTTGAAACTATTTTGCAAGGGCACTGCCCCTAAGCGCCGCCCATCGCAATCCCACTGTGGAGACCTGCGGCACCAGACTCCTCGGACGGAAGGGAGAGGAGGCTGGCCAGCGAGACTAGAGTTGTGCCAAACAAACGTTAATATCTCAAAAACTATACATCACATCACTTATATCGCGGTTTGTTTACCAAAATGCTGCTCGGCTGGTCCCTCGTATTTTGATTAATTGATTTTGATTTGATTAATCATTTTGAGTAATTTTTACAAGAAAAAAATTCTCTCTTTACTCCTCTATGACAGTAAGCTGAATATATTTGGGTTGTGGACAAAACAAGACATTTCAGGATGTCATCTTGGGGAAACACTGATCGACATTTCTCACAATTTTCTGACATTTTCTAGAGAACAAACCTTCTAATGGAGAAAATAATCGTGAGTTGCAGGCAGCCCTATAATCACACCCTGACTGTTGCAGAGAAAAGCTACCACAGAGAATTCTATAAAAAGCTTGTTGCAACTGACAGTCTTAGTTGAAATCGGCTAAGTGGGTGGTGGTGTTTGTGGCGGCAGTGTGTGTCTGTCACGATTGTGATGTCATGATGTCATCAGTGATGCCACTTGAGCAATTGTGATGTCATCAGTGATGTCATCAGTGATTGCCGATATATCGTGCGGTGCATTCCTAGTTTGCAGTTGAATACCCATTAATGTGGGTCCATTGCTTCTGTCTGTCTTTGCTTTTTATTTGTTCCTTTTGTTCTTTTCCTTGTTGTTTTGGTTTTGTACTTTATAGCTTGTCATGTAAAGTGTATTGTTGTCTTCAGGAAGAGTAGCTGTCATCTAGGCTTTTCATAAACAAATAAACAAATAACTGATCTGCCAGTTTGATCTGCAAGATGTGGGCAGTGACAGTTAAAATACACTGTAACTGCTCTGTGGGCAGTATAGCATTATTGAGTCAGTTATACCGTAGGTGTATTTTCTCTTGCTGGTGGTCGTCATGTTTCAGACTAGGTTGGAACTGCTGAAATGACTTCATCGAGTCAGAATAACTGCTGCAGAATCTGTAGAGCAGAAAGTCCTTAAAAGGTTTCTTCTGCAAATCTGTGGAGTGACACTATTCAACTCACATCACCTCCTTCACACAAACCAGACGGCTCCTGAAGGCAGCACACAAACCAGACGGCTCCTGAAGGCAGCACACAAACCAGACGGCTCCTGAAGGCAGCACACAAACCAGACGGCTCCTGAAGGCAGCACACAAACCAGACGGCTCCTGAAGGCAGCACACAAACCAGACGGCTCCTGAAGGCAGCACACAAACCAGACGGCTCCTGAAGGCAGCACACAAACCAGACGGCTCCTGAAGGCAGCACACAAACCAGACGGCTCCTGAAGGCAGCACACAAACCAGACGGCTCCTGAAGGCAGCACTTGACGTAATCATTTGAGAACTGTTTGAACTTCAACATGACGTCAGTCAATGTGATGAAGGTCTGGTGCTCCGTCATGGCAGCAGGGTTGTACAGCTCTGGAAAGATCATCTCAAGTCGCTTGGTAAACAGCAGAATGCTACAATGCTAAAGAAGGTACCGTAAATTCCGGACTATAAGACGCGGGTTTTTTCCCCGTTTTTTGGCCTTTTTTGGCCCCTGCGGCTTATATAACGGTGCGGCTTATCTATGGATTTTTTCCAAAAAAAAAAAAAAAAAAAAAAAAAACTCTCTTTTTTAGCACTCTTTCTAACTATAAATCCACTTCTGTTTTAATTTCCTCTCTTGCCCTCTTTTAACAACATAACATAACATAACATAACACAACACAGGTGGTGTTGTGTTATGTTGTTTTGTTGAAATGTTAATAAATGGGAGCTTCCTCAAACAGCCATCTCTTTCCCGACAATCCCCTCTGTGCATGAACCCTTACATATGGTAATTAAACATTAAAACACAATAAAAAAATAATAAAAATAAAATAAAAAATACCATTAAAACACCCGCGGCTTATAGTCCGGTGCGGCTTATATATGTAAAAAACAGTCAACTTTGCAGGTGCGGCTTATACTCCGGTGCGGCTTATAGTGCGGAATTTACGGTACTTCTTTCATCTTTAATCGTCCTGTGGGCGTCTCTTGCTCTCATCACAGCTACGTGATTGGCCACCGCAGTGTGACGTCGGGTTGCGTTTCTCCAAAAGTTGATTCTATTTCAACTTTATGCCGCAAGATTGCTACCCCCATTCAAATGAATGGGAGGACTAGCGTTTTCGCCGCAGCGCCCGGTCCTGTGTGAATGCAGCCTTGTACCAAAGGATGCCAAGATGTAAGGTCGGTATTAGTCTGGCTTTCCAGACGTTTGGTGAGCGGCGCCAACACCGCCACCTAACCACCAAACGTCTGGGAATCTACTGTTCCAAATCTGGTTCATTGAGCCCGGCGAGAACGGCCGGCAGCAGACACGCCTACATTTATTATTAGAATTTTATTTGGTAGCGGCAATGCAATGTTTCATAGTTCCAATATAGAGCAAGACACTGATGTGCTGCAAAGAGAGTTTATACCTGTTGTTTATTTTACAATAATTTTTCCTACCCGGAAGTGGTCCGCTTGCTACTGTCAAGTCATCAGCAGGCTCTGTAATGTTAGCCTCGGGAGTCGGGCTTATCGCTGGGGGAAAGACCTCTAGCCGCCGGGCCCGGATGAAACACGTCCTATTAACAGGTTATGTTTGTTTCTAAGTGATTAATATGTTTCTCCGCAAACGCGGCGATGTTTTGCGAGACACCGGTTCTGCATGAGCGTCACTGCCCCCAGAAAGCAGGCCCGCCCACAACACTCATGATTGGTTCTCCGATGCAAGGCTTCCAACAGCACCACCTAACGTTATGAAAAGATTTAAATAGTAATATTCTCAGTCTTACAGTAGTGAAACGGATTAAGACTGAGAGCTGAGTCTAGGCTTTCTCTGGAGCGCTCACTCTCTGCTCACTCTCTGCCATTTAGACACTTTGCTGTTTACCTTAAGTTTCAATTTGTCACTACCTGTGGATGGAGAAGTGTACATACTCGACATCAGAACTGTATGCAGGCGAATATGGCAAATCTAGCATGTCTCAATTAGGAGGTTTGGACAGTTGCTGATCTAGGCCGGTGCATTTCTACTCATAACTACTGCATCTCTCCACTGTGGTGCAGCTTGAAGCCACTCCCACTGGCTTTATCGTTCCAAGTCATCGCTTGCTAAGTGCTCAAAAAGAGCTAAAACACGTCTTTAAAAGCTCTGCTTTGATGAAGCCACGCCCACTTCCCTCCTCTAAAAATACCTCTGCATTTCTTTTGTAAAGGTCACTGGTTGGTTATATAGTCAGATGCAGCTCTGCTGACTGAGAGGTGCTGTAAGCCTGGGTGAGCTCACTCTGTAAGCGCTCTGAGAGGCCTGCTTTTTATGACATGCAGGTGACTCTGCTGCTTGGCTAGAGAAGTGGTACGGCACAAGCTGCCTGCTGAAGGAGGGGAGGAGTTAACCTTCTTAACGCATGACGGCCGTGGCAACAGAAGAGCCGTGCCCCGGCCACCACAGACTTGTTATTCAAAGCAAAGCTGTTTCCAAGAGATGCTAGTTTCATTTTGACCTGCCACCCCCCAGGGTGCATTCAGCAAGCAGGTATGACTGCTGCAAGAAAAACACAGCCACGAGGGAGAGCTTTCAGTTTGCACAACGCTCTGGCCTCATGTGTTGTTGCTGCTTTCTCTCCTGCTTTCACCTCGTTTCTCCCTTCAGGCTTTCAAGTCATTGCTCATATTTGAATCTATGAAGGAAGAGCAGCAGTTTAAAAAGACTGAATCAAATGCTTAAAGGGGCATTCCACCGAAAAACAATACCGATTTATTTTGCACATAATCTCACACATATCCGAAAAATGTGAACAGTTTTGCAGACATTCATTTCGTTTGACAGTTATTGAGAGTTGATTTGAGTTAAGTTGTGGACCAGTGATGTCATAGTGCAAAATAATTCGGAATTAAAAATCGGCGGAGTGTTCCTTTAACATTACCATATCACTTAACACTAGAAGGGCCAATAACTTTGTTGATTTAAAATTTTGTAATGCTGCTGGTACTTGCTTTTGCCTAAAAGTGTTTGTATTTTAATTTTAAATCGTTTTTTTTTAATATAAATCACACATAATGCAAAGAAAATATGATCTTTTTTTACCTATTTTGGCCATGAGCGGTCGTATTGACCACACACTTTTTTTACCCGAAGATGCACGAAGACAGTAATGGTCGGCATACTGCTTGTGGTATCTCTGCTGTGGGCGCAGACAAAGAGTTGAATGAAGACGAGGCGAAGCTGTTCTGTTTTTTTTTACAACAGTCATTTGCTGCAGTGGAACAAGCTATTAGCCTTCGGTTCTGATCAATGTAAGTTCTTTGTCATAAATGGTCACGTGCGACTACATACAGCACGCGCCCTCATGTGTGTTTGACACGGAACACCAAATGTTACACAGGGAGAAAAGCTGACTGGAGGGGAGCTTTAAGAGACATTCTTATTGATTGATATTCACTCAGACTGCACCCCCCCACCTGCTGCTAAACAAATCCTAGAGGAAACACTGTTGTCTGTCTGTAGTTTCTATCATCCCCTCTGAGAGATCTTTCCCTGAGATAGGCCAGCCGTCATGATGGATGTGCTGAACAGTGATGTCCCAAAGGGATGCTGCTGCTTACTCCACAGGATGATATCTATTGGTTCAGCTCTACTACCTTCCAGAGGTCTTGCCTCCCATAGGACCCTCTTGACCCATTTGATTGAGCCCAGATTACTGGTCATATCTGGGTCTAGACTATCGCACTATGTCTCGCCAGCCTTCCCAGGTCTGTATGTAGAGAGAGTCAATGTCAGTGTAGAATCCTGTCTGCCTACTAAAGCAAATCCAGCCATTGGCATACTCTTTGCCAGTTGTCTTATCTGCTACTTCTCTACCATTGTGGTTTGAGTGAGAAAATAAAGCAGGCTGTTTGGATTCCAAAAGTGTTACCAGAAGTTTCAAAGACTCTCCCAATCTTTCACGAAACTCAAATAAGTCTATCTCTCTCCTCATGTTCCATTACTTATTAACATTTCCTACAGATACCTTTGAGGAGGAACCTTGGCTGCAGAGATTGCGATTGGTCCACGTCTCTAATCACGTATCTATCAGTTTACTTTCCATCCAATCAGGGACATGGACACACACAGCTAAACTAGACATTAGTCACTAAAATCCTTCTTCTTTAGCTCTTTAGTCTTTACAGCTATATGAGTTTTTAGAACCAGGTTTAACAGCTCAGCATGAAGTTAGTCATCATCTCATCAATCACTGACCACTAAGAAACGGTTGGACTTTAGATGAAAAGGTGTTATAAGTCAGGCGTAGATTTCTTTGAAATGTTTTTATTCTGAGTGACCAAATTCTTTTTTTTATTTAATGATATAATTGATATAATTAATTATTATTATGATATGCAGGTAGTTCTACTAGCTACAGTGTCATTCCTGTAGTTGTATGCATTACATGTGAGTGAGAAAGAGAAGCAACAGTGTTCAGAGGAAACTGATTTCACGAGTCACGACTCCCCTGTAAATCATTGACTATCTGTCCAGTGCCTGCAAATGAAATCAGCAATCATTCGCCTTTGTTGTTAGCCAGTGGCATTCCCCCATGGAGCTCTGCCAAGCTAACTGCTGTCTGCGTATGGAATAGCATACTTTGTCGTAGACCATAGACCACAAGACTTTGTGTTATAGACAAAATGGATTGTTTCTATGGTAACCAGCTGCTGCAAACACACATTTTGCATTCCATTATCGCCCTACAGGGAGCTGAAACACAGGCCTACACGTCTTTAAAGGCAGGCCAAACAGGTAGGAGGCGTTGGTTACAGTTGTACCAAAGCCAAGAGGAAATAGAGCCTTGCTGTGAACTCTGTATGATGTAATACCTCTGGATGATGATTCACAGAAGTCTTAAGGGATGTCCCGATCATGTCTTCTGAAGAGTCTTAAGGGATGTCCCGATCATGTCTTCTGAATATTTCAATGAAATGCTCTCCCTTATTATTCATATTTTAACAGTGTCCTTAGGCTGAGAGCAGACACAAACTTCCATTCTCACTCCCAGAATGAATATTATGTCAGCTACAACATCCATCATCACAACAGTTGTTTTGCTTCAGCACCCCTTTCCCTGATTTCTGAATCCAAGTACCCCCTTTAACTTAAACAACATTTTGCTTAGAAAACTACAAGAGAAAACTACCGTATAGAAATTGATGCAATGATTGAATGATAATCCACCTTTTGAAGAACATAATATTACAAAATAAGAAATTGAGTGAAAGAGTTGCAATTAGTGCCTCCTGAGCAGATTTATGTTAACGTTTCATTTATTTTCATGATTTATTCTTAGATGTTTCCATTTTCCCCTTTCTCTTAAGTAGCCCCTGTAATACCTCCATGTATTGTTGTTTATTGTTTATTTGCACAAAGAAAATGAATAACAACAGATAGTACAAGTATCTTAATACAAAGAAAATTGTGCAGGTGAAGGAAAGAAACCTGGGAAAAACCTTTTTTTTTTTTTTTTTTTTTTTTTGCAATTTAAATTTTTTAGAACACAGAAAAACTAAAAAACGAACAAACTCAGATACAGTAAAAGAAAAGAAAAAACATACATACACTAGTGCCACCAGTTACATACAGCTTGTAAATATATATATACATATATAAATGAGTGGGATCCCACACGAGGGAGAAAGACCAGCCGGGCGAATCACCCATCACCCCTAACCTCGTCAAGGTAGGCAAGAAACGGGTCCCAAATAGTTCGAAATCTCCCAGGTGAGTTGGTCCTCAAGAACCTGAGTCTCTCCATTCGTATAACAGAGATCATGTCCGCCAACCACAACTGAAAAGAGGGTGGAGAGGGGGACTTTCATTTCTGCAGAATTAGTTTCTTGGCAACAATTGTCCCCTGTGACAGAGATTGCTGCGCAGCTGTAGGGAAGTGTCAGAGAGGATTCCAAGCAGCCGAAGATGGCGAGTCTCACCTTGTTTAAAAGAAAATCGAAACGGATTAAAGACTATTAATGAAAGAAAAACAAACCCCTAGGGGTACGCAAACCTCAGCTTGCACCATAGAGTGCACGTCATTCATTTCCTGAGCCTGGTGTTTCGAGGACATCTGCAGCCTGCACTCCTGCTTTAGTCTTTCACAGGCTGTCATTGGCTTCCAGTGAGACAGAAATGATCATTAAAACCGTGTTTGATTACAGCGTTCTGAAAAACACAGTAAATACTGTCTATAATCAACAAATGTTAGCAACAGTCTCCCAGACACAGGCGCGCAGCCAGTGTCTGGGTCTGAATTTTCAATGTAAAACTTGGTAAAATGATTTTAGTGAGTCCATCAGTGCTTTTTGAACATTTTCTTTGAGCTAATTTTTACAAAACCATGATAATAGTGATAACCGTGATAATCTCTGTCACTATAATCGTGATATGAAATGTTCATACTCTTTCACCTCTACCTTCAGCTAGGGGTGGGAATCTCTAGGCACCTCACGAGTCGATTCGATTCAATTTTGATTCAGAGGGCTACGATTGGATGATAAAATGATTATCGATGCATCTCGATACAGTCGATTACAGTTTAAGGAGGGTTTCCAACTTCCAATCATGGAAGTTGGAAACCCTCCTTAAGGTTTTGCTTTTTCGACATAAAATGGCCACTGTGAAAAGGGCCTATTGGATAGACATGCAATTTGCATCTTGTAATTCTATGATCAGGGCAGATGCATAGTGTGCTGTTCCCTCTGATATCATTAAACCAGCCTCTGAAAGACAGCAAGACCATTATCTGGTATGCACTGGGTGAGACTCCCAAAGCAAAGAGACACTGACGTCAAAAGCCCCACAAAAAGCTCAGTAATGTACTTTTTACCTGCAGATGCGTGTTCACTTACAGCCCTCAAAGAGCTAATTACCACTTAATGATGTTTGCTCGCTCCCTCTGTGCCCGGCCCACACGCCCAATCTAATCAAAGAGGTGCAATTTGAAACAGATCAGTCAAAAGGCTTTGGAGTCTTCATACTAAGCTGAGCCTACACTGTTTGGGTTAGGGTTAGGCTAAACTGAGCCTACACTGTTTGGGTTAGGGTTAGGCTAAACTGAGTCTACACTGTTTGGGTTAGGGTTAGGCTAAACTGAGCCTACACTGTTTGGGTTAGGGTTAGGCTTAACTGAGCCTACACTGTTTGGGTTAGGGTTAGGCTAAACTGAGTCTACACTGTTTGGGTTAGGGTTAGGCTAAACTGAGTCTACACTGTTTGGGTTAGGGTTAGGCTAAACTGAGCCTACACTGTTTGGGTTAGGGTTAGGGTAAACTGAGCCTACACTGTTTGGGTTAGGGTTAGGCTAAACTGAGCCTACACTGTTTGGGTTAGGGTTAGGCTAAACTGAGCCTACACTGTTTGGGTTAGGGTTAGGGTAAACTGAGCCTACACTGTTTGGGTGAGGGTTAGGCTAAACTGAGCCTACACTGTTTGGGTTAGGGTTAGGCTAAACTGAGCCTACACTGTTTGGGTTAGGGTTAGGGTAAGCTGAGCCTACACTGTTTGGGTTAGGGTTAGGGTAAGCTGAGCCTACACTGTTTGGGTTAGGGTTAGGGTAAGCTGAGCCTACACTGTTTGGCTTAGGGTTAGGCTAAACTGAGCCTACACTGTTTGGGTTAGGGTTAGGGTAAACTGAGCCTACACTGTTTGGGTTAGGGTTAGGGTAAGCTGAGCCTACACGGTTTGGGTTAGGGTTAGGCTAAACTGAGCCTACATGGTTTGGGTTAGGGTTAGGCTAAACTGAGCCTACACTGTTTGGGTTAGGGTTAGGGTAAGCTGAACCTACACTGTTTGGGTTAGGCTAAACTGAGCCTACACTGTTTGGGTTAGGGTAAGCTGAGCCTACACTGTTTGGGTTAGGGTTAGGCTAAACTGAGCCTACACTGTTTGGGTTAGGGTTAGGGTAAGCTGAGCCTACACTGTTTGGGTTAGGCTAAACTGAGCCTACACTGTTTGGGTTAGGGTTAGGCTAAACTGAGCCTACACTGTTTGGGTTAGGGTTAGGGTAAGCTGAGCTTACACTGTTTGGGTTAGGGTTAGGCTAAACTGAGCCTACACTGTTTGGGTTAGGGTTAGGGTAAGCTGAGCCTACACTGTTTGGGTTAGGGTTAGGGTAAGCTGAGCCTACACTGTTTGGGTTAGGGTTAGGGTAAGCTGAGCCTACACTGTTTGGCTTAGGGTTAGGCTAAACTGAGCCTACACTGTTTGGGTTAGGGTTAGGGTAAGCTGAGCCTACACTGTTTGGGTTAGGGTTAGGGTAAGCTGAGCCTACACTGTTTGGGTTAGGGTTAGGGTAAACTGAGCCTACACTGTTTGGGTTAGGGTTAGGGTAAACTGAGCCTACACTGTTTGGGTTAGGGTAAGCTGAGCCTACACTGTTTGGGTTAGGGTTAGGGTAAACTGAGTCTACACTGTTTGCATAGCAAGCAAATGAGAGCAGCCATGCAGAGGAGACAAGAATATAGAGAAAGGCAAAGGCGCTAAAGAAAACTATCAGACTCTCATGTGATTGACTTAGCTAAGCTGACTGTACTCAGGTGATTCCCTATCTCATTTTTCATCTTTTTCCATCAGCCTATCTGATGAAGTAGGGTGTTTTGATTTTGAATGCATAAAAGTTACAGGCAAGATGAAAAGTGTCTGTTTCAAGCAGACGAGAGAAAGAAATATTTTAACAACTTATGCTATATAATGCAGTCAAGACCACAGTCAAAAAATATTTTCACATTTGACAGACAGAAGTAAGGTTGTAACGAGTTGCCCCCCCCCCCCCCCCCATTTTTGGAGGGGGGGGGGGGTAAAGCCCCCCACACATGATCCGTGGTAAAACAGCTCTGTGCCCACTGTCTCGTTGTTTTCCTATGCGGAGAGAGCTGCCTCCCAACTATGCAGCAGCGCTACACTTTGCGTCGCGCACCGCTCAAATTTGCCACCTTGCGCTGAGGTCAAAGTTCAAATTGTATAAACTTTGACCTATTTACCGCTGAGCTTTCTCCACTCTACCTCGCGGTGAGAGAAGAGAAGATGGCTTATCATGTGGAGGCAGCTTAATGCGTTAAGCTGTGTTCACACCGAGATATTTATTTTTCTCGCTGTCGCTCGATTCAACCCTTTGGAATCGCTCTGTCGCTGTGTTTAAATCGCTCCGCAAACCGGGGGCGCACTCCGCCCTCGGGCCGAGGTGTTCATACTCAGAGCTCGGAGAGAGGGAGAGACTATTTGTGCACAATTGGCAGCACCTGTGTCGGCCCGCTGATAGATGTGGGCGGTGTGCAGCGAGCAACGAGAGAGATCTTCACTGTCAAGAAACAAGCAGCACACAGCTCTAACGTTAGACAGGATGAAAACGCAAACAACACAACTGTGTTTACCCCCCATGCAAGAATGAATAAATACTCCGGGGTTACGGCAGCCAATCAGCGTTGAGCGGCGAGCGACTATTGCCAGTGAAATTTCGCTCGAGTTGGGATATTTCATCTCGGGCGACGAGCAAATTTTCACCCTATCGCTCTGTCTCTGTCGCTCGGACGCCCGGCGATTTTTCTCCAGGGCGAATATACGCTCAATTGCTCATTTGCATTGACTTTGTAAACTCGATGCCAGCGAAAAACTTTAATAGGTCGGTGTGAACGCACCTTTACTAGTAACTAGTTACTGTCCAACGCTGTTCAAGAGATGGGAATCCACTGTCTGGTGTTGCAGCCTGTTATTAGCCTGTCATTAGTTATTACTGTTATTAGTTCATGTCAGTACATAGTGTCTTTGAACAACAGGGGGTTTGTCTTGAACACGTTGAAGGTTTGCAGCCACCTCAGCATGCTGACCTCATCTTCAGCAGCAGAAGTAATGTTGCCAGTCTGGATGCACCCGAAACCCAGGAAGTGACATTTGCGAAGCTTAGAGCTTAGATTATGAGAGGGGAAAAACAAACAAATAATAATGTAAAAATAACATTGTATTCAGACTTGGGAATTAAACGATTACATGTAATCTGGTTACTGTAGTCAGCATGGAAAAAAGATGTAATGGAGATTACACTTACATATAGTAAAGAAAAAAGGGATTACTAGCAGGATTACAATTTAAAATACATTGTATATTTTATCTATTGTATAGTGTATATTTATCCAAGTGGCTGTGCACTGTAAATATTGACTCTTCATATTGTCTACTTTATGTTTGATAAAGTGTTGGTAGTAAGGATTTTGAATTCTAACAGGCTCACACACAGCATAATGCTGCTGTTTTTCTGACTGGGGTTGTGGTTGTTTTAATTAATCAAAATGTTCAAAATCCTTACTACTGTACTGTACAGGCAACCTAGTGACATCCTCTAGCAGCGCCCTAGTTGGCGAAAAGCTGAAAATGTTGTTCATCGTTGTAGCAAATCTAGGTACATTTCAGACCTGAAAGCAGTGTCCTTCCTGTCGGTGAAATTCAAATAAACTAGTCATATTTGTTCAAATGTTTCATTTACCCCTTTCCCCGCCATTGACATGATATCACGTCAATCCGTGTTTTCATGTGATCGAGGGATCTCTTGGCCACCTCATGAAATGCTACTGCACTTCCAGAGTTGCCCAGAAGCAACGGTTATTGTCCACCAAAACCAGCAAGCAGAGAAAAGCAACAATCTCCCTCCAGGAAAAACGGCTCCAGCCTGGTGCTGCAACAAGCAGCTTGATAGCGCTGTCAGACGGACTCGTGACAGTCACTCAAAGCTGAAGGATTTTTTTCACCAGACGCTGGTAAACGTACACAACAAGTCACTTCTCCTGTCAGGTAGATTAGTAATCCGGATGTGAGCCTTCACACCGTGTAAATGTCAGCCATCACATATGCCCCCAGACCTCCAGACATGAAGCACCAGAAGTCTCCGCCCCCCGGCAAGACGAGAGCATGACCCGCATGACTCCTCTCTGAGTGCGAGGTGAATCTCTCCCTCGGACGGGCGTTTTCGGTGCACACTACATACATGTACACTCAGGTGTACACTACATACACTCAGGTGCACACTACATACATGTACACTCAGGTGTACACTACATACACTCAGGTGCACACTACATACATGTACACTCAGGTGTACACTACATACACTCAGGTGCACACTACATACATGTACACTCAGGTGTCGATAACTAAAGAATGAAGGTAGAATCAAACTTTTTCCCTATGAAAGTAATAATAATAATAAATATAGCCGCAAGCGGCGATGCGGGGTCCAAGCTTCTGGTGACTTGGGGGTTATATGTCAGATAATATTAATATAGACACTGAATTGCACATTTAGTCAGAGTTGATATGTGCACATATATGATATGTGAGTGATGACTGCACAAGTGTGATTTAAGCTGTGGTGATGGGGGCTTTATATAGTACCAGGAGAAGGGCATTTATGATGTCATTTATGATGTAATTTATGATGTCATTTATGATGTCATTTATGATGTCATAACTGACGTCGTCATAGAGAAGGTGACAGTCTTGTGACATCACTGATGATGTCATCTATGATGTCATCTATGATGTCATCTATGATGACATAGTGTCAAAGTTTAAACATTTATCATTTCAAGACGGTTTCACGTATCCAAATTCTTTATACAACTTTAGATCAGGGAAGTCCAGAGATGACACAGAAAAAGTTTGGGCTCATTCGGGCAAATGGCCTAGGACGAGTTCGTTTTTTTTTTTGGAAAATCTAGCAGGCTTAAATGGGTGTGAGTTATGGGTCAATACGCAAAAGGGTCTGTTATAGCGCCACCATCTGGCCAATATGGCTAATTTTTTGTCTCTGAGCAGTGGGGCACATTTCCAACCTATGTGCAAGGTCTGGCTACTGTAGCCCTTACGGTTTTTGACGTGCATGCTGTTTTAGGGCAGAATAATAATAATAAACATTACAGATACAATAGGGATCCACGCACTTCGTGCTTGGACCCCTAATAATACATTCAACTTATATAGCGCTTTTCTAGGTACTCAAAGTCGCTTAGTAGAGGCTCTTGTCTTTCTTTTGGGATATTCTGTGTTTACGTAGTCATAGAAGAAAATATTCTGTGGGTCTTGGAAGATTGGTGAAAATGGTCAGAAACCCTGGTGGGGAAAGAGTTAAGAAACAAGAAACAGATATTGGAGGTGTTGGCCCCCAGGGCAGTCAGGTTCTTCCGGCAGGTTCTGCAGGTGGGAGAACCTCATCTTTCTGTCATTAATTATTATGAACCCATAATATTTCCACGTCAGTCTGACTTAACTTCTTTAGCTGGAGGTAAGCCGAGCCAGCTTCAGCCATGCTGACGACGATTGACTGGAAAGACGCGCTTGTGGCAAATGGCAATTCAAAATAAATCAGGAAATAGGACTGTGAATTGTTAGTGAGCTAGGTTATACAGCTGTTTGAGTCACTCTGGATGGTATTATCAGTTAGTGAGCTAGCTTATACAGCTGTTTAAGTCACTCTGGATGGTATTATCAGTTAGTGAGCTAGGTTATACAGCTGTTTAAGTCACTCTGGATGGTATTATCAGTTAGTGAGCTAGGTTATACAGCTGTTTAAGTCACTCTGGATGGTATCAGTTAGTGAGCTAGGTTATACAGCTGTTTAAGTCACTCTGGATGGTATTATCAGTTAGTGAGCTAGGTTATACAGCTGTTTAAGTCACTCTGGATGGTATTATTAGTTAGTGAGCTAGGTTATACAGCTGTTTAAGTCACTCTGGATGGTATTATCAGTTAGTGAGCTAGGTTATACAGCTGTTTAAGTCACTCTGGATGGTATTATCATGTTAGTGAGCTAGGTTATACAGCTGTTTAAGTCACTCTGGATGTGACCATATTCATGATTATACAGTACGATTAATGGAAACGCCTGAAGGCCTCTGTTCTAGTACAGAACTAATTGCTCAGTCAATGAGGGAAGGGAAGATATTCTGTTAAATGGTTTATTCATGGCAAGAGGGAGACTCAATTGCAAAGGTTCATAACAGCTTAACTTGAATAAGACCTAATAATAGAAAATAATGTCCATGTAAACATAACCACGAGAGAGACACAGAGACTCAGCCTACGTAACCTTAAAACAAAAGCAAGTTCATTTTCATAAACAAAACTGGAGTTTGCATGTCCTGCAGTCAAATGTCCTTCTTTACTTCTTTCAACCTGGGGGATTAACGTTAGCAAGAATAGTTTGAGTCTACACCCAAGGCCTAAGCCAGGGGGTTCCCAACACCCAAGGCCTAAGCCAGGGGGTTCCCAACACCCAAGGCCTAACTAAGCCAGGGGGTTCCCAACCTTTTTTGGCTTATGACCCCACTTTGACGTCACAAAAATCTAGGGGCCCCAGACATTAAAATGTTGTTCCATTGGTAATTTCATCAGTGACATCATCAGTGATGTCACGCGACCCCAAGGTTGGGAACCACTGACTTAAGAGACTTTTTTTCTTTTCTCTTTTTTCTTCAGGCGACCCTATTTTGAATTCCAAGGTTGGGAACCACTGGCCTAAGCCATGCCATCTGGCCTAAGCCATACCATCTGGCCTAAGCCATACCATCTGGCCTAAGCCATGCCATCTGGCCTAAGCCATACCATCTCCATTGTGCAAGTAAATGCAACAGAACTACCACTTAGATACTCTTCTTTGCCCTCAGCAGCACCAGCGCTTTAACATCACAGTTGGCCTGTTCCACTGTTACAGAGACCTTCACTGGTAACATCTTCAGAGGATCCACAGTGTTCAAGTATGGAAACAGCCTGTCAGTGAAGGTGTGTGTGAAGGTGTGTATGTGTGTGTTGGTGTCAGGCTCAGAGAATGACAGCCTTCCTCTGTTCCAGTCCAGATTCACTCGGACCCTCTGGAGCTTCTTCTTCACTGGGAGAACAGTGCCTGGATTTGATGGGGAGCGTGCTCTGCATTTACCATCATAGAACACTATGCCCCATCTTCCAGACCATAAGAATCCCTTCCTCTGGACAGACTCTGCTAACACACCCAGTCCCCAGAATGTACTGTCTCCAACCTCAACATCCCAGCTGTTAGATCCTGAGTTAAAGCCCTCAGAGCCCAGGACAGATGAGCACCAGCCAAGCCTCTCTGGGTTTTCAGGAAGCTGCTGTCTCTCTCCACATCTCACACTGGTCAGAGCTTCAGACAGGATGAGGTCTGTACCAGCAGTGTTTGGGTCCAGAATCACAGGAGTGTAGGAGACCATCTCCTTCATCTTGTCCCAGACTGTGAAGCTCAGGTTGCCCAGGTGTTTGGCCTCGTCTATCAGAGCTCCTGAGACCAGATGTGGATTCTCCAGCAGGGAGTGCTGGACTCTTTCCACTGTAGCCTTGTAGTTCTGCAGGAACAAGACGTCTTTAGCTCTCAGCTCCTTCTCTATGGCTGAAAGAGCTGCTATCTCTCTGTCCAGACCCTCAATCTTCTCCCTCATCACCTGACTCTTCTGCTGCTCTTCCTCCCTCAGTGCAGCCAACCTGGCCTCCTCTTCTTCTTGTAGAAACTGGTGAAGCTTCTTAAACTCCTCCTTAATCTGCCTCTCTGTGTGTCGGGCCTGAACCTTAATGTGTTCTGCTTTTTGATCACAGTTTCCTTTAACTTCATTAAAGAGCTCCAGTTTCTCATTTAAGGACTTCAGTGATTCCTGAAGTTGCTTCTTGTGAGGCCGTGCAGCTTCATCGATGGGTCTGAATCTGTGGTCGGTGTGTGTTTCTGAATGCAGACAGACGAGACACACTGGCTGCTGATGGTCCAGACAGAAGAGCTTGAGTTTCTCAATGTGCAGACTGCAGAGAAGCTCAGATCCGTCTGAAGCTCTCTGATTTCTCTCCAGTAAGAAAGCCTCACACAGGTTCTTCAACACCAAGTTACAAGGTGGTTCACTCTGTGAAGATATTTCCTTACAGAGTGGACAGTCATGTATTTGTCTCTCTGTCCACCAGCTCTGCAGACAGGCTTTACAGAAGCTGTGACTACATGACAGGAGGACAGGATCTTTAAAGATGTCATGACAGACAGGACAGGAGAGATCCTCCTCTGATCTGGAAGCCATTTTGTCTCTCAGTGAAGCTGAAAACAAACGAGAGAGAAGAGGTCTGGTTCCTACTAATCCCACCATCTATGTTACAATGGGTAAGTAGGGAAAGAGTTATGACATCACGGATGATGTCACTGATGGATTTATGACATCACTGATGTCACAATGTGTGAGTAGATGACATCACTGATGATGTCACAATGGAAGAAGAAGATACCATTCTTATACATGATCAGACTGGCAATACGTCATCCTGTAGGCTCTCATGACCACGCCGCCCCCTTCTGGGGGAAAGCATCCAGCACCCATCAATAAAGACTGTACAAGAAGCCAAAAACACTTAAAAAATCACACCCAGGTGTTGAAGTCAGCCGTGCAGTTTTGTGCGTGCGTCCGTGCGCAAGTCCATCCATCATGTGTCCATGCGTACGCGGGCGGGTCTGCAGTGATGGGCAACCTACTTGGAAAATGTAGTCAGCTAACAGCCCAAACACACCAGATGCTAGGGGTGGGGGAAAAAATCGATTCACCTAAGTATCGCGATTTTTAATGTCACGATTTTTTGAATCGATCTTTTATTCCAGAATCGATAATCGCAATTTTTTTTTTTTTTTTTTTTTGGGTGCTTGCAGTCAGGCCACTCACTGAACAGCAGGCCAGGCGCCGCCTACTGGTTTACTAGTGGTTTTATTACTTTATTAGTTAGTCTGAAGTAATAATTGCACTTCAGGGTTAAAGTGGGTGCATCTCATTGTAAAATTGGACTTCAAACGGCCCAAATCTGGCTTCAAACGGCCCAAATTTCACGTGCGTCGGCCCATATCGGCCTGGCCTGCTTGGTATCTAATGCCCGGCCTGAATTATGATCCCAGTCCACCCCTGTTTTTAACTATATCGCCCAGCCCTACTCATGATATAATATACAGTCTCTAGTGTATGATTCAACTTTTCCCATGTTCTAATCTAGTGTAAAAAAGCAAACAAACTGAAAAAAGAAAAGAAAAAAATAAACAAAAATCGCAATAAATCATAATATCGAATCGCAATAATCGTAGAATCGCAATACTTAAGAATCGCAATATAAATCGAATCGGCACCCAAGAATCGTGATAGTATCGAATCGGGAGATAAGTGAATCGCCACAGCCCTACCAGATGCGTATCCAACGCTGAAGCACGCCTTGCGGAGGCAGTTTCATTTCGGCGTCTTTGTCAACAGGGTAGAGCGATGCCCACGCATCGGTCATGTCATGCAGTCACATGACACGAGCGGCCCCGTGCAGTCACATGACACGAGCGGCCCCGTGCAGTCAGGCATGAAGTCAATACAAGTTGTGACTGGGGCGGGGCAAAACAGAGCGAGGCGTGGAGCAAAACAGCGCTTCTGGTGTGAATGGCAAGACTCCTGCTCGATGCTTCCATGACACGCTGCTTCTGAGATGCTTCTGGTGTGAACCAAGCGTCACTACCAGTTACTCTACATGAAATATAGCTTCCACAGCTATCCACAGATACATGTAGCAAGCTAAGCTACGAGCAACATGGCAAAAGTAGCTTGCTACATCGAAGCTATTTTTTGTTAACATTGAATCAACTTCCTGCCAAATCAATGGGGTTAACAGCTTTTAAAAGCACCTTGCTAAATACTCCGCTGCGCTTGAGCGCAGCATAATCTCACATCACATCGCAAAGAGGGAAATTAATTGGGAAAACTTGTTGGACAATGGACATTAGCCTACTTGCAATAGGCTATTCACCTTCACCTATCCCATAACCCGGAGGGTCTTTGGCACCACAGACGATCTGTCAACAAGCTCTCTCCATCTCTCTCTGTCCTCGGCACGAGTGAGTCCACTCTATTACGCATAGAGAGAATGACCGCATATTGCATGCCTCTCGTAAACACAGCGATTGCGAGACGGGAATGTGATTGGTTTGAATGATGTAACACCCAGGCATTGCCTGGCCACACCTGTGAATAATTCTGGTGATCTATACTCAGCGGCAGTAGCCTGGAACAGTCTCCCAGCTGAGATTAAGACAATCAGCCCCTATTCTTCTTTTAAAGTAAAAGTCAAGAGTTGGATCAGGAGAAGCAGAACCTGGACTTAATGGTAGCAAGAGTGGACTATAAGCCGCAGGGGCCAAAAAAGCCCAAAAAACGGGGAAAAAGCCACGGCTTATAGTCCGGAATTTACGGTAATAGAAAAAGCTTCTGCTGTGGATTTTTAGCTCAAACAAGCATTGCACCACTGAAGTAAAGAACATGTTACATGACATTGACATTTTCGAAAATAAAAAACGGTTTTGACAATCATGAGTGGTTCATTAAATATTTAGTAGGCTCAGGTCTGAGTGCCAAAGGGGTGCCAACGTCACCCCCTCTCCCTCTTCATGGGATTTCATCCGCCATTCATTTTTCCATAAACCTTGTTTAAAATGCTTATAAAAATTGTTTTACTTGCTCAAACCAAGCGATTCGACTATACTTAGAATCAGGGGAGACAATGCAACATTTCACTCACAATTTATTTTTATTTTTTTATTTTTTTTCGAATTTCGACTTTCAATAATTAAAGTCGACCTTGATAATAACAACGATTATTCGAAAATTCGAAATTCGATGCCCATCCCTACTCCCCCCTGCGTGGCAGGCACACCCACGCATTACCCGCAGACTCTGACAAGTGCATGGGGTACTATGCACTCATACCGTCATACACTTACACACATCCAGGCATACACACACCAGTGCACATTTTATCACAGTCATCTTAAAGCAGCTACGAGCAACTTTTTCGATTGTTATTAAACAGTATAAATTTAATATCAATGCATCACATCTTACCTCTAATAGTCGACGAGACCAAAGCCGTGTGTATCTGAGATTGCTCCCTTAGGTGATTATTAAGTCTATAGTCTGTCTAAACTCGCGCCAACAGGGGGCTCTCTAGAGCGACCGGACCGGGTAACCCGGAAGTGAAACGCGGAAGTGAAACCAGGAAGTGAAACGCAGCTGCCTTCCTCCGCCGTTTGCGCTGCCTAGCAACATAACATAAACAATGTGAACGCCACGCATACTCGCGGGAACATCTCTCGTTATATTCTAACAGGTTTTTTGGAAGTTATTTTGTGGTTATGGCCGAAGTGGCTGCTGCAAACCGTTTCATTTCACTTCCTGATCTGCCCTGGCTACAGACACACTAACACTGGCCGATTCACTCGGGGTTCAAGCGAGACTACTCTGCATTGGTCCGCGGAGACTATTAGAGGTAAGATGTGATGCATTGATATTAAATTTATACTGTTTAATAACAATCGAAAAAGTTGCTCGTAGCTGCTTTAAGGACCGCAATCGAAATAAGCTGTTAGCTTTATTGCGTTTTTTATCCTTTTGATAATGGTGGGCCTGTGTATGTATGTATATACTGTTGTTCATTATCAATAAATAACTCAATCAATCAATCAATTAAGACCGCCCACATTTGCGCAAGGCAGACTGCTATCGTTAAGGCAGCAAACAGGTGTGCAAGCGCAAATAGGGGATATCACCTGTACCAAGATATCACCTGTACCAAGATAGAGCCCAATGTTATCTCAGTGATCAAGAAACACTTTCCACCAAACAAATAAAAGATGCCCAGTTCAATTGGTTAATATAAAACAAACTAAAATGCTCACTGCCACAATATTCAAAAACAGAATTCCCAAATATCTTTCAGACAATAAAACCATATTTAAAAACAACAGTGATAGAAACAATAAAAGTAACACACACACACACGCACACACACGCACGCACACACACACACACACACACACACACACACACACACACACACACACACACACACACACACACACACACACACACACACACACACACACACACACACACACACACATGATGATGACAGATCCACCACAATACAGGTTGAAGTGTTGGCCTCAGTTCTGTGTTTTTGCAAAGCTGTCACTTTCCACATTAGGTGAGCAACGCCCAGTTTGTGACTACGGTAATTAGTTCATTACCCATGGTGAGAAAACACACCCAGTCATACTTGTAAAATAAAACTAGCCATAACTTTAAAAGAACCCTATAAAATAAAAGTAATTCCGTCAATTGGCGACTGTTGATGTCATGTTTCCAGGTACATGATCCAAAGTGGAGCTCTGGTTTCTGTTAGGGACTCACCTCGGCCAGATGAGGACGTCCAGCGTTGGGTAGAGTGGCCTCTGAAGTGAGCCAGTGGCTCCAGAGTGTACTGTATGAGTCCAGTGTTGAGTAGTGTCCTCTGAAGTGAGCCAGTGGCTCCAGAGTGTATGAGTCCAGTGTTGAGTAGTGGCCTCTGAAGTGAGCCAGTGGCTCCAGAGTGTATGAGTCCAGTGTTGAGTAGTGGCCTCTGAAGCGAGCCAGTGGCTCCAGAGTGTATGAGTCCAGCGTTGAGTAGTGGCCTCTGAAGCGAGCCAGTGGCTCCAGAGTGTATGAGTCCAGTGTTGAGTAGTGTCCTCTGAAGCGAGCCAGTGGCTCCAGAGTGTATGAGTCCAGTGTTGAGTAGTGGCCTCTGAAGCGAGCTAGTGGCTTCAGAGTGTATGAGTCCAGCGTTGAGTAGTGGCCTCTGAAGCGAGCCAGTGGCTCCAGAGTGTATGAGTCCAGTGTTGAGTAGTGGCCTCTGAAGCGAGCCAGTGGCTCCAGAGTGTATGAGTCCAGCGTTGAGTAGTGGCCTCTGAAGTGAGCCAGTGGCTCCAGAGTGTATGAGTCCAGTGTTGAGTAGTGGCCTCTGAAGCGAGCCAGTGGCTCCAGAGTGTATGAGTCCAGTGTTGAGTAGTGGCCTCTGAAGCGAGCCAGTGGCTCCAGAGTGTATGAGTCCAGTGTTGAGTAGTGGCCTCTGAAGCGAGCCAGTGGCTCCAGAGTGTACGAGGCTTTTATGAACAATTAGGCACAGCATCCGGACTCGCTCGGACACCTCACTGCGTATCCTTATGAATGTGACACATTGAGTGCTGCTGATTTACTGTTTGCAAGTGGCCAAGAGCCTAATACTCCTCTTATACTGCCGGGTGCCTGTTCCATTCTCACAGAGGGAGCGCTGTTCTACCCAGGGATACCTCACTTTTTGGCATGTGAAGATGACTGGGGAAAAAGTGCAACTATCACATATTATGTATGTTTGTTTGTAAAGACCTTCTTACACTGTTAGATATCATCAATCTGTGTGTTGTAATTTACTTGGTGAACCCATACTCCCTCCAAACTGATTTTTATTGACTGACTTCTATTTCAGTTTGACTAGTTACAAATCAATCACTTGGTGATTTGCTATGTTTCCCAGAATGCCTTTTGAGAACTCCCAGAGAAGGTGCCTGAACTTGCTCTCCCCGGGGACTCTCCCCGGCTTCCTGGTTGTATCGCCGGCTGGAGGGGAAAGCCCTGGGGGAAACCAGCAACAAAAGCAACTTGGTTGGGGTTAGGGCAGTGGTTCCCAACCTTAGGGTCACAACCCTAATTGGGGTTGCCTGGAATTTAAATGAGGTTGCCTGGATTTTATTATCTATTTTTTTAGACACCACAAAACTACAGAGGGCCACTTGTGATTTTTTTAAAGTTCTGAGTTTAAAGTGATAATCTGTAAGATTTCAATGTTGTTCTCTTGGGTGACACCTATGGCAATGAGTGGTAATTGCAAGTGAGATCCAAACAGTGTTGCATAGTGACATTAGTCAGTTTGTTTGGCCATAGTAACCACCAGTAACGCTAGCAGAGACTGTAAAGAAAGTAGCTTGTTATCCTACTTCACACAAGAGTTGTCAGGAACCTACAGTAACCTGCAGAGTTAGTCTGTTGTGTTAGCTCCGCCCACCCTGTGAACCTACAATAACCTACAGAGTGAGTCTGTTGTGTTAGCTCCGCCCACCCTGTGAACCTACAGTAACCTACAGAGTGAGTCTGTTGTGTTAGCTCCGCCCACCCTGTGAACCTACAATAACCTACAGAGTGAGTCTGTTGTGTTAGCTCCGCCCACCCTGTGAACCTACAGTAACCTACAGAGTGAGTCTGTTGTGTTAGCTCCGCCCACTCTGTGTCACCACAGACTACAGTAACCTACAGAGTGAGTCTGTTGTGTTAGCTCCGCCCACCCTGTGAACCTACAGTAACCTCCAGAGTGAGTCTGTTGTGTTAGCTCCGCCCACCCTGTGAACCTACAGTAACCTATCAGAGTGAGTCTATTGTGTTAGCTCCGCCCACCCTGTATCACCACAGACACCAAGTTCATTAATGATGCATAACTGAAAATACAAAGGCTTCTCTCAATGGGCCATAGGCTCAATCACCATTGTAACTCACTATCCGATCATATATAGTGACTTAACAGAGATTTATTTACATGAAAATCTTTGAAATGATCACTTTAAAGCAACTACGAGCAAGATTTTCGATTGTTATTAAACAGTCTAAATTTAATATCGATGGCTCACATCTTACCTCTAATAGTAGATGAGACCAACGCAGAGTGAATCGGCGAGTGCTGTCTTGCTGATTAAAGTCTGTGTGCGGGCCGGGCAGATCAGGAAGTGAAACTAAACGGTTTACGGCAGCTACTTCGGCCATAACCACAAAATTACAAAATTACTTTTAAACAAACTGTTAGAATATAACGAGAGATGTTCACGAGAGTATAAAGCCCTTTGAAGTAGCGAGGAAAGCCCTCGTTCTTGTTTTGGGTCTGTTGCTAGGCAGAGCGAAACGGTTTACGGCAGATGTAAACCGTTGCTAGGCAGATGGAAACGGTTTACGGCCGTAGCAACAGACCCAAAACAGCTTTCCTCGCTACTTTCTGCTCTCAACATGATTGCCACCGTGGCCACCAAAGGCCAAGAAATGGTTGAAGAAAAAAAAAAACGTTGCCCGGGGCAACCGGGCATCCGTTAATGTCCAGCCCTGCATTATGGGGCAAATATGGAGTCCAAACAGCTTCTGCTGGATCTTGGCAGGGTGGTCCTCCAACCTTGACCCCTGCATGAGAAAGACCACCACTTCCTACTGGTTTCTATGGTTTTCACTGGAATGCAGAGCTGTCACCCCCCAGTAGAGACATGGCTCACACTTCATTTGGATAGTCCGCCTCCAGAGAGTCCACAGAGTCTTTGTAACATTTTAACAGCTTATTAGTTGACATTCAACAATTCAACTGTTTGGTTTTGTCTGTAGTAGATGTTGTTTTAACAGCTTATTAGTTGAGATTGAATAAACAGTTAGCTTCCCGGTCCCACACGCCTGCACCTAGTGTCATGTCATATGTAGGTATGTTCATGAATTGTCAGACTCTAGATCATTTGTTGAACGTTAACAGTTGAATTGTTGAATGTCAACTAATAAGCTGTTGAAATGTTACAAATACGTTGTAGAGTCTCTGTAGGCAGACTACCCAAATAAAGTGTTACTGAGAGACTTTTTTTTTTTCATAGCAATGCGGCAGTTTAGCAGTCATGATTCCATATTAGGAGCAAACGATGAATATGATCAGGCTTCTTACCAGACACCAAAGTGCACAGTTGCCATGCCCTGGACATACATAGTGCCTCTGGTGAGTCACACTGGACAGGAAGAAAGATGGATAGCAGCTGACCACTATTGCCATGGTTACCTCTCCAGAGCCCCTCCCCCCTCTTCATCCTCCCCCATACGCCTGCCTGTCTCCAAGGCCGTAAAGAAATGCCTCCAGACAACCACTGCCCTTCCCAGTCAATAAAAAAAAAACATGTCGCCTTGTTTTGACCTGCAGACCACCATCAACTGTGGGGAATGGGGATTTGGGTTAATTGCATGTAATTAGGTCTGTCAAAAGTTTATGGGAGTGGTCATTTGTGTTTCGCAGGATAATCTTTACAAACGTGGACCACTTTTATGACTTGAAGGTTTTCAGAAAAGGTTCATCCTCTGCTCTCTCTCTGCTTCTCTGTGCAGTTGAACGGGAGCTCGTTCAGAAGAGGACCTTCACCCGATGGATGAATCTACATTTAGAAAAGGTTCGTCAGCAGCAGCTAACGCACACACACACACACACACACACACACACACACACAAACACACCACGATTTCAAACAGGAGAGAACTCTAATCATCCATATTATTCTGTTACTATGGGGCCACTCACTGGTAGTACCAAGATGTTACCCTCTTTTGGAGCCAGCCTCAAGTTGCCCTTTCAAGGAACTACAGCTTTCAGTATCACTTCTGCAGCTTCCTCTGCCCTCTCTCCTGTCACGTCAGCCATGTACTGTCCAGCTGCAGTCTCTCTCCTGTCACGTCAGCCATGTACTGTCCAGCTGCAGTCTCTCTCCTGTCACGTCAGCCATGTACTGTCCAGCTGCAGTCTCTCTCCTGTCACGTCAGCCATGTACTGTCCAGCTGCAGTCTCTCTCCTGTCACGTCAGCCATGTACTGTCCAGCTGCAGTCTCTCTCCTGTCACGTCAGCCATGTACTGTCCAGCTGCAGTCTCTCTCCTGTCACGTCAGCCATGTACTGTCCAGCTGCAGTCTCTCTCCTGTCACGTCAGCCATGTACTGTCCAGCTGCAGTCTCTCTCCTGTCACGTCAGCCATGTACTGTCCAGCTGCAGTCTCTCTCCTGTCACGTCAGCCATGTACTGTCCAGCTGCAGTCTCTCTCCTGTCACGTCAGCCATGTACTGTCCAGCTGCAGTCTCTCTCCTGTCACGTCAGCCATGTACTGTCCAGCTGCAGTCTCTCTCCTGTCACGTCAGCCATGTACTGTCCAGCTGCAGTCTCTCTCCTGTCACGTCAGCCATGTACTGTCCAGCTGCAGTCTCTCTCCTGTCACGTCAGCCATGTACTGTCCAGCTGCAGTCTCTCTCCTGTCACGTCAGCCATGTACTGTCCAGCTGCAGTCTCTCTCCTGTCACGTCAGCCATGTACTGTCCAGCTGCAGTCTCTCTCCTGTCACGTCAGCCATGTACTGTCCAGCTGCAGTCTCTCCCCTCTCTCCTGTCACGTCAGACATGTACTGTCCAGCTGCAGTCTCTCTCCTGTCACATCAGCCATGTACTGTCCAGCTGCAGTCTCTCTCCTGTCACGTCAGCCATGTACTGTCCAGCTGCAGTCTCTCCCCTCTCTCCTGTCACGTCAGACATGTACTGTCCAGCTGCAGTCTCTCTCCTGTCACATCAGCCATGTACTGTCCAGCTGCAGTCTCTCTCCTGTCACATCAGCCATGTACTGTCCAGCTGCAGTCTCTCTCCTGTCACATCAGCCATGTACTGTCCAGCTGCAGTCTCTCCTGTCACATCAGCCATGTACTGTCCAGCTGCAGTCTCTCTCCTGTCACGTCAGCCATGTGCTGTCCAGCTGCAGTCTCTCTCCTGTCACGTCAGCCATGTACTGTCCAGCTGCAGTCTCTCTCCTGTCACGTCAGCCATGTACTGTCCAGCTGCAGTCTCTCTCCTGTCACGTCAGCCATGTACTGTCCAGCTGCAGTCTCTCTCCTGTCACGTCAGCCATGTACTGTCCAGCTGCAGTCTCTCTCCTGTCACGTCAGCCATGTACTGTCCAGCTGCAGTCTCTCTCCTGTCACATCAGCCATGTACTGTCCAGCTGCAGTCTCTCTCCTGTCACGTCAGCCATGTACTGTCCAGCTGCAGTCTCTCCCCTCTCTCCTGTCACGTCAGACATGTACTGTCCAGCTGCAGTCTCTCTCCTGTCACATCAGCCATGTACTGTCCAGCTGCAGTCTCTCTCCTGTCACATCAGCCATGTACTGTCCAGCTGCAGTCTCTCTCCTGTCACATCAGCCATGTACTGTCCAGCTGCAGTCTCTCTCCTGTCACGTCAGCCATGTACTGTCCAGCTGCAGTCTCTCTCCTGTCACGTCAGCCATGTACTGTCCAGCTGCAGTCTCTCTCCTGTCACGTCAGCCATGTACTGTCCAGCTGCAGTCTCTCTCCTGTCACGTCAGCCATGTACTGTCCAGCTGCAGTCTCTCTCCTGTCACGTCAGCCATGTACTGTCCAGCTGCAGTCTCTCTCCTGTCACGTCAGCCATGTACTGTCCAGCTGCAGTCTCTCTCCTGTCACGTCAGCCATGTACTGTCCAGCTGCAGTCTCTCTCCTGTCACGTCAGCCATGTACTGTCCAGCTGCAGTCTCTCTCCTGTCACGTCAGACATGTACTGTCCAGCTGCAGTCTCTCTCCTGTCACGTCAGACATGTACTGTCCAGCTGCAGTCTCTCTCCTGTCACGTCAGCCATGTACTGTCCAGCTGCAGTCTCTCCCCTGTCATGTCAGACATGTACTGTCCAGCTGCAGTCTCTCTCCTGTCACGTCAGCCATGTACTGTCCAGCTGCAGTCTCTCCCCTCTCTCCTGTCACGTCAGCCATGTACTGTCCAGCTGCAGTCTCTCCCCTCTCTCCCCTGTCACGTCAGCCATGTACTGTCCAGCTGCAGTCTCTCCCCTGTCACGTCAGCCATGTACTGTCCAGCTGCAGTCTCTCCCCTCTCTCCCCTGTCACGTCAGCCATGTACTGTCCAGCTGCAGTCTCTCTCCTGTCACGTCAGCCATGTACTGTCCAGCTGCAGTCTCTCCCCTGTCACGTCAGCCATGTACTGTCCAGCTGCAGTCGCTCCCCTGTCGCATCAGCCATGTACTGTCCAGCTGCAGTCTCTCCCCTGTCACGAGGGGATAGAATGGGTGCCATGCTTTGGAGTAGAATGGGTACTATGCTTTAGAATAGTGGGGGAAGGGGGAAGAGGAGAGAGCAGGAGAGTGGAGGAGGGAGGGAGAGTGGGGGGAAGTGGGGGAGGAGAGAGCAGGGAGAGGGAGGAGGTGGGGAGAGAATGGGAAATGTGGGGGAGGAGAGAACGGAGAAGGAGAGGTGGGAGGGTGCAGGGGAGGGAGAGCAGGGGGAATGTGAGAGAGGAGAGAGCAGGAAGTGGCAGGGAATGGGGAAAATTGGAGAGGAGGAGGGGAAGGAGCAGGAGAGGGGAGAAAGAGGAGAGAGAAGGGAGGGGGGAGAGTGGTGGGATGTGGGGGAGGAGAGAGCATGGAAAGAGAGGAGGTGGGGAGGGAATGGGAAATGTGGGAGAGGAGAGAACAGGAAGTGGGGAAGGAGCAGGGGAAGGGGAAAAGAGAAAGAGAGGGGGGGGGATCAGACAAACTGACTACTCTAGACATTAACCAGAACTAACTAGGACACAGGGGATCTAGCTAATCTACAGCCTAGTCTGGCCTGTCCTATTCTGCTCTAGTCTGATTTTAGCCTGAACACTATAACAGGTCTACAGTCTACAGGTTCCAAAATGTGGTACCACTTACTTGAAACGCTACTGGACAGTACAGTATACAGTAGATGTAACTCCCTAGAGAGGTAGGGAGGGGCAGGTTTTTAAAGGACAGGGCTGATGTGATCTCAGTGACAGGTGGAGGTGAGCAGGTGGGCAGCAGAGTTCTGGACATTTTGAAGTTGATGAAAATCCCTGTAAAGCAAATTCTGATTAACAGACTGCAGCGTTTCCCCTTTGCATTCACACACAGTGTTGGGCAAGTTACTTTCAAAATGTAATATACTACATATTACTAGTTACTTTCATTTGAAAGTAATAAGTTACTCTACAATATTACTGTCTGTGTAGAGTAACTCGTTACTTATTACACTACTTTTGCATTACTTTTACCAAAACAACAGCAGCAGTAGAATGACATCGCCGCCCCGGAACCATCCAGAAAAATAATTTAAACCGCCTTGAAGTCAGTGTAAACAATCCAAAATTCTAAATGTTATTCTTTTCCTTTGTTATTGTCATATATAGTGGTTATTTGCATAAAAACACACAGTTTGATTAGGAAATGATTTTATCTTTTTTTAAATGTGTGCTTTGATTTAATAAAATGTAACTCAATTTGTAACTTGAGTTACTTGAGAAAGTAACTGGTATAATATTACTGAAATCCTATAGGTAATAAGTTATATTACTGAGTTACTGCTAAAAGTAATATATTACATGTAATATGTTACTTTTGTAATGAGTTACCCCCAACACTGTTCACACACACATGCAAATCCCCAGACAGGCTTGTTCCTCGGTCCCAGCCTGACATCATAGTGTTTGCATTGGCAGTGCTGTGGGTGTCTCACCCCCTGGCCTCCCTTATCTTCTCCCCCTCACCCAGCCGGCTGAGGCTGAGTGTGTGATGAAACCTGTTGTTTTGTGTTGCACAATGAGCCATCTCTTCTCTTACTCACTGTTTGGCGCACCATCAAATCGCTGACCCACTGATTGACAATCATGCATTTGTCTTCTGTGATATCGGAAAGTTCCAGTCACTTTACCCCCCACCCCCCCTCCTGCCAGCGCTCGCCGTGTACAGACGAGTTCATGAATGCTTGAGTTAGTAATGGCTTGTCACGATAACATCGGTAAATGCTTGATCAGTCAGTGCATGCTGTAAGGGCAATTGAGTTCATTAATTTCTCTATTTCTATTTCAAAAGGCATAACCGTATATTTCTGATTTCTTTGTACAGTATATTTTTCTTTCTTTCTGTACACTCGAATTACACAATAAGCTGATGTTCAAAACTCCTTTGAAAGTTCAGACAAAAAAACAAGAAAAAACTGTCAACTTATCAGAATTCAGAATTCGCCTTTTTCTGCAGTTTCACCCACATTATAGGTCTACCATATCGTATCATCATCAATATTGTTACAATTCATATTCATATCATCAAAAATTGATATCATGATATTATGATAATACCAATATTGTGACTTGATGTCATGATGCTGCGTAACAGTATGACGTACGCATGCTAACAACAAGCATGGCTAAAACCGGCTCCACGGTGAAGGAGTTAATTCCAAAAAGGGGAGTGGCTTCAGTATTGTGGAAGTGGTTTGGTTACAAAAGAGCATGTACACGAAACCACGGTAATTTGAAGGCATATTTGAATATTTGAGGGCAAACTGTTGTTATGTGTATGCTCACATATAAAACTATAGCTCTTATTTTGTTGCAATTGTATGTTCTTGAAATTAATAATACAATATTTTTCAGTATTTTGTCATATCGTCAAGAATATCGTTATATTGCAGTAACACATGTGTGTACCTTTCCCCACTCTCCTCTTCTCCTATCCTCTCAGTGCGACCCACCCATGCAGGTCCAAGACCTTTTCCGGGACATCCAGGATGGACAGGTTCTCATGGCCCTGCTGGAGGAGCTCTCTGGCTGCAAGCTGGTCAGACTCCCTTCTCAATCTTATTCTCATTTACAGAATAGGTGTAACTTTACAGTGTCAACATAGTAGTGGTAGCACTTGCAGTGGTGCTACTAGTAGCAATAGCATTAGTATTGTGCATTGATAACATTTAATAATGCTTTTTTCTCAATCTGAATGGTCTTCTAGCTTCATGGGTTCAAGAAGTCCTCCCATCGAATCTTCAGACTCAACAACATTGCCAAGGTCCTGACTTTCCTGGAAGAGAGAAATGTGAGTATTAGCGGTGTAAGAAAATATGGATACACTTGGGTTATATTATATTATATTATATTATATTATATTATATTATTATTATATTTTGAGATACTGTATCGATTCTCAAAAACATGATACATTTTTTTAGGGTTAGGTTTTTTACTTTGTTAATGTGGTTACCTAAAAATCCTTTTTTTGTTTTTGTTTTTGGCCCGTGTGTGGAGAACACACAGGGCCTTACGTTCCCGTTTGTCTGGAATTACTTTGCTCGCCTATTTACTGGCCGACAGCTGGTTAGTATGAAGAAAGTCTTCCTGCCTCTTGTTGATTGGCTGAATTGTTGTACACCTGTATGTTTATTACTCAGGTAAAGCTGGTCAGTATCGACGCTTCCGACGTTGCCGATGGAAACTCATCCATCGTCCTAGGACTCATCTGGAACATCATCCTCTTCTTCCAGGTAAGATCGCCCCAGGGTTCCCACAGGTCCTTGAAGTTCTTGAAATTTTGTGAATTTGAGAGGGGGGGAAAGTACAGACTGTAGTTGTCAGGACTCAGGAGCATTTGAAAATTGTGGGAACCAACATGTGAGAGACTATAATCGGAGATGGGAAGTAACTAAGTACAAATACTTTGTTACTGTACCTAAGTAGGATTTTCAGGAATCTACTTACTGAGTTTATTTGTTTTTTGCGATTTTCAATTTAATCACATCAGTGATGGAGGCCACATTTTCTACATGGATGTTGGTGTGGGTTGACCTCCCCCTTTGTTTATGTATTTTATTTATAGCCTTTAATTCTTAATACCTTTGATTTACTTGGTTGAATCATTCATCATTCAAATCAACCATGGATGATGTGATGAGAACATCAACGCCAAAATCCATCCATGTGTCAACTTCCATTGGTCAACTTAGCCATCACTTAGCGGTTAAGTTGACCAACACGACAATCTACTAAAAACCCAACTGTATTCTTCTCTCTCCCTCTCTCTCTCTCTCTCTCTCTCTCTCTCTCTCTCTCTTGTTCCCCCTCTCTTCTCCCAGATTAAGGAGCTAACTGGAAACATCAGGAGTCAGTTCCCGTCCTCCTCCAGTCTGTCGTCCCTCCTCACCAGCTCGGACTCGGACACCTCCTCCAGCACGCCCTCAGAGGAGAGGCAGACGTGCACCACGGCCATGCGTGACCACGGCAGGGCCATCAAGAAGCTGCTGCAGTGGGTGCAGAAGAGAACACGCAAGTGAGTGTGCTTGATTGAGGATTATGTCTTAAAGTGATAATACAGAAGATTTTCATGTAAATAAATAAAGTCACTATATAATATCGCCAACTGAGTTAACACAATGGTGATTGAGCCTATGGCCCATTGATGAAAGCCCTTTATTGCAACATTTATGAACGCACGTGCGCAAGCGGCGCACAGTTGTTGACGTGTTTCCCATCACCCAGCACCTGCCAGAGAGGGTAGGCGGAGTCGGAGCAAGTTGCTGTTGTTTCCGCGTTATTATGATCCCACTTGAGATTTGGGCAGAACACACCCTGCGCCCGCCTACGCAGCAGTCAAGCGTTAGGATTGGCCAGGAGCGAGCCTTTTGTTCCCTTTTGACAGCTCAAATCTCTCCCACACACACACACACACACACACACACACACACACACACACCCCGCCCAGCCGCCCACGTGTCATACGTGTCATAGTGATCTCCAGTGGGGTCCACAGAGCAACTTCTTCTTCTTTTGAGATGTGTGCGCGGTTGGCGTCCAAGCGTTGCATTAACGCCCCCACTGGTCAACTTGAATTTATTAAGAAGAAGAAGAAAAAACCCTTCACATCACATATGACGTGAATATGACACATATACTGTGTGGATCTCATCTGCAAAAACTGCTCATGGCCATTAGTGTTGTCAGAGACAATAAAACTGAAATCTTCCGTATTATCACTTTAAATTCACTCTTACAGGCCTTAAAAATATTATTAGCCTACATTTCATGTCTTAAATTCACTCTTCAAGGCCTTAAAAATATTAGCCTACAATTCATGTCTTAAATTCACTCTTGGAGTCCTTAATAATATTACCATTTGTTTGTGTTTCTGCTTTCTGGTGACAAATCAGCCTAGACAATCCTGTCTATATTCTGATAGGAGGACAACTATTTTCAATGTGATGTTTATTGGTTGTATATTTACCGTAATTGTAACTGGCACTAAATATGCCTAATAAAGTAAAACATTAAGTATTAAAATTATGTTGATGAAACTTGCAGTTGGCTGTACATAATATTTCTACCTTTCCCATTGCAAAAGATAAATACAACTTTTTTTTTGCTGTGTTCAAACCCTGTTCTGTCAAGCATGGCTCAATTAAATATCAATGTATTGTTTCTTTTCTTAATTACTATGCCAAGATATGATATCGCATCACTTCCTCGTATCTAGGTAGCTGAATGTCACTATACCGCAACATGTGCCGTCTTAACAAAGCGTTCCTGTTTTAGACTGGAAGAATAGCAGATGGGGAAAGAGTAGGGCTGTTGATTATTGTTTGAACAGTTGTGTTGTTCCTGCATGGATGTGCTCAGGTCACTCATCAGAACATGAATGGAATTTGAATGTAATATTAGATAGTATCTGCTTTAGATTTGGATTGCAAATACATATGCTTATATTATGAATGTCCTATTATTACTTAAAAGGCAAACATCTCAGATCAAGAATCCCTTTCTGATTCTGATTCTGATTCTGATTTCCAATGTATTTTATGAATACAGGCTAAGGCACACTGACAGAGTAAAGAAAGCAGATGTAATTTACTGGTGCTATCATCAAAAGTGCCCATTGGGCTACAGGTATCAGATGGGTATGGTGAAGGGCATTCATGGCTACTAAATTAGTCATTGACTACTCCCAAAACGTAGTTGACTAGTACTGTATCATATTTGTTTCACCCAATAGAAATGATAAATTCTCATCAAAAAGTTCTCAAAACAGCCAGTAAAGGGTTAGATAATGTAGACGGGATAGTGACTATTTGACTGCAGTAACAACATAGACTGGAGGCTTTCCCCCTCTAAATAACTTCAATTCTGTTTATTTAACATGGAATCATGTAGAAAATGATTGTTCAAACAAATCTGTGTTAAATTCATTTATTTGTATTGTTTATATTCCTAAAACCACAGATGAATGCTAAGTCGACTATGATGCATTGATTGATTGATTGAGTAGTGGTTTTGATAGTTGACAAGTCTGGGAAACCGCTACTGTAGGTGACAGTGGAAGATCAATAAAACAGCAATTACAGTCAGTTATATGTATTGAGGCATACTGTAAAAGCGAGTCATCTGCAATACAGTAGTGTATGTGACAGGACCCAGCTTAGATTGCAGGTTCCGTGATATTAACAATAGTATATTTTCAGTGGAATAGTTTGTGGAATAGTTTTTTTTTTATCTTTGTATTTGTATTTTTGCATCCATGTTGGCACTGTTGCACATTACAACAAATTTCTGTGAAAGCAGACAATAAAACGAACTTGAACTTGAACTTGAATGTTCCTCGTTTGTAGAGCCTCTGCTGGTGCTGGGGTATGTTTGGGTCTGTTTGGGTCCATCCTGACGCTGAGTGTGTGACTGTGCGTCATGTCAAAGGTACGGTGTGGCGGTGGCAGACTTTGGGAAAAGCTGGAGCAGCGGTCTGGCCTTCCTGGCCATCATAAAGTCCATTGACCCCAGCCTGGTGGACATGAGGAGGGCCATACTGAGGACTGCCAGAGAGAACCTGGAGGACGCCTTCAGGACAGCACACTACAGCCTGGGCATCCCACGCCTACTGGAGCCAGAAGGTCCGATGAAAAACAATAGAGTAACCCTCACCCGCTGGGAGGCCCTCTTTGATTTAAGCAATAGTATCTTACTTCTAATACAAGCAAAATCAGTTATAATCCAAGTAATAGAACTTGCTGCTATGTTTTTGTTGACATCAAAATGTACCTGTAATCCTGTGTAAGTCTGATTCTGTGAGATGTTTCCATGCCACAGTAACCTGTTTAATATGGGAGTGTGAGCTTAAGTCATACTAGGACTTTGACTGACCACGTTATGCTAGGACTTGACTGTCGTCAGGGGATGATCGGATTATGCATGTGTGGCCTTCAGCTTGAACTATGGTCGGGAGACCTCACTTCAATCATGAGAGTTAACTAGGTTACTCTAACCCAGTTGACATTTACTACACTAGTGCAGTGCCCGTTCCCCCATGCACCACCCCGTGGGCGCTTCCGCCCGGCACACACACTGCACTCTGTCAGGTCCCCCTAAGAGCAAGTTTGAAGTCGATCTGACAAACGATTCTCGAGATACGCGAAGGACAGACATACAGACAGTCCTGGAATAAGTCCAAATAAATGCGGCACCGCACTCCATCGGGGGATTAGCAGCGCACTCCCCAAGTTTGAAGTCAATCGGACAAATGTTTCTCGAGATAAACTGATTTTTGTGTTGCCAGTGGGTGGCGCTATGTCAAATTGCAAGAAATTCAGCTCCCTGCACTCCGTTGAGCACACATGTGAGTGCATCACAGTATTACTGTGCCAGGTTAGCTAGCTACATTAGCCTGCTGGCTGTAACAATGTTCGTCAGCCTCAAAACACCACTGAGTGACCAAAACATTAGCTAGTTAACAATTTCGAAGAACAATTATTTGTTAGCAATATTGCATTTTTTTGTTGCTCAAACCTTAGCAGGTAAGCTTAAATAATAGACGAGATTGACAATGGTAGAACTTTAATTACTCTATAATGTATAGTTCGTCTATAGTTAGTCAAAGTACAAGTAAAAGTACGGTAGATAAACTACATCCAAACTATGTTGTGAACAACCAGTGTTGGGTTTTTACTTTTTCTAGTATCAAAAGGCAGACAACGAGTTTAGTGTTTTGGCAAATAATGTAACAAAATCTAATCACCAATGACCGCTTACTGCTAACTTAATTAACATCACGGCTAACATACACTTAGCAAGGCCTCATCCTCAGCAAAGGATTAAACACACTCACAATGAATTAGCCCCGTGGTTCTCAACCTTTTTACACCAAGTACCACCTCAGAAAGTACCACCATATGAAAGTATGAGAGGGAGGGAACCCCGTGTACCACAGGTTGAGAACCACTAAATTACTAAATAAACAGTAAGTTCCCTCGTCAACCAAGCAACTGAAAATGAATCTTCTATGAACAAAACACTTTCACAAGCGGTCTGAATTGTAGAGAAATGGGAGAAGCAATCTTCCAGTACAACCTAGCATCAGCAGGAGCAGTTACAGTCCATCAGCTGGTCTATAAAGGCATTTCAGACATGGCAGTTCAATAAGATCCTAATGAAAAGACTATCAGCGAGACCCTTCTGGCAAGCATGAAAAATACAAGTCTGGAATGTAATATAGGAACAATGAGGTCGGCTAAGAAGCCGCTTTTAAGTCATCTGAGGTGTGGTATTGTTTTTCTTATGATGGCGAGTGGGTGGTGAAGAAAAAGAAAAGGACAAAAGAACACAAACGCAATAGATGTAATAATAATCTCTGCCATGCCACACCTCCACAAGATACTCAAGTACTCAAGGTATATATATATGACTGTAAGGAGGACGACTAATATTTCACCTGGAACCCTTTGTATCAAATCCTACTGTAGCTTCTATCACACTGTAGCTGAATTTTCTCTCTTGCCATCGTGTCGTCGTTAGGTTTTGCCTGCTTGCAAAACTAACCGCCATTCAAAATTGTTGATTCCCTCTCACCCTCTGCGATCCAACTTTTAAATGCTTCACAGGTTGTATGGGTGGAAATGTTTTCTGTACTATTTACTTTTTAATTTGTATCTGTCGCTTTGATGGTGTTTACTGTTTACTCCACATTCTAACTCCTTGGCGTACTTGTTTGTATGTCGTTTGCTCGTAGTGGGATTAATAAAGTCAGAAAATAAATTAAATTTATGAAGAAAGAAAACAACACATTAAAAACATATGTTACATAGCATAAATATCACACAAGTAATCAAAATTGAATTTTAATTGAAGGGTGTTGTTGAAATTGGTCTTCTTCTCCCCAGATGTGAGTATCAATTCACCAGATGACCAGTCCATCATGACCTACGTATCACAGTTTCTGGAGCACTTCCCTGGCATAGAGGAGGTGAGAATTCCTGCACAGCAAATGTACTTACTACAAGCACAATATCTCAGATGTCAGATTTTGTGTCCAAGGGTGCTTGCTTGGATTTTGACTAAACTTGGGGAACACCTTTTTTTCTTTGTTTCTGTTTTGCCATCTCCTCTGTCTCTCTCTCAGCCGGAGGAGCCCTCCCAGGTGATTGAGCGCAGCATCTCTATGGGCCGGCTCAGCCCCCGTAACAGTGACTCCGACCTGTTGAGGAATGGTGTCCACCGCAGCCGCCTAAAGGAGAGGCCGTACATAGTCCGCAAGGACTGGGTGCAGCCCCCACCCAAAATCTTTATCTCCTCTGTGTCGGAGGACAGGGGTGCAATGTCACCCACCTCCCCGCCGGCCGGGGCTCGCTCCTGGGCAAGTGAAGACTCTTTGGCAGGGCCCACCCCTGTGGAAAATAGATCCACCAGTGTGGCAAGAGATCCTATCCCAAACTCTGATTCCCCACAGCTGTCTTACGCTGACTCGCCCATTGGCTCTTCAGTGATTGAGTCAGTGAACGCCGAGTCAGTGATCAGTGATTCGGCAATCGGCTCACCAGACTCCTGGGTGGAGAGCGAGGTGGAGGTGATGCCAGAGAGGTTTGGTGAGAGCCATAGTGACAGTTCGTTGTGTGACAGCGGGACGGCCTGGGACGTCAATGTGCCCTCCGCCACCCCCGAGGAGGTCACCACCCTCGATGAAGGATTAACCGCCTCCATAGTGGATAGACCCCCTGGTGAGCAGTCGGGCCTTGAGTTGTTTATTGATGAAGGGATTTACTCGTTGAGTTCATTGGAGACCCAGGAGAGAATCCAAGCACAGTCTGAGAAGGAGGACAGGAAGAAGCAAGAAGAAGAGGAGAAGGAGGCCAGTCTCCTGGGCCTCAACCAGGATTGGGCATTCAAACACGTGCCTCGTCAGAGCCAAACTGAGAACAAAGCAGAAGGAGACTGTAAACAGATGGATACAAGTCTACTTCAAAAGGACCAAATATCCAGTGAGCAGCAACCTTCTTTGACACACTCTGATGCAACAGAACAGACCAACTCCGGGGTTGTACACTCGCTGGAACCTAATGAAACGAACCAATCACAACCCAGCTCCAACCCTAAACATCGAACCCCTGAGCTGATTGAAGAACTCATGGAACAGGAGTTTGAAGTGCAAGCTGTATGTCAGAGAAAAGATTCTTCTTCAGAAGAGGGAAGAGATGAGACAGGGATTTTAAAGGAAAGGTGTGGAGAGGCCATAGAAATGTCAAAAACACAAGATGAGGCAAGTCAAGGAGTCCTAAACGGACACTCAGATCCTCAAGAAAACACTATCGCACAAATCCATGATGCTATAGCAAATGCACATCAAACATCAAAACCAAGTCTGGACCTAAGCATGGACGTAAATATTCATCAGATCTCCATTTCCAGTGACTCAACAGAGGTGGACAAAGAGAGGATATGTGGCCCAGAAGGAGAAGGTCAGGCTGGGGATAAAGGTCTAAGCCTGATAGGGTCCTCTAGAAATCAAGGCTTTGACAGTCCTGAAAACTTGGGAGATCTATTATCTGAAAAGGTTCAGTCTGTACCTTCAGAACAAACGAGGGACATAGAAAACGGGCATTTGGATGATATGAACCAACATGATATCATGAATTTGTCAAATGCAATTTCTTCTGGGTTTGAGGAAATAAGCAAAACCCAACAGAAATGTGGGTATCTTCATGACGACCACTCTCATGACGGGACTGGAACGGATAACATTGAGAAACCGGGCATCTCCTCCCCTGTCAATGAGACACAGGAAAACAGATTGGATCTGATCAACTCCTGGTCAAATGGCGATGGACGGCATATTTCTTCTAAACTAGGTAGTGAAGCCAGAGACATGGACTTGTTTTACAGAGACATTGACAGAAGTTCTCCCTTAGAGGACCTAGTAGGTGACCGGATCGACCCCATGGATCTGTTCTACCCAGACAAAGACGAAGCCATGTTTCCAGAGCCACCTGATACGGAAATAGAGAGTCAGTCATCTGTTCTCAGTGTATCTGCTCTGCAGCCAGCACCAGCTTCAGAGACACTACCAGAAACTCCACCACCCAGCCAGCTAGGCCAAGACTTTGTGGATGGAGTGGATTTTGCAATACGAGGGCAGGACAAGGTAATATTGGGTTTCAAAGATTTAAAAAAAGGTCAGGTGCAGGACCTATGTGCAGGACCAAGGTAGACTAATTTAAAAAGAGAGGAGGCCAGCACATTAAATGTCCTTTCACAAGTTTAACCCATTGATACCTGATGCAGCATGTGTGTGTGCTGCATAAGACCGCGAACCGCGTGACGCGGTTCGCCGTCTTAAAGAGATACACACACAAATGAGGGATATACATGCAAATGCTGCATCAGGTATCGATGGGTTAATTAATCATCTGGGAGAGACGGCAATGGACGTTTCAGCCAAAAGGCGTTCTTCAGCGATCTAATTGTTTTTCAAAGATGTATTTACCCATGAGAGGTAGGGGTGGAAATCACCTGAGTCCCCACGATACGATATTCTCATGATACTTAAATCACGATACAATATATTAGCTCATTCTCTGCCAGGGTCATTTCGGTCTGTGTGCTCCCAGTGCCAGGATTTTGAGCATATTTCCTGATCTTCCAGGACCCACAGAATATTCTGTGCTAGGAATAAAATTACACAACATATCTCACAATAAAGCAGAGACTCTCTTCTTACCCCTTGTAAAAAACTGAAACTCTCCCATGTTTCCTTGTTTAGTTACAAGCAGTGGAAGTTAGCTTGTTTTCACTAAAAATGCCCTCCTTTGGACAGAAATATGATAAAAAGAGGTTTTTAGTGAAGGACACCGTTTCAAGCAGAACTCTCTTTTGAGCCTTTTATTTTTTGCCTCAGTGACACATCAGACATATACAGTATTTGTTTTCCCAAAAAAATAAAAAATAAAATAAAAAAAAGTTTTTACTGACTTTTACTTCCTGGAACTTATTTACCAGATAGTCCAAGACTGGACAGACCAAATGAACCCTTGTGCTCGCTCGCTCTCTCTCTCTCTCTCTCTCTCTCTCTCTCTCTCTCTCTCTCTCTCGCTCTCTCTCGCTCTCTCTCTCTCTCTCTCTCTCTCTCTCGAGTCTCACACACACGCACACAGGAATCACAGGCAGCTGCTCAATGGCCGCAAATGCTGCTCAATGCACAAATGGCCGCTCATGATCGTCGGACTCTGTTTCGGACTCTGTTTACTGCTAAATGGGTGACTATACTATAAATACTAAACGTGATTTAGCGGGTTTCTTTCATCAGTTTGACTTGAAACAATGTCACAGGCTGGGAAAGGGTCTGATCTAATGTAAACAAGCAAAACATGAAAGTACGTCCGAGTACGTCCTTGGCACAGAACGCCATTGTTAAAAGTACGTCCGAGTACGTCTTTGGCAGAGAATGAGTTAAGATTTTAAAAATATTGCGATTTATTACCTGTTTTTCGACTGCAAATGTGCCCAAAGGAAAAAAAAACTTTTTGTTCTGTATTGATTTGTCCCCCCACCCCCTGTGAGGGGTGACTCAGCATCATGGTTACTTCTTCGTATAGCGTTTCCACACCTGGGTTATGCCCAGTCCCAGTTTAACCAGTGAGAAATGAGGGCACCTTGATGGTAGTTATTTAGGGAGGGAAAAGAAGGACTTTCCTGACCAGATTTTCTCAGCCTATCTGGGAATTCGAGTTATCAACCATTTGTTCACATGCCCCACTCTAACTGCTCTATGTGGAGGTACTACACGGGGTACTTGAGAGAAAGGGGAAAATGGAAAAATGTGAGAATAAATCATGAAAATAAATGAAACATTAAAATAAATCTGCTCAGGAGGCAGTAATTGCAACTCTTTCACACTGTTATATTCGTCAAAAGGTGGATTATCATTCATTCATTGCGTCATATTTTATAGTTTTCTCTTGCAGTTTTCTATGCAAAATGTTGTCGGGTAAAGGGGGTACTTGGATTCAGAAATCAGGCAAATGGGGTACTGAAGCCAAACATGTTGGAGACACACTGCCCTAATTAATCTCCCTCTCTCTCTCTCATTAGGAGATCACAGAGACCCACCAGGGACTCGACACACCATCTGAACTCCAGGACCAGCACTTGTTGCCTGGTGAGAAGATGGTAGGAGGCAGGGGCACTGCCAGGCCGGCAGAAGGCAGTGATCTCAGTGGGACCCAGGAACAGAGCCCAGGCTCTGCCAGGGAAAACATGGAGCCTGTGAGGTAGGCTTTCTATTCTTAGTCAGCTCCCTTCTACACTGAGAAACACGCCTTACCCACAGAAACACGCATTCCCCAGGGGGAAAGTGCTCTGACCTGGCCTCTAAGTTGACTGGGATATTGCCTTAAATGTACTGTAGTAAGCTCTGACCTGGCCTCTAAGTTGACTGGGATATTGCCTTAAATGTACTGTAGTAAGCAAAGCTATCTTCAAAGTCAGGCTGTTGGTGGAAAGATCCCTTATTCGAGCTGAGGCTCTGACACAAGACATTCTTTTCCTATCCATGTTCCACAGTGGGTTTTTTATATTGTTGAAGGTATGGGGGGAAACAATGGCTGTTGAAAACCAAAGTGAAGTATTAAAGGAGGTGGTGGGGACAGAGACTAAAGGAGACTTTTGCAGACTTGAGTAATTGGATGGTTGTTTTGATTTGGCTGCATATTTTGAATGTGAAATGATCAAAACTGTAGGTTCCTCTACAAGTATTTAGAATGCATTTGACTACTATGTTGTCCGAGCCTGATAGACTGAATTGTCAAATCGTTACACTCATTTCCATCTTCTAGTCTGAGATTGCACTCTGTTATTTCTATGACGGGATCCCCCCAGGGGAATTCCAACCAGAGACCAGAGACCAAGTCCAACGTATATCGGCCTGAATCTTACATTGGTTACTCCAGTCGGGCGAACGTAAAAAAAATAATCTCCCAAGCACCAAGCAGTATGCGTTTGGATTTCAAAGTAATTGGTTCTTATAATCAATTGAATACAGCCTCGACAGCGGGCAACAGCCTCGACAGCGGGCAACAGCCTCGACAGCGGGCAACAGCCTCGACAGCGGGCAACAGCCACAGCCATTGTTGTTACTCATCGGCGCGGTCTTGACAACCGCTCTACAATGGCATAATCCCGCCCGTTGGGCTGTTTATTGAGAAAAAGCATTTGCATATGATGCTGCCAGACCAAGAGCAGACGCTGCCAGACCAAGAGCAGACGCTGCCAGACCAAGAGCAGACGCTGCCAGACCAAGAGCAGCCAAACTCAACTCGCTGGAGCGATGCCAGACCAAGAGCAGCCAAACTCAACTCGCTGGAGTGGGCAGATTCATATGACGCTGCCAGACCAAGAGCAGCCAAACTCAACTCGCTGGAGTGGGCAGATTCGAAGGACTGGACCCAGGCAAACATTGTCCTGGGTCTGGTCTCTTGTTGAGGCCTAAGCTAACAGACTTTATTTTTTTCAGGAGTGAAGCTACAACTTCCAGAAGACAGGATGAAATCCTGATCCCTACAGCTCTTCGTCATAGAAAGACGGATAGCTCCACTGAGTCCATGGTTGGTTTCACATTGAATTTCAGTCTCTATGGAGATATCACACTGACCCAGTATACATTGTCCCAGATATAGTGAGCTGTGTCTGCTGTTTTCTTCTGTTCACAGGACAATCAGACCACAGTGTGCACCAGCAAAACTCCCGGTGACAACTCCGATCTTGGGTAAGAATCGTTTCGTTTTGTCTCAAGAGTCAGTACGATTTTCATATTTAATATGTTCACTCACTGTCTGTCTCAGAGTCTGTAATCTTTTCATATTTAATATGTTTTAATATGAAAATCTACCTCGGAATCATCCTAGATTCAAATCTGTAATTTAAAAAGCTGTTAAATGCATGTTAAAAAAGCATGTTAAAATGGTGGCCAACACTGTCAAATCAAACGGTCATTTAAAAAGCATGTTAACATGTTAAAAAACATGTAAAAAATGTGGCCAACACTGTCAAATTCAAACTGGCTAACGTTCAACACATTCGCCCGTACCTAACAACTGCGGCAGCCAACCTGTTCATGCATACTATGATCTTCTCCCACATACTGTATCATACTGTTTTACAAGCTGGTCACAGGCAAACACAATAACTAAATTGAGAGGCGGACCATATACGTGTCGATGATTTGATTTGACAGTTCTGTCGACTGGCTTTGGCATTGGTCAATCATGGCGTGTTCCACCCCCAAATCGAGTGGGATTCAGCATGTTGTCGCGCTACGCGAGTGGGATCCGCGGAGTACCAGGCAGCCACTTGCTTCGTGCGGAGCGAGCAGACAATCCGATGCATGGGTGCTGCCCGCCCGCCTGAAATCTCCGAGGGGAGACCCCTGACTACCACGCTCTCAAGCGCACGCCTTTTACGCTATTTCTCTAAATACGATATTCCTGGAATGCTCGTTTTAACGAGCCAGTTAGATTTCTTTGCATTCTTAGAGATAATAGTTTTTGTTTTTTGTTCATGTTTCATGCAAATGGCCAAGTTAGTAGTTAGTTTATGGGATAGGAATTCTGCCAGATGACAGGCACTAGGTGCCATTTTTCCCTTCATTTGGAAGAGAAAATTAACCTGAAATGAAGATTTGATTGACAGCTGCATGTCGTGATATGATTGGTTGAAATGGGGTAAAAATTTGATAGTACTAGGTGACATCAGCAGACTGTACATTACTGTTATCAATGAAATCTTGAAAAATGAACTTTTGATGTGAAAAAGTGTGAAAAACTAAAGGAATTAGATTTTTGTGATTTTTTTTTTGCATACATTATTAAATAGGTGCACTGCATACCCAGGTAATTGAACTAAAAGAAAAGACATTTTTGGGTTCAGCTCGACTTTAACTGGCCCCTTCAACTCCTTCAATCAGTCATTTGTATCTTCCCAGCCTTTGTTATGCCTACAGCTACTCAGCTAGACATCTTGGAGTAGTAGTTGATTTGGAGCTGTGGTTCCACTGGCAGTCATATTTCATCAGACCCCACCTCTCCATCCATGCCTTTGTAGCTGTGGCCAGCAGCTCTATAGACAATTTTCACAGCATTGTGTTGCTAGGGAACAGTTTGAAACATATCTCATGGCCTCTCAGCTATTGGATGAGCAAACACTGCAACAGGAAGTAAGCTAGGGGCAATTTACAATGTTTATGTTGTCAAGTCAAAACTGTCTATAAGTCACTCGGTTGGTTGGTCCACAAAAAGTCCACATGATACCCCAGCGGCTTCCCACCCGCAGACACAGCAAGCTAATTGAGTCTGTAGAACGTCTGACCAAGCCGGAAGTACCGCTCACGGGAATTGAACCCGGGTCTCCGCGGAGGTAGGCGAGTGCTTTTACCTCAACACTACCCAGACGGCTGGACGCCCCCAAACCACAACGTCTGACGCTGTCAGAACGTTGTTATGACCACAATTGTTTTGGAGATAACGTTGACTGCCTTCAGCAAATTGTTCCCACAAAGCTGTGTGTTTTTGTCCTGTGTGTCTACTGACCTCACGAAGACATCTCTCTCTCTCTCTCTCTCTCTCTCTCTCTCTCTCTCTCTCTCTCTCTCTCCCTCTCTCTCTCTCTCTCCCCCTCTCCCTCCCTCCCTCCCTCTCTCTCTCTCTCTCTCTCTCCCTCTCTCTCTGTGTAGGCGGCTAGAGGGCTCTGAGCTGTATGTCCTGCTGCTGCTGTGGCTGCTGCTGTACTGTCTGTGGCTGCTGCCCCAGATCGACATCACAGCACTGTCCAGCCTGCTACTCAACCTGGACCACTGAACACACATGCATGCGCACACGCATGCACACACACACACACACGCACGCATGCACGCGCACACACACACACACACACACATGCATGCATGCACGTGCACACACGCACGTGTACACACACACACACACACATGCACGCATGCATGCACGTGCACACACACACACACACACACACACACACACACACACACACACACACACACACACACACACACAAATGAGTCCGTCCTAGTTTACTGTAATTACTCAAAATGTACACAAGCAAACACACCTACAGCTTTACTGCCACATCTCTTTCATATCCACACTTTATATCAAGAGCAAGTGACGGCATTTAGAAGATGTATATTTCAACATAATAGATTTATTTTTTGTTTATTTTTTACGTTTTTTGTTTTTTGCTTTTGACGTGGCTTGAAGTGATCTGTTCCTATTGTAAAGATACTATAGACCAGGCGTGCCCAACGTTTTTACACTTACTTCAGATCTACTTTTACATTCTTCAACAGCACAAGATCTACCTACAGTAGGTCAGGTGGTTTCCGTGAGCATGTTGACAGGCAGTGGCCTATGTGACAACAGAATAAACCTTCACGGACTGACTCAAATTACACTCGTCCAAAAATGATTTGAGGATACCTGTAAGCACCCTGAGATCTACCAGTAGATCCCGATCTACTGGTTGGGCACCACTGCGAGGGTAACACTTATCATGAAGCCTATGTCTATAATGTATTATAAACATACTTACAATGCATTATAATCTGCTTATAGCAACTGTATAATTATAGTTATAAGCACTTGTGAATATTCATAATGTGTTGTAACAATAATCATAACACATGATATTTACCGTTATCTTTGTTGTTTATTTGACAGGGACAATGCCCAATAAATATATTGCACCAGAAATAGCTATAAGCCCATTTGCATTTGTTGCCACGCAGTTCTTAAATTGTGGCACACAGTTCTTTCCCTATCTTTGTTCAAGAGCCGGGTCTATACATTTGAGAGCATGATTTATCACAAACCCCGCCCTCGCCCTCAAACCCCGCCTTCGCCCTCAAACCCCACCCTCGCCCTCAAACCCCGCCCTTGCCATGTATGCCCAACCCACTTTCAGAGAAGCAATCCAAGAGCAGAGGTTTCAGAAGCAGTTTGACTGTGAGGGCAGGAAATATGCATTATGCAGAATCATGAGTGCTTATAACTCTAATTATACAGTGCTATAAGCAGGTGATAACGCATTATAACAAGTAATGCATCATAGACATGGGCTTCATAGAAAGTGTTACCAAAGTGTGTTTGTTGCTGTGCAAAGCAGACAGAGACAGCCTACTGTCGACAAAATGTGATATTGTAAGTCGCTTTGGGTAAAACTGTCTGCTAAATGACATAATGTAATGTAATGACAGCCTGATTAAACAGGGGGCAGTACGGCACACATTGGTATGTAGATACTAGTGATGCGCGGGTCAGGGTTTTTTAAGGCCCGCCCCAACCCAACCCGTCATTGGAGCCAGCCCGCCCCGCCCGCCCCGTTAAAATATCTGAAAATTCCGAACCCAGCCCAACCCAGGAGCCCGCAACGGCCAATTTAATGTAATATGTCTCTGGACTCAGGAGGAGCACAGCAGAGCTTCCAAGGTGTGCAAAGTAGCTAATAACTCTGTCTCTCTCCCCCCTCTCTCTCTCTTTCTCTCACACACACACAGACACTCACATGCTGCCGTGCGCGACAACAGTTGTAGCCTACTGCTCTGGATGAGTTGCGCGGCTGCTTTCATGTCGGTCTTTCTTCAATTAATCCATGGTCTTCAAATGGAGGTAGCAGGTAGAGGCAGGCTACAGAAACACACACAACACTTCTTATTCTTCCCCATTTCTTTTAATTACCTCATGCGCTCTCAATTGGTCACAGCCACGTTGCAGTAAATTTGACAAATAGATCACAGTCGAGTCCACAACAGAAAATCTGCGGTGGCATTAGTTTTATGGACACTTCAAATAATAATTACAGCGAATAATCCTTCCAAAATGTTTGTTTTGAGAGCATATAGGCTACCTCATTGAAGCGTTTCTTTACTCCATGTAGGCTATAGATAGAGAGTGCAGCAGGAGTCTGTCTGATTGTGTGTAGGCCTACGTGTGTGTGAGAGAGAGTTCCCGTATAATTACTCTGCATGTTTCACTGCTCTACATTATTTAATAATGTTGCTTTGTCACATTCTGAGCCTGCCCCGCCCGCACCCGCGATATTTTCATAATTTGCCAACCCAGCCCGCCTGCGGGGCGGCCCAGCCCACGGGACCCGGCGGGTTCTGGGTGACCCGCGCATCACTAGTAGATACTATAGCTATATGTATTTGAATTGCCATTTAGCTGGTTGACGATTAAGGCCTTTTGTTGATGAAAACTGGAGTCAGTGGAGCTGATTCAGGAATATGAAAACAAGAATATATGATTATGACACTTCTTTTGAACCATGAACTTGTCTACTATTTTGAAGAAAGATAAGCGGCCTGAATGAAGGGTGATTTTTGAATCCATTGCACTTTTGAAACAAAGTATGCAAACTGCCAAAGATACAGCGTTAGAAGTGTTAATACACAAAGTAAACAACTCACCACAAGCCCAGTGATTATGGAATATAATTTTTTAACATATAGCAAGTCTAGTAACTGTTCTACTAATCCATCACCTGAGCTCTATTGTATTATATTTGAGGCAGAAATAAATATGTCATATTTTATGGCTCATATATATTAATGGATTTTTTAAATGTTTTTTGATCAATTGAAACAAATGTTTGTATGTGATTCAGCTATGCTTGAGCTTGTCCGAGCCTGTCCATGAAAAGAGAATGCTTTACAATGAAATATCTCACTGTTATTTTGAAAAAATGTCTGTAATGAAGCACTATGAAAACGTGATTTTGAACATTCTTCATTTACTCAAACAAACTTTGTTGCACACTGCCTGACCAGTGGGTGGTTTCACTGTTTACTAAGAATACAAATTTTGTAGCTCCTCTCGGGAGGCAAATGAAAGCCATGCATACCAATTCAGCACAAAATAGGTCGCCCATATAGCACAGTACATGTCCTAATGAGATCTTTTGTGTGTGTGTGTGTGTGTGTGTGTGTGTGTGTGTGTGTGTGTGTGTGTGTGTGTGTGTGTGTGTGTGTGTGTGTGTGTGTGTGTGTGTGTGTGTGTGTGTGTGTGTGTGTGTGTGTGTGCGTGCGTGCGTGCGTGCGTGCGTGTGCTTCTGTCTTTGTGAGAACCAGCTTTCGTTTTAGACTTTCAGAGAAAGGATTGTCCGGCCGTTCCTCACTTATTCAAGGAGTTAAATTAGATGATGGGTTTAGGTTTGAGAATTGAATTAGGATTATGTTAGAAATTAATTTTGGTTTAGGATTTCGGTGCAGGGTTGGGATTAGGCTAAATTTAGTTTAGTCTTGATTTATGGTTAAAATTTGAACTAGGGTTAGGCTTGAGTAAGGGTTGCTGCTCTAACCTTTTGGGAGTTTGGCCCATTGGTCACCTTACCCAATATGTATGTCTGAGGATTAGACAGAGACACAGCTATGTACTGTGTCCAACAGATAGCTCTGTCCGGTGCGCATGCTAACACGTTAGCATACAGTAATTGTAGGTGATAGAGTTATCCCAAAAGCAGCTAATGCTGGATGGTTCATGTTAATGATGTATCTAACCTGCTAGGCTTGTTTAGGGATTGGTACAATAGAATAGACATCAAATTCAACAAAAAGAGGCACTTTCAATTTTGCGCTGTTGATTTGTCATGGTTTTGTTTTCAAAAAATTATGTTACGTAGGCTACAAGCCATAAAATAAAAACCTATCCCGAGTTTGGATTACTAATAGGTTTCTTCTTCTCTCATCTACATATTTGAGATCATCTGCCTACGTTAACACAGGCTAGGCGTACCGTATGCTAAAGCTAAACTAGCATGTGCACCACCAGACAGAGCCAAAGAATTGATTGGCTGTATTAGGTAAGGAGCAGTAAGGAGACAAATGTGCCAAACTCCCCAAAAGTCTGTGTAGTCCTAGGTTTGGGGTTGATGAATAAGTAAGGTGTGTGTGTGTGTGTGTGTGTGTGTGTGTGTGTGTGTGTGTGTGTGAGAAAGAGAGAGACCGACCCCCCCCCCCCAATCTGACATTGAAAGGACTGTCCTATAAAGCCTCCTTTCTTTTGTATTGGAACTTCAGTCTGTTCTAATTGTTTCAACAGCACCAACCAAGTGCAATAAATGACATGTTTAACCCATTGTCCCTTGTTGTTTATTCCTCAAACAATCCACATTAATTCAACCATGATGCATTGTTGATAAGCACACTGCTTTGATATGTTTACCACTGGATCAGTCCATCGATCCTTAACATGAAGTCTTCTCTAAATGTAGGCTACTATGATCCTTAACATGAAGTCTTCTCTATGTAGGCTACTATGGCCACAGTCAACTATGAAATGCTTTGTTTTATACATTCATACGCAGCAGGGCTGGTCAATATGGTTAGTGAGGACTGGTGTCATTTCAATAATGTAAACAACTTTGCAACCAGGAAGAGAGTAAGTGACAGCGCCAAACAAAGGGTCGGGTGATGGTTGGGTGGGCTCCGGAAGATTTTCACATTTCAAATTGGGCCTATTTTACAATTATGGCTGTGGTGGTGCAGGTTAAAAAAAATATGAATAGAGGGTATGCACACCCACTGGAACACGCCCCCTCAATCGGGAATGAGTGTCAAAATGAGTGTCACGTTCCTCCCTGAGCAGCAGGTGTCAGTTATCTAGGCTGATTACTGCATTCAAGCTCAGTCTTGCTGTGACTCAGTGGGCGTGACCCCACAGTGACTTCTGCCTCTGTGACATCACATGCATACCCTCTATTTATAGTTTGGGCTCATGATCAGTATGAAAATACCCCCCAAAAACAAAAACACTTTTTTTACAGGCCAACAGGGCAGAAATATGGAGGGGAAAGGTGGCATTCTAAATAGGCGTTCAATCACTTGTTGCTGGACGTTCTGCAGGGATGCAAAGTCATGGAGAATGAAAAAGGTGGTGACAGACACCAGAGCAGACATAAAATCACTCAGAGATCCTCCTATTTTGGGATCAAAATAACTCAGTGCAAAAAACAAAGTGTCGAGACGAGAGAAACCAGTTGTAAACCCTGGAGGCTTTTTGCAGGACAGGGAACTCATGCTGTTGTAAAGCACTCTGCTGCCATCTAGTGGCTCTTCTTTAACCCTCTCTGGTGGTCACCCCTATCTACCCAGCTCCCTTACCGCCCAATCAAATAGAGCAGTGGTTCTCAAAGGCTGAGGCTGTGGGCCTCCCCTCAGACAAAGCTTGGAAAAGGCACACAAAAAAAGGCATGGGATCATGTGTTATTTTATCGTCCATCATGGGTGGGCAATTCTTTTCCCTGGGGGCCACATGAGAAACTCAGATTGTTGCTGGTGGGAGGAAGTTCTCTGTCATGCCATAACCTCAAATTGTATTACTTGATTAAATTATAGAAAACATACCACGTCCATTTATTCAGGAAGAAGCACACTCATGACACACAAGTCTTTCAAAAATAGGACGAATCAGCATGACGTCATTTGCCACCCAGAAATGCGGAACCCCGCGGCAGTTACGGGGAGCACACGTCCAAAACTTAGGGTTACAATAGTATGAGTTGTGCCAAACAAACGTTAATATCTCAAAAACTATACATCAGATCGCTTATATTTTTACATTCTGAGTGAGAGCAGAAGTAGCTCAAGAGTTTGATGTAGGCTATAATATATGCATGTCGTGTTAAAGTTGTGTGAACTGTCGCAGTTTTTTAAATGTAAACAGAGACAGCTAGAGCAGACACTCACGCCTCGCGCCACTTGGGCTCCATAGGGTTCCATTGCCGTTGCCACCCAGTGACGCGGTTTGTTTACCAAAAAGCTGCTCGGCTGATCCCTCGTCTAAAAAGCCATATGTCATCCTATTAGATTTTGCTAGCTTCATAAGTAAAATGTGTGGTTTGTCTTAGACCTCCTGGGCCAGACAGAACCATCATGAGGGCTGCATAGTGCCCAAGTCTGCTTTGAGTAACGTTCATTGTATTGTATTTTTATTAATTTGTTAAAATAACCATACAGATGTGAGAAGCAGCAGCTGGCCCCCAGGTGTTTTTACATGATCTAATCTGGCCCCCATTCAACAACAAAAATGGGACACCCCTGCTCTGCTCTGCCCTGACTGATCGCTAGACCTCCAGCAGACAGAATGGTGAAATCGTCTCTGGCGAAAGCACATTAGGGGGACTGGGATTCTCCATCGTCATAGTAACGTACCCGCTAGACTGCGCGAGCTACAGATACGCAGTTGACGCAAATGTTTGAGCGTAGCAGAGGCCCAGGTGAAAGGAAGTGGTCCCACGGTGGACGACTATCAGCTAATCGGGATAGCAGGAGTTAATGGGAGAGACGACGTCAAACGACTGGTTACAACTCTTTTGATTCAAGACGGGCAATTAAAGAACACACAGCAGGTGAGATGAGTTATCGGATTGTGTGATTGTTCATTCTGGGATAGTCATTTAGGAGGTGTCGGTGTCGGCCTCGGCTTCCACACAGCCTAATGTTAGCTAGCTAAGCTAACCGCTAGCTGGCTGACATGGGCTCATAGTGCTGCATGATGGCTCCAGCTACTGTCTCACATTATTATGTTGTATTACACGCTGTGGATTCTGGACAAAGTTCTGGTCCAGTTAGGATACATTACGCGTGAGGTGTGTGTCAGGCGAGCAGAGTAATAGCTATAACGTTAGCGTCGTAATGTGCTGTTGTTGGTCACAATGGTCAGTGACACGGTGGGTCGAAGTCATTAACGTGACGTTACTACGTTTTAGCTCCAGACAGACAGACAGGCGCGACCCGTTTGATCTCAGTTAGCCATGTTTAATAACGCTGCATGAGGGTCTCCATGTGTGTGTTGTCGTGACTCTTTGCTCAGGACGTTGTGTCGCAGGCTATCTAGCTATCTATCATGTTTGTGTTTACTCCAGTTATAACGTTGCCCCTAAACATGTTCATGGCGCAACAACATAGTACCGTTAGCTGGATCAGCTAACTTGACATAATGGCAGCCCCAGTTTTGAGTTAGCCAGCTGAGTTAACTGTGCTCCCTTCTTCTCCGTCAACAAATGGCCAAGAATATTGAAACGCTGAGCTGTTTGACTTTTTGATTGCGTTACAGATGTGTATGTGTCATTTCAAATGAAAGGGTGTTTTATAATGTACATGTTATAGGCAGGAATATATTCGGTTGCTAGCTAACTTAGCTGGCCAGCTAACTCAGCATGGTCTCTGCTGGTAACGTATAGTCAGGCTTCTTCCAGCTAGCGATAGAACAGCTTTAATGCTGCCATACGATCATTACTATTTAATGCTTGCACAGGAAAAGGAAGCTGTTTATCTCTGCAAATGAGAGAAGAACACGTGTTGATGTAAAACACGGACTAGATTTTAGATGACCACATTCATGGCTGCATTCATGCTAGCAGAAGAATCATGAAAGTTAATAGGTCAGAGTAGTTTCACAACTGCTCGATATAAGCAATGTAGAAGCAATGGAAATGGTCAAGGGCATTCTAAAGTTTGCTGTGTGTGTGTGTGTGTTGTATGTGTTTTGGCACAGTGGCAGTGTACACTTGGCTGTCAGGCAGCTTGCAAAGGTTTCCTTGTCCAAAACTGTGGGACAGTAGCAGATGTGTTAGTATTTGTGATGAGTAACATTATGGATTTACTGCTCTGAATAGCTACTGATTTGATGTAAAGTAGCCGTTGGTCGCTGTCAGTGGAGAAGGTCTGATTTCACATTTCATCACTGCCTGTTGCTCCAAGTGGTGCTGCTGTGGAGCCTGAAGGAATGATGTTGGTTGCTTGTAGCAGAACGGAACAGAGAATAGCCAGGGCATGTCCACAATTTGCTGTTAAACTAGACTGTATTATAGATGGTCTTCTCTGTGATAAGACTGTGATTATGACCTATTTTATACATAAATTGCCTGGCTCCAGAGTGACCTTCCAATCCGCCCACTCCATTGAGTTGAGTTTTCGCTGCTTCTGGTCTGACATCGTCATTCTATGCAAGTGCCTATTCTCCAGTTTCACCAGCAATTCACCAATCTGCTTATTGATACCAATACTTATCGATAGTATACTCTTATCGATACTAGTGTTGCACGATTAATCGAATTGCAATCGCAATGTCAGCACGTGCGATTACATAACCGCAAAAGGGTGCGACTATAAAAAAAATCTTGTCTGTGTGTGCCTCGTCTAACTAACGTTACACCTGGTAACGCATCAAATAAACAAACGCATGTTTCTCTGCCATCACACTGGACATCAACACTTCTCTGCCATCACACTGGACATCAACACTTCTCTGCCATCACACTGGACATCAACGCTCCCGCAAATTAGGGATGGGCATTTCTAGCAAAAACACTATTCGAAATTCGCTGGCCAAATTCGAATTTAATTCGAATTTCGAAAAAAAAAAAAAAAATGTAAAAAAAAAAAAAAAAAAAATTTTTTTTTTTTTTTTTTACATTTTTAATTTTTTTTACATTGACATTTTCGAAAATAAAAAACAGTTTTGACAATCATGAGTGGTTGTGGTTCATTAAATATTTAGTAGGCTCAGGTCTGAGTGCCAAAGGGGTGCCAAAGTCACCCTCTCTCCCTCTTCATGGGATTTCATCCGCCATTCATTTTTCCATAAACCTTGCTTAAAATGCTTATAGCGATTTGACTATACTTAGAATCAGGGGAGACAATGCAACATTTCACTAAAAAAAAAAAAAAAAAAAAAAAAAAAAAAATTCGAATTTCGAATTTCAATAATAAAAGTCGACCTTGATAATAACAACGATTATTCGAAAATTCGAAATTCGATGCCCATCCCTACCGCAAATGTACAGTAATGGTTAGGGATGCACAATATGGATTTTTTTTCAGCCGATACGATAACCGATAAATATATGCTTCTCCTGGCCGATAACTGATACGATAAACCGATCATTATTTCACATTTTTGTATTTTAAAAAAATAAGTTCTTAACACGTTCACTGCCAATGACGTGTTTTTACGTCAAACTAAATCCAACGGTTGACTGCCAATGACGTGTTTTTACGTCAAAAAAATGATTTTTTTTTTTTTGACCGTGGGATGTGCATCTAACCCTTTTACATCTCTTATATCAATATTAGAGCCACCGAACATGTACAACCCATTCCACCGACCCACTAAGTGGCGACAGTGCTCTCCCAGACTAGAGGAAGGCAAGCAAAAAGCAGTGTGAGGAAGCCATTCTCGTGAAAATGCATTGGCGAAAGTTTTCGCGCTGATTGCTGGCGGTGCGGGATTGCAAATTTGCATAATAGATTACGGGTGGAACACACTTTGAAACACGCAGCATAAATAAGACCAGAATCGCAAAAGCTTCATCAAAGCTCTCAACACAAACCACAAGAAACGAGCGAGCCGATCCAGACTTGCACAGCGGCCGCCAGCAGACAGGCAGCAGCAGCAGAAGCAGTGAGCCTGGTGACGCGAGGTTACAGCAGCAGCAGCAACGAGCTTGTGACATGCCCGCTGCAGCCAAGAAGAACACACACGGAGGGAGGAGTTTGAAGTAGAGGGGTGTTTCCTGCTGTTATGGAGGAAATTACTGTTCAAAACTATTGTTTAGATGTCTGACGTCTTACTGATGCCAAAAATGAATGGTTAAAGTGACTGTTCTATCGAATTTCACAAAAAGCCGTTTATCTCAGAATAATTTTTCTGACGCTGAAACCATGCTGTATTCAACTGCTAATGCTTACATAACTACTAACTCTACAAACTAACACTTTTAGACAGAGAAAGCACACATTCTATTAGTTCTTTTGAGATATTGTGTGTTCACAAAATCTTAGCAGAAAAGAATCCTCGGGTCTTGAAAGATGAGCCAGAATCCTCAAAAAAACCCTCTGGCAGAACCTACCTACAGTAAAAAAAAAACGGCTGGCAGTGAATGTGTTAACACATTCACTGCCAGCCTTTTTTTTTTACTGTAGGTAGGTTCTGCCAGAGGGTTTTTTTGAGGATTAAAAAAAAACGAGTGAGCCCTATCTAAAGGCTGGCAGTGAATGTGTTAACACATTCACTGCCAGCCGTTTTTTTTTTACTGTAGGTAGGTTCTGCCAGAGGTTTTTTTTGAGGATTCTGGCTCATTTTACAAGAGCCGAGGATTATTTTCTGCTTGGACTTTGTGAACACAAAGTTCACAAAAGTACTAATAGAATGTGTGCTTTCTCTGTCTAAAAGAGTTAGTTTGTAGAGTTAGTAGTAGGGGTGTCACAATATATCGTCCCACGAAATTTCGCGATAGTAAAACGTCACGATATGTATCGTTGAGATGAAATCTCATATCGTGATTTTTTTTTTTTTTTTTTTTTTTTTTTTTTTTTTTTTTCAAAAGTAGACAAAGAAACGTCTTTGTTTGTTGAAGTTCAATGTGTGGAAAGTAGTTCAGTTGAACAAGTCTCTGAAGAGACACATGAGAAGTTATACAGGAGAGAAACCATTCAATTGAGTTTCTGGCAAAACTGTTTACTTGACAGGAAAAACTGAAGATGCATAAAAAATAGACTAAGAAAAGTCTTGTTGTTTGAGTTTGAAGAAAAACTGAAGATGCATAATGAGAATTTATACTGCTGAGAAACCTTTTAGTTCAAAGTAAATCTAAGTGACGGTGTAACTCATTCTATTTCAAGATAAGCCTTATCTCCAATCTCATGTTTTTTCTAGTTGTTATTGTAATAACAATTTCCCACAACAGCATGTTTTGTATTTGTGCATTTCAAATAAAATACTACTTTTCCAGTCATATATTGTCATTATTCAAGTTTAAAAAAATATTGTTAAAATCGTATCGTATCGTATCGTTATCGTGAACCCAGTATCGTGATACGTATCGTATCGTGAACTGAGTGTATCGTGACACCCCTAGTTAGTAGTTATGTAGATATTAGCCGTTGAGTACAGCATGGTTTCAGCGTCTGAGACTGAAAGCTGAGATAATCGCAGTTTTGTGAAATTCAATCAAACAGGCAGAACAGTCACTTTAACCATTTATTTTTGGCATCAGTGAGAGATCAGACATCTAAACAATATAGTTCTGAACGCCCTCTCCTTCAAACTCCTCCCTCCGTGGGCGTGTCTGGTGGCTTTCAGCAGCGTTTGTCACAAGCGAGTGTTCTGCTGCTGCTGCTGCTGCTGCGAGTTTGAGCAGCCTCCCTCCCTGGCAGCGAGTGTGGATAGGGCTCACTCGTTTCTTGGGTTTGAGAGCTTTGATGAAGCTTTGTGCGATTCTAGGCTTTATGCTGCGTGTTTCAAAGTGTGTTTTCCACCCAGTCTATTTTTGGAATCCCCCACCGCCAGCTCCCAGCGCGATAATGCGTGAAAGTGAAAGCGTTTTCGCCAATCCATTTTACAGTAGAGAATGGTTTCCTCGCGCGTTCCCCTACAGTTTTGGCTCTGCTTTTTCTAGTGTGGAGGGCACTGTCGCCACTTAGTGGGTCCGTGGAATGGGTTGTACACGTTCGCTGACTCCAATATTTTTATAGGAGACGTGGGGAGCGTTGATCCACGTCCCACCGTCAAAAAAAAATAAAAAAAATTTAAGCCGAGATATCTCGTCAATGGCAGTGAACCGTTGGATTCTGTAAGCCGAGATATCTCGTCAATGGCAGTGAACGTGTTAACCTGTATTTTATGCACACCTGGGGTAAAAAAAGAAAGAAAGGGTATATGTAGTGAGCAAAGATGGATGATTTAATATTCCATAGCTCTGAACTAACCAAATCTAACTGACACCACTATTGTGAACACAAAACAAAGAACACTTCGTTCTGATATAATATGATATGATTGTTTTAGTAGAGTGTATCACTCAATACAAAAAAGAAAGGCTTTGATATAAACCAAAAGCCTATGGCTGCTTAGAAACTATGCAATATTTGGGAATACTGATTATGAGAAACTTCAGATGACAACCTTGTGTGGGAGTTAGGTACTGTTTTATTGTGATTGCTAACATGTTACATTAGGGCTGTGCCGATTCACTTATCTCCCGATTCGATACTATCACGATACTTGGGTGCCGATTCGATTTATATTGCGATTCTTAAGTATTGCGATTCTACGATTATTGCGATTCGATATTACGATTTATTGCGATTTTTGTTTCTTTTTTTCTTTTCTTTTTTCAGTTTGTTTGCTTTTTTACACTAGATTAGAACATGGGAAAAGTTGAATCATACACTAGAGACTGTATATCATGAGTAGGGCTGGGCGATATAGTTAAAAACAGGGGCGGACTGGGATCATAATTCAGGCTGGGCATTAGATACCAAGCAGGCCAGGCCGATATGGGCCGACGCGCGTGAAATTTGGGCCGTTTGAAGCTCAATGTCGGTCGTTTGAAGCCCAATTTGGGCCGTTTGAAGCCTAATTTGGGCCAAGTCCAATTTTACAATGAGATGCACCCACTTTAACCCTGAAGTGTAATTATTACTTCAGACTAACTAATAAAGTAATACAACCACTAGTAAACCAGTAGGCGGCACCTGACCTGCTGTTCAGTGAGTGGCCTGACTGCAGCACCAAAAAAAAAAAAAATTTTTTTTTTTTTTTTTTTTTTTTTTTTTTGCTTTTGCGATTATCGATTCTTGAATAAAGTATCGATCCAAAAAATCGTGACATTAAAAATCGCGATACTTAGGTGAATCGATTTTTTCTCCCACCCCTATGTTACATGTCCTGTCATCTGCAGACATTCTCAGATGTCTCTGCAGTTGTGGGGTGGAGAGGAGACGGAGTACAGGGAAGTGGTGGAAACAACCACCTCCTCCTAAATGTGTCCAAAATGAGGGAAATGTTAATAATTAACGATTAACTGATTGTTAAGGTGAAGGAAAAGGCATGAAATTCCCATCCCTACTCTAACATTGGCAAGTTGGCAACCCAGTAGTAGTGCCTAAACACTGGTAAGGCCATACACTTGATGTAAGCGGTGCAGGTTTGCGCAGGCTCTAACCCTGCCAGTGTTGGGCTGGTGTTAACCCTGCAGTGTTGGGCCACTGTTAACCCTGCAGTGTTGAGCTGGTGTTAACCCTGCAGTGTTGAGCTGGTGTTAACCCTGGAGTGTTGAGCTGGTGTTAACCCTGCAGTGTTGGGCTGGTGTTAACCCTGCAGTGTTGAGCTGGTGTTAACCCTGCCAGTGTTGAGCTGGTGTTAACCCTGCCAGTGTTGAGCTGGTGTTAACCCTGCCAGTGTTGGGCTGGTGTTAACCCTGCAGTGTTGGGCCACTGTTAACCCTGCAGTGTTGAGCTGGTGTTAACCCTGCAGTGTTGAGCTGGTGTTAACCCTGCCAGTGTTGAGCTGGTGTTAACCCTGCCAGTGTTGGGCCGGTTCTAACCCTGCCAGTGTTGGGCTGGTGTTAACCCTGCAGTGTTGAGCTGGTGTTAACCCTGGAGTGTTGAGCTGGTGTTAACCCTGCCAGTGTTGGGCCGGTTCTAACCCTGCCAGTGTTGGGCTGGTGTTAACCCTGCCAGTGTTGGGCTGGTGTTAACCCTGCCAGTGTTGGGCTGGTGTTAACCCTGCCAGTGTTGGGCTGGTGTTAACCCTGCCAGTGTTGGGCTGGTGTTAACCCTGCCAGTGTTGGGCTGGTGTTAACCCTGCCAGTGTTGGGCTGGTGTTAACCCTGCCAGTGTTGGGCTGGTGTTAACCCTGCCAGTGTTGGGCTGGTGTTAACCCTGCCAGTGTTGGGCTGGTGTTAACCCTGCCAGTGTTGGGCTGGTGTTAACCCTGCAGTGTTGGGCTGGTGTTAACCCTGCAGTGTTGGGCTGGTGTTAACCCTGCCAGTGTTGGGCTGGTGTTAACCCTGCCAGTGTTGGGCTGGTGTTAACCCTGCCAGTGTTGGGCTGGTGTTAACCCTGCCAGTGTTGGGCTGGTGTTAACCCTGCAGTGTTGGGCTGGTGTTAACCCTGCCAGTGTTGGGCTGGTGTTAACCCTGCCAGTGTTGGGCTGGTGTTAACCCTGCCAGTGTTGGGCTGGTGTTAACCCTGCAGTGTTGGGCTGGTGTTAACCCTGCCAGTGTTGGGCTGGTGTTAACCCTGCCAGTGTTGGGCTGGTGTTAACCCTGCAGTGTTGGGCTGGTGTTAACCCTGCCAGTGTTGGGCTGGTGTTAACCCTGCAGTGTTGGGCTGGTGTTAACCCTGCCAGTGTTGGGCTGGTGTTAACCCTGCCAGTGTTGGGCTGGTGTTAACCCTGCCAGTGTTGGGCTGGTGTTAACCCTGCAGTGTTGGGCTGGTGTTAACCCTGCAGTGTTGGGCTGGTGTTAACCCTGCAGTGTTGGGCTGGTGTGCTTCTCCTTTGGCCTTGAGTATTTCAGAGGCGTTTCAATGCTCTCTTGGCACAGGGCCAGTGAATAGGCTAATCATGTGATGCTTGGATGTAGCTCCAGGTGGGGTGGCAAATGTGAGACAGTCCATCCAAATGAAGGCTTGTGTGGGCTGAAGCTGATTGGTTGCAGCTGTGCAGCCCGGCGCTGCTCGGGTCGTGGAGGAGTGGTGTGGTCTTGATTTCTGGGCCCGCGTCAAAAACGACGTGTTGAAAAGCCTGTCGTTGTCTCGTGTTTGACCGACCCGCTCCCCTCCCATCAGCATCCCGATCCTCACCCTCACCCCCAGCCACATGTTAGCCTTCTCATTCCCATCTCTGCTTTTCTCACAGTCCCTGCTGCCACTTCCCATTTGTTTAAAGGTGAGCTTTGTTTCACTACTGTTACCGTGCCGTTATATGATGCTCATCAGTATAACGGCTGATCCCTCTCTGGCCACCAGGCTGTGCTGTTGTTTTTATTACTGTTCAGCACATTGGAAAATATTGGCACGTTGTCAAACTTGAATGGATATTTGATGTAGAGCCCAACGAACCAATACAGGATTTTTGGGGCCGATACCGACACCGCCACAGTTATTGCTGCTGATTTGCTCTGATTTTGCTCAGTTAGGGCTGCTCGATAAATCGATTTTGAATCGTAATCGAATTAATTAGTTAGGACGATGTAAAAAAAAAAAAAAAAATCGTCGAATCGATTTACACTTTAACTAGGTAATTACGTTACGGCGGGGCGGCTCTCTCTCATGTATGCGTGCTGCTACTCGTCCCTTCTCCCCGCTGTAAAGTCTCTCTGGAGGCTGTGACTACTGGCTACTAAAAACAGCAGCGCAAATGAACTTATTTCAACACATCCAAAGCACAGAGTGGGAGCACTGAGCAGCGTGTTGCACAGCGGGCTGTACAAGATAACGATTGCCACAACACACACACGCGCACACAAACACAGACGTAAACAACACGTGAGGGGCCACCGAGTACTGATAGATTCTGCTTCTGCTTCATAACGTTATGTTACCAGCCTCAGCTGACTCGCCCTGTCTGAATTTCATCCTAACTGCTATCTGCAGTTCCCCGCATACCTGTTGTGACTTTGTGTTATTCTAGTATTTTTTTTGTTTTTTTTTTGTTTATTGAGCAGGGACAAATGCATTGAACATTATTTCATATGACCTACAAAACAGATGTCATGCATACAGGTTTCTAGCCGAGGCTAGTACAGATATAACTCCGAGCACAGGTGGTCGCTTAGCTCTAGAGACACACACGCTACAGGCGACTCATCGAACCAAGAGTCAAATCCACCAGTGTCAAGTGACTGCAGGTTAGCAAGCAACAGCCAGGAAGTTAGGCATAGCAACGGCAAGCTAAAACAGGTATTTGGGTTGTTCTGCCTTCAGAGTAAAAGCGTAAATTCTCCCTTATGACAAAAGAGGGAAAAAATAGCTCTGCAGGGCAACAAATGTTTAGAGAAGTATAATAGTATAAGAAAATCGAGTTTTGAGAGAGAAAAATCATAAATTTTATTTTTTAGGCAAAATCGAACAGCCCTAATCCCTAGTTAGAAGCCCTCTTCCAAAATGTCTGCATGTTGATGATGCTATTGTAACAATGCCACTTGTGTTTTTCTTTCTCAGGTCACTCAAGAGATGTGGGGGAGCATCAGGAGTTGATTGAGAGATACCTATCATGAAGCCTAGATTAAGTGCTCTCTGCTTACCCAGAAAGTCTCTGACATTACCTGTAAGTAGATGTTACATTTCTTAAGAAGCTTTAATTCCGCCTAACATTATTCCATCCCATCCATTTGAGCTCTTCTTGTGTCTCACCGTTAACTCTACCACTTTTACATCTGTTGAGATTTTAGAGGAGCCAAAACCCCACAAATCAACCAATATAACACCTGTGACGTTTTTAATAAACAATAACAATAAACGTTCCCTCCGATCATTACCTCCGTACGCCGACCGTCTGACTGTCCGTCTCCGATGATGTACTTATCCACCTGAGACAATTCTGGGGCCGGCTTACATCAGCTGAGATGGTCGGTCAGCTGTGCGGGTCTCATGGTTCTCCAAAATTATATTTCCAAATAGACTTTATTTTGAAAAAGCGATTGCATATTGGGGGTCAACTAGTTTTAGTACTACGGTAGTTATGTTTGCCTACTGAAACTATTAAAACTTCATAAAGTGCCATATTAACCATATATAAAGCCCAAACAAACAGAAACTAAATAGTTGCCTTGTGGGGAAAACATGGCGGCGCTGAGTTTTCTCTGCTGCTTCAGTGCTGAAATGCATTCTGGGCAGTGTTGACTTATCGTACCAGAGGGTCAAATTGATCATTGTTGGAGGTAAATTATCATACAAATACGATAATTATCGTACGTCTGGTGTTTTGGAAAGTTTTCTGCTGTACACATTGATTATTATTATCACAGTAAGTACAGTAGCCCGAGTGACGTCACAGGTGTTATCTGCACTGAGGGCATTTTTTTGAGCATGTGCATTATAATGCCACCTTTTTCCTCCATATTTCTGCCCTGGGGGCATGTTTTAATTTTGTTTTTGTTTTTTTGGGGGGTATTTTCATAAGAATCCTGAGTCCTAACTGTAAATTATTTTTATTGTTTACCTGCACCACGCTCTTTAAGCCCGTGACACACCAAGCCGATTTGCCGGGGTACCTGCTAGTTGAATCAGGTCTCATGCAGGCGCAGAACGTACCTGCTAGTTGAATCAGGTCTCATGCAGGCGCAGAACGTACCTGCTAGTTGAATCAGGTCTCATGCAGGTGCAGAACGTACCTGCTAGTTGAATCAGGTCTCATGTAGGTGCAGAACGTACCTGCTAGTTGAATCAGGTCTCATGTAGGTGCAGAACGTACCTGCTAGTTGAATCAGGTCTCATGCAGGAGCAGAACGTACCTGCTAGTTGAATCAGGTCTCATGTAGGTGCAGAACGTACCTGCTAGTTGAATCAGGTCTCATGTAGGAGCAGAACGTACCTGCTAGGGGTGGGGGAAAAAATCGATACACCACAGTATCGCGATATTTTGCCTGACGATATCGTATCGATATTTGGACGCCAAATATCGATATTGCAAAAAAAAAAAAAAATTTTTTTTTTTTTTTTTTTTTTTTTGCAGGCCATGCCAGGCCACCGGGCTACTATAAACTTTAGTTCCAAGGCCAGCAGTAAACAAACGGTAGCATATTTTCATTTTGTTTTAACAGTAACAGTTTTGTCATAACAGTCATTTACAAATTCCCCAGTTACTGAATGGGCTGCACAAAATGTTTTGTGTAAGTGAAGTGAAGTTGCAAAAACTACATAAGTACAGTAGTCCACACACACATCCAGTTAAGGTGGACTGTATGTAGACTGTAACAAACAGTTCAGTTTGTCAGGTGCATGCAACTATGACATGACTTTATGAAAGTTGTTGGTCTGTCTACTTGACAATGTTGCTGCAATAAAATGGTTGAAGTCAGATGTACAGACTGAAAAATTGTTCTTATATAAACCAGATGTTGACAAAGTTTTCCTTTGGGGACATCATTTGCAGTTGAAAAAGTAAGAAATCGCAATATATCGCAATATCGATATATCGCAATATCGAAAATATCGCAGTATCGCAATACTATCGTATCGTGACTCAAGTATCGTTTCAGTATCGTATCGTGGGCATCTGGTGATTCCCACCCCTAGTACCTGCTAGTTGAATCAGGTCTCATGTAGGTGCAGAACGTACCTGCTAGTTGAATCAGGTCTCATGCAGGAGCAGAACGTACCTGCTAGTTGAATCAGGTCTCATGCAGGAGCAGAACGTACCTGCTAGTTGAATCAGGTCTCATGTAGGTGCAGAACGTACCTGCTAGTTGAATCAGGTCTCATGCAGGAGCAGAACGTACCTGCTAGTTGAATCAGGTCTCATGTAGGTGCAGAACGTACCTGCTAGTTGAATCAGGTCTCATGCAGGAGCAGAACGTACCTGCTAGTTGAATCAGGTCTCATGTAGGTGCAGAACGTACCTGCTAGTTGAATCAGGTCTCATGCAGGAGCAGAACGTACCTGCTAGTTGAATCAGGTCTCATGTAGGTGCAGAACGTACCTGCTAGTTGAATCAGGTCTCATGTAGGTGCAGAACGTACCTGCTAGTTGAATCAGGTCTCATGTAGGTGCAGAACGTACCTGCTAGTTGAATCAGGTCTCATGTAGGTGCAGAACGTACCTGCTAGTTGAATCAGGTCTCATGCAGGTGCAGAACGTACCTGCTAGTTGAATCAGGTCTCATGCAGGAGCAGAACGTACCTGCTAGTTGAATCAGGTCTCATGTAGGCGCAGAACGTACCTGCTAGTTGAATCAGGTCTCATGTAGGTGCAGAACGTACCTGCTAGTTGAATCAGGTCTCATGCAGGTGCAGAACGTACCTGCTAGTTGAATCAGGTCTCATGTAGGCGCAGAACGTACCTGCTAGTTGAATCAGGTCTCATGTAGGTGCAGAACGTACCTGCTAGTTGAATCAGGTCTCATGTAGGTGCAGAACGTACCTGCTAGTTGAATCAGGTCTCATGCAGGTGCAGAACGTACCTGCTAGTTGAATCAGGTCTCATGTAGGTGCAGAACGTACCTGCTAGTTGAATCAGGTCTCATGTAGGTGCAGAACGTACCTGCTAGTTGAATCAGGTCTCATGTAGGTGCAGAACGTACCTGCTAGTTGAATCAGGTCTCATGCAGGAGCAGAACGTACCTGCTAGTTGAATCAGGTCTCATGTAGGTGCAGAACGTACCTGCTAGTTGAATCAGGTCTCATGCAGGTGCAGAACGTACCTGCTAGTTGAATCAGGTCTCATGTAGGTGCAGAACGTACCTGCTAGTTGAATCAGGTCTCATGTAGGTGCAGAACGTACCTGCTAGTTGAATCAGGTCTCATGTAGGTGCAGAACGTACCTGCTAGTTGAATCAGGTCTCATGTAGGAGCAGAACGTACCTGCTAGTTGAATCAGGTCTCATGTAGGTGCAGAACGTACCTGCTAGTTGAATCAGGTCTCATGCAGGAGCAGAACGTACCTGCTAGTTGAATCAGGTCTCATGCAGGAGCAGAACGTACCTGCTAGTTGAATCAGGTCTCATGTAGGTGCAGAACGTACCTGCTAGTTGAATCAGGTCTCATGCAGGAGCAGAACGTACCTGCTAGTTGAATCAGGTCTCATGTAGGTGCAGAACGTACCTGCTAGTTGAATCAGGTCTCATGTAGGTGCAGAACGTACCTGCTAGTTGAATCAGGTCTCATGTAGGTGCAGAACGTACCTGCTAGTTGAATCAGGTCTCATGCAGGAGCAGAACGTACCTGCTAGTTGAATCAGGTCTCATGCAGGTGCAGAACGTACCTGCTAGTTGAATCAGGTCTCATGCAGGAGCAGAACGTACCTGCTAGTTGAATCAGGTCTCATGCAGGTGCAGAACGTACCTGCTAGTTGAATCAGGTCTCATGTAGGTGCAGAACGTACCTGCTAGTTGAATCAGGTCTCATGCAGGAGCAGAACGTACCTGCTAGTTGAATCAGGTCTCATGCAGGTGCAGAATGTACCTGCTAGTTGAATCAGGTCTCATGCAGGTGCAGAACGTACCTGCTAGTTGAATCAGGTCTCATGCAGGAGCAGAACGTACCTGCTAGTTGAATCAGGTCTCATGTAGGTGCAGAACGTACCTGCTAGTTGAATCAGGTCTCATGTAGGTGCAGAACGTACCTGCTAGTTGAATCAGGTCTCATGCAGGAGCAGAACGTACCTGCTAGTTGAATCAGGTCTCATGTAGGTGCAGAACGTACCTGCTAGTTGAATCAGGTCTCATGCAGGAGCAGAACGTACCTGCTAGTTGAATCAGGTCTCATGCAGGAGCAGAACGTACCTGCTAGTTGAATCAGGTCTCATGTAGGTGCAGAACGTACCTGCTAGTTGAATCAGGTCTCATGCAGGTGCAGAACGTACCTGCTAGTTGAATCAGGTCTCATGCAGGAGCAGAACGTACCTGCTAGTTGAATCAGGTCTCATGTAGGTGCAGAACGTACCTGCTAGTTGAATCAGGTCTCATGCAGGAGCAGAACGTACCTGCTAGTTGAATCAGGTCTCATGCAGGTGCAGAATGTACCTGCTAGTTGAATCAGGTCTCATGCAGGTGCAGAACGTACCTGCTAGTTGAATCAGGTCTCATGCAGGAGCAGAACGTACCTGCTAGTTGAATCAGGTCTCATGTAGGTGCAGAACGTACCTGCTAGTTGAATCAGGTCTCATGTAGGTGCAGAACGTACCTGCTAGTTGAATCAGGTCTCATGCAGGAGCAGAACGTACCTGCTAGTTGAATCAGGTCTCATGTAGGTGCAGAACGTACCTGCTAGTTGAATCAGGTCTCATGCAGGAGCAGAACGTACCTGCTAGTTGAATCAGGTCTCATGCAGGAGCAGAACGTACCTGCTAGTTGAATCAGGTCTCATGTAGGTGCAGAACGTACCTGCTAGTTGAATCAGGTCTCATGCAGGTGCAGAACGTACCTGCTAGTTGAATCAGGTCTCATGCAGGAGCAGAACGTACCTGCTAGTTGAATCAGGTCTCATGTAGGAGCAGAACGTACCTGCTAGTTGAATCAGGTCTCATGTAGGTGCAGAACGTACCTGCTAGTTGAATCAGGTCTCATGCAGGTGCAGAACGTACCTGCTAGTTGAATCAGGTCTCATGCAGGAGCAGAACGTACCTGCTAGTTGAATCAGGTCTCATGCAGGAGCAGAACGTACCTGCTAGTTGAATCAGGTCTCATGCAGGAGCAGAACGTACCTGCTAGTTGAATCAGGTCTCATGAGCCCTTTTCCCACATGCGTACCGGAAAATTACCTGTAAGTCAATATCGGACATTTCCCTTCACACTTCGGCTCGCGCATGTGGGAATCTATCAGCGAATTTTCCTGTATGTTGGGGGGGCGGGGGGAGGGGGGAGCTTATTTGGGGGGTCGGCAAAACTCGAAATAAGTTCGCTTGTCAGTTGTCACACAATAAATCACACTCGTTTGACTTAACTCATTCAGTGCCAGCCACTTTTGGAGAACGGATGCTCCCAGTGCCAGAGTTTTCAGAGCGTTTTCAGTGATTTCTCGAGGCCCACAGAATATTGTGTGATATTACTATGTAAACACCGAACACGCACAAGAACGAGCTGGCTCTATTGTATCATCAGCAAAAAAAAGTTTATTGATACCATTTTCCGTTCTTTAGTTATGAGCCGGAGAAGATAGGTTGTTTTCAGCGTTTTCAGGCTTTTCAAATTATTAGCTGAGATAATCCGCCTTTTGTGAAATGCAGCATTTCAAGCACATTCACTGAGTCTGAAGATAATATTTTCTGATGTAGTGACGTAGTTGTTGTGTGATGCCCTGCGTGCACCACCCCCCTCCCCCCCTCCCCCGTAAACTCCTCCCCACACTGCACACAGCCTCACGCAACCATTATATTTTCGGAGTGCTGCGTTTGTCTGCTGCTGTCGGCTCTCAGCGCCACAGCAGGGAAGAGCCAACCCGGATTGCTGAATGGTTTGGCGTCAGGGGCTGCTTTCCTGGCTGCTAATCGGTTGGAGAAACTATACAGACAGACAGACAGACAGACAGGGACAGAGGGGCTCAGTTGTGAGCGCGGATTGACTCCTGTTCGGAGCCAATGTCAGCTCCCGCGACAGAGCAAATGGCTCTGGGAGCATGCATCGGGTTGTCTTTGATCCACGGCTTTTAGGCTGTTTCTCGGACCTGTCTCTAATCTGGACTGCACCGAGCAAGCACTGTCGCCACCTAATGAGTCCGTAAAATAGGTTATACACCTCCAATAGCTACTATAGTTGTACAGGAGCTGCGGAAGGCTTTGATCGACGTCCCACCGTCAAAAAACGCATTGGACGTCGAAGGACGTCCGTGGCATTCTACGTCACTATTTAATTGGACGTCGAAGGACGTCCATGGCATTCAATGAGTTAAGAGCAGCGTCAAGCCGCCAGCGTAATCAACACAGCCGATTTCCCCCTCCCCTCTCTGCTCGAGAGCAGCAGCCACGGACAGACACAGCGAATGACACAGCAAATGCACAAGCGAAATGTGGAAGTAGTTTGCTTTGATGTGCGCGAATGATTAGTTGATGCACTTTGAAGAAGTTGGGATCCGTGTCTGAGAGAAATAGTTGCTGGTTCGATGTTTATCCGTTCACCTGCGTCGCGTTGAAGCACTTTTTACAGACTGGCTTTGTTTGATGTGTCCGGGGTTGCCTTCGGAAATCAGCAAGCTGACATACTGCTCTTATTAGGCTATCACAAGATCATTTCGCCAGTTTGCTTTAATGTGCGCGAATGATTAGATTATGCCCGCTGGAACATTAAGCAACGTGTGTAGGCTACTCCTCGCCCATGATTGAAGGACCGCTGTCGCGGAAAATGACTGGAACCGTTTCCACTTGCGTCTCCTTAAGATCATACCGCTCTTCTGACTGGGTCGAAACTGGTGAAATGTCGGGGACGACGGGGTCGCGCTTATACCGGCACAGCGCCTTTCTCACATGCAGGCATTAGATCACGTACCGGTCATTTTGCGGTACAAAGCGCATGTGGGAAAAGGGCTCATGCAGGCGCAGAACGTACCTGCTAGTTGAATCAGGTCTCATGCAGGAGCAGAACGTACCTGCTAGTTGAATCAGGTCTCATGTAGGCGCAGAACGTACCTGCTAGTTGACCGTCAGCTGTCGTGTTTGCGGTGTGTTCAAATACAACTTTTTAGCCCCGACACAGGAGACGTGAGGTGATCCTTTTCAGTATTTTGTCAGCACCTTTAGAAAGTTTAGATCATCTAGTTTCATACGATTCTTTTTTAGATTGTTATTTTTTGGGCATTTTTGTTGCTTTTATTGGATAGGACGGCAGATCTAGTTTCATATGAAACCAGGATATTCTCTCTGGCGTTAAAACTGAGCCCGCTACAGCCTCTGAAAGACCGTAAACCAAATACCATCATGTCACCTAACTCATCTCGGGCCACCAGAAAGGTTCCCGAGGGTCAGCTCTGCTTGTGTGTGACGAGGGTCAGCTCTGCTTGTGTGTGACGAGGGTCAGCTCTGCTTGTGTGTGACGAGGGTCAGCTCTGCTTGTGTGTGACGAGGGTCAGCTCTGTTTGTGTGTGACGAGGGTCAGCTCTGTTTGTGTGTGACGAGGGTCAGCTCTGCTTGTGTGTGACGAGGGTCAGCTCTGTTTGTGTGTGACGAGGGTCAGCTCTGTTTGTGTGTGACGAGGGTCAGCTCTGCTTGTGTGTGACGAGGGTCAGCTCTGTTTGTGTGTGACGAGGGTCAGCTCTGTTTGTGTGTGACGAGGGTCAGCTCTGTTTGTGTGTGACGAGGGTCAGCTCTGCTTGTGTGTGACGAGGGTCAGCTCTGTTTGTGTGTGACGAGGGTCAGCTCTGCTTGTGTGTGACGAGGGTCAGCTCTGTTTGTGTGTGACGAGGGTCAGCTCTGTTTGTGTGTGACGAGGGTCAGCTCTGCTTGTGTGTGACGAGGGTCAGCTCTGTTTGTGTGTGACGAGGGTCAGCTCTGTTTGTGTGTGACGAGGGTCAGCTCTGCTTGTGTGTGACGAGGGTCAGCTCTGTTTGTGTGTGACGAGGGTCAGCTCTGTTTGTGTGTGACGAGGGTCAGCTCTGCTTGTGTGTGACGAGGGTCAGCTCTGTTTGTGTGTGACGAGGGTCAGCTCTGTTTGTGTGTGACGAGGGTCAGCTCTGTTTGTGTGTGACGAGGGTCAGCTCTGCTTGTGTGTGACGAGGGTCAGCTCTGTTTGTGTGTGACGAGGGTCAGCTCTGCTTGTGTGTGACGAGGGTCAGCTCTGTTTGTGTGTGACGAGGGTCAGCTCTGTTTGTGTGTGACGAGGGTCAGCTCTGCTTGTGTGTGACGAGGGTCAGCTCTGTTTGTGTGTGACGAGGGTCAGCTCTGTTTGTGTGTGACGAGGGTCAGCTCTGCTTGTGTGTGACGAGGGTCAGCTCTGTTTGTGTGTGACGAGGGTCAGCTCTGTTTGTGTGTGACGAGGGTCAGCTCTGCTTGTGTGTGACGAGGGTCAGCTCTGTTTGTGTGTGACGAGGGTCAGCTCTGCTTGTGTGTGACGAGGGTCAGCTCTGTTTGTGTGTGACGAGGGTCAGCTCTGTTTGTGTGTGACGAGGGTCAGCTCTGCTTGTGTGTGACGAGGGTCAGCTCTGTTTGTGTGTGACGAGGGTCAGCTCTGTTTGTGTGTGACGAGGGTCAGCTCTGTTTGTGTGTGACGAGGGTCAGCTCTGCTTGTGTGTGACGAGGGTCAGCTCTGTTTGTGTGTGACGAGGGTCAGCTCTGCTTGTGTGTGACGAGGGTCAGCTCTGTTTGTGTGTGACGAGGGTCAGCTCTGTTTGTGTGTGACGAGGGTCAGCTCTGTTTGTGTGTGACGAGGGTCAGCTCTGTTTGTGTGTGACGAGGGTCAGCTCTGTTTGTGTGTGACGAGGGTCAGCTCTGTTTGTGTGTGACGAGGGTCAGCTCTGTTTGTGTGTGACGAGGGTCAGCTCTGTTTGTGTGTGACGAGGGTCAGCTCTGTTTGTGTGTGACGAGGGTCAGCTCTGTTTGTGTGTGACGAGGGTCAGCTCTGTTTGTGTGTGACGAGGGTCAGCTCTGTTTGTGTGTGACGAGGGTCAGCTCTGCTTGTGTGTGACGAGGGTCAGCTCTGTTTGTGTGTGACGAGGGTCAGCTCTGCTTGTGTGTGACGAGGGTCAGCTCTGTTTGTGTGTGACGAGGGTCAGCTCTGCTTGTGTGTGTCGAGGGCCAGCTCTGCTTGTGTGTGTCGAGGGCCAGCTCTGCTTGTGTGTGACGAGGGCCAGCTCTGCTTGTGTGTGACGAGGGTCAGCTCTGCTTGTGTGTGTCGAGGGCCAGCTCTGCTTGTGTGTGTCGAGGGCCAGCTCTGCTTGTGTGTGACGAGGGTCAGCTCTGCTTGTGTGTGTCGAGGGCCAGCTCTGCTTGTGTGTGTCGAGGGCCAGCTCTGCTTGTGTGTGTCGAGGGCCAGCTCTGCTTGTGTGTGTCGAGGGCCAGCTCTGCTTGTGTGTGACGAGGGCCAGCTCTGCTTGTGTGTGACGAGGGTCAGCTCTGCTTGTGTGTGTCGAGGGCCAGCTCTGCTTGTGTGTGTCGAGGGCCAGCTCTGCTTGTGTGTGACGAGGGTCAGCTCTGCTTGTGTGTGTCGAGGGCCAGCTCTGCTTGTGTGTGTCGAGGGCCAGCTCTGCTTGTGTGTGACGAGGGTCAGCTCTGCTTGTGTGTGTCGAGGGTCAGCTCTGTTTGTGTGTGACGAGGGCCAGCTCTGCTTGTGTGTGACGAGGGCCAGCTCTGCTTGTGTGTGTCGAGGGCCAGCTCTGCTTGTGTGTGACGAGGGTCAGCTCTGCTTGTGTGTGACGAGGGTCAGCTCTGCTTGTGTGTGACGAGGGTCAGCTCTGCTTGTGTGTGTCGAGGGCCAGCTCTGCTTGTGTGTGACGAGGGTCAGCTCTGCTTGTGTGTGACGAGGGTCAGCTCTGTTTGTGTGTGACGAGGGCCAGCTCTGCTTGTGTGTGACGAGGGCCAGCTCTGCTTGTGTGTGTCGAGGGCCAGCTCTGCTTGTGTGTGACGAGGGTCAGCTCTGCTTGTGTGTGACGAGGGTCAGCTCTGCTTGTGTGTGACGAGGGTCAGCTCTGCTTGTGTGTGTCGAGGGCCAGCTCTGCTTGTGTGTGACGAGGGCCAGCTCTGCTTGTGTGTGACGAGGGTCAGCTCTGTTTGTGTGTGACGAGGGCCAGCTCTGCTTGTGTGTGACAAGGGCCAGCTCTGCTTGTGTGTGACGAGGGCCAGCTCTGCTTGTGTGTGACGAGGGTCAGCTCTGCTTGTGTGTGACGAGGGTCAGCTCTGCTTGTGTGTGACGAGGGTCAGCTCTGCTTGTGTGTGTCGAGGGCCAGCTCTGCTTGTGTGTGTCGAGGGCCAGCTCTGCTTGTGTGTGTCGAGGGCCAGCTCTTCTTGTGTGTGTCGAGGGCCAGCTCTTCTTGTGTGTGTTGAGGGCCAGCTCTGCTTGTGTTGAGGGCCAGCTCTGCTTGTGTGTGTCGAGGGCCAGCTCTGCTTGTGTGTGTCGAGGGCCAGCTCTGCTTGTGTTGAGGGCCAGCTCTGCTTGTGTGTGTCGAGGGCCAGCTCTGCTTGTGTGTGTCGAGGGCCAGCTCTGCTTGTGTGTGTCGAGGGCCAGCTCTGCTTGTGTGTGTCAAGGGCCAGCTCTGCTTGTGTGTGTCGAGGGCCAGCTCTGCTTGTGTGTGTCGAGGGCCAGCTCTGCTTGTGTGTGTCGAGGGCCAGCTCTGCTTGTGTGTGACGAGGGTCAGCTCTGCTTGTGTGTGTCGAGGGCCAGCTCTGCTTGTGTGTGTCAAGGGCCAGCTCTTCTTGTGTGTGTTGAGGGCCAGCTCTGCTTGTGTGTGACGAGGGTCAGCTCTTCTTGTGTGTGTCGAGGGCCAGCTCTTCTTGTGTGTGACGAGGGTCAGCTCTGCTTGTGTGTGACGAGGGCCAGCTCTGCTTGTGTTGAGGGCCAGCTCTGCTTGTGTGTGTTGAGGGCCAGCTCTGCTTGTGTGTGACGAGGGCCAGCTCTGCTTGTGTGTGTCAAGGGCCAGCTCTGCTTGTGTTGAGGGCCAGCTCTGCTTGTGTGTGTTGAGGGCCAGCTCTGCTTGTGTGTGTCGAGGGCCAGCTCTGCTTGTGTGTGACGAGGGCCAGCTCTGCTTGTGTCGAGGGCCAGCTCTGCTTGTGTCGAGGGCCAGCTCTGCTTGTGTCGAGGGCCAGCTCTGCTTGTGTCGATGGTCAGCTCTGCTTGCAACAGCTTGGATCTTACTTTAATCAGTCTGTTTTGTTTCTAAGAAATATAGAACTGGATCTTTGCTATCGTTCCTGATCCTGGGTGGGGACGCTGATGATCCTGGGTGGGGACGCTGATGCGCTTGCCACCTTTTTCAAAGTGTGAACCACTTGAACTGACTAACGTGAGTTCTCCTCGTCTCCCCCGCCAGTGAACTTTCAAAAGAGGAGGAGGAGTATGGAATGAGATAAAGCGGACTCCCCACCTCCGCCCCCTGTCTGAAGCATGGCAGGCCTACAGCTCGTCACCCCCGCCTCTTCACCCATGGGGCCTTTCTTTGGTCTGCCATGGCAGCAGGAGGCCATCCATGATAACATCTACACACCTAGGAAATATCAGGCAAGGACCAGAGCATGCTTTTGTTTCAGGCATCTACTGTCTATCTATGGACCAGAGCATGCTGTTGTTTCAGGCATCTACTGTCTATCTATGGACCAGAGCATGCTGTTGTTTCAGGCATCTACTGTCTATCTACTATGTGTATATTTAGCCCTTTTCACTTCCCACCCAATTCACCCATTTTGTGTCTAAAAGGCAGGAAGTAACAGGTGCAAGAACATTAATGAGGGTTTCTAATAGGGGTGCTCCAAAAAATCGATTCTGAAAGGATCGCGATTCTTAATGCCACGATTCCTGGATCGATTCCAAACTCCCAAGAATCGATTCTTAAAATTGTAAAAAAAAAAAAAAAAAAAAAAAATTTTTTACAGTGCACCTGAACGCAACATGCAAGATACCGGCTGAATAAGTGTCCAAATGTTCATGTCATTTGTGTACTGTACTGCCACGGTGCCACCACCTCTTGCACTTAAGAACTCTGGTTAATGTATTCCCCCCAAAAGTCTACAGATCCCCCCCAGCCTATAAATCCATCTTATCTGAAGAACATAAGGGGGGAATTCCCCCCTAGTTTGCAAAAATGAATTTAGGCCCTGACTGTAATACAGAAGTTGAATTTGAAGTTCAGCATTAATACATTTGTAATTTTTTGTCTTATATTTACAGTACCGTAAATTCCGGACTATAAGACGCACCGGTGTATAAGCCGCGGGACCAAAATTGACTATTTTTTTCTTCTATAAGCCGCACCGGTCTATAAGCCGCGGGTGTTTTGATGTTTAATTACCATATGAAAGGGTTCGTGCACAGAGAGGAATGTCGGGAAAGCGATGGCTGTTTGGGGAAGCTCCCATTTATTAACATTTCAACAAAACAAAACAAAAGTCAGGTCACTAATCCCCAGACAAAATCACACAACAATAGGCTATATGTGCAGCAAAACTGTAACCAGAGAAGTCAAGTCACTAATCCTCGTCTTCCTCTTCTTCCTGCGTACTGAAACCACCAAAGTCCTCATCTTCAGTGTCGGAAACGAACAGGTTCAGGGTGGCTTCGTCAACCACTCTCCTCTCTCCTTCATTGTCACTCAAAACCAACGAACTCCTCTTCATCTATAGCTGTGTTTCCATTACAGTTTTTCGCAAAAGAATTGCGATATTTCTACAACTTCGACAATGTACAATTGCGACTTGTAGGCGTTTCCATTGAAGTTGCGTTTGAGTGATTCCCCGTTGCAGCAGCTGCCACAGTGATTACGCACGGGGATCTGCCCCATATCCCGTCCCCTGCATGCTCAAATCCAACCAATGGTCAATGGAAATCCCAACATGAAGTTACAATGCATATAAACGAGCCTGATTATCAATTCAAAAGAAAATGAGTCGCAAAATGTTGCTGGCTGCGTGAATGCAGTCAGCGCGACAGGCAGAGGAAAAAAGGTAGCCTAATAGCCTACAACTGGTCCGATTTAGAGATGGAGGGGGGAAAAGGCTGATTTGGTTCTATAATTGCACCTGAAACGTGTGCAATGTATTAGCCTACTCACAGTCACTGTATTCACTTCAGACAGCACCACCGCACCAGTGTGTGCTTTTCATCCTCTCATCTCGCCGCTGTGCCAAATGCGCGCACACAGGCAGCCTGCTGTCACCATGGACCGATTTCTGCCATTAAACATTATCTAATTTGCCCGGCTACGCTTTTGCACAACACTCGTCTTTCTGCTAGGTAGCGTTGCTTCAAAGTTTTCCACTTGCTGCGGAGGTTTTGACACGGCTATCGAACCTTACTTACCAAACTTATTTTCCGCTCCTTTTCCAAGGGATAATATGGGTCACATGACGTGCAAATGCGAAAAATGTGTTTCCATTACACTTTTGCGATAAACTGCTATATCGACACGTCTGAAAAACCACCTCATGATCATCTACTGCTCGTTCTCATGCTGTCGAGAACGAGCAAAGCTTTTTTTTGGTGAAAGAATCCTCCAGGGCGCTTCTTGTTAACAGTCCGAGTGAGTGGCAGGTCGAACGTCCATATTTATGATCTGCTCCGGTTCGATGGAATATTCCTTGATCTTCCTTTGTGTGAATTCGCCGAAGTTTGTGATTTTCTCCTGGTAGTCGGGGGAGGGAGTTGATGGGCTTGTGGCCGTTTGCTTACCGTAATTACCATATGTAAGTGGTCACGCACAGAGGGGATTGTCGGGAAAGAGATGGCTGTTTGAGGAAGCTCCCATTTACCGTATTACCGTAACATTTCAACAAAACAACATAACACAACACCACCGTTGTTTATTTTTACAGTGCACACAGTGTCCGCGGTGTGGTGAAAAGAGGGCAAGAGAGGAAATTAAAACAGAAGTGGATTTATAGTTAGAAAGAGTGCTAAAAAAGAGAGATTTTTTTTTTTTTTTTTTTTTTTTTCTGAAAAAATCCATAGATAAGACGCACCGTTATATAAGCCGCAGGGGCCAAAAAACGGGAAAAAAGCCGCGGCTTATAGTCCGGAATTTACGGTACCTTGTGTGTTATTGCAATATAAAAGTACATAATTGAGAATCGATTCTCGATTCTGGAATCGAGAATCGATTCTGGAATCGGATCGTGACCCCAGGAATCGGATCGGATCGTGGCTTAGCCGGATCGGAGCACCCCTAGTTTCTAACTTCCAATCCATTTGGTGATCCAGTGCAGGGGTGCTCGTTACTGTTTTTCTTGCACCTGTGTTACTGCCTGCATTTTAGCCACAAAATGGGTGAATTCGGGTGGAAAGTGAAAAAGGCTAATGGTATATGTATCTGAATCTGCCTTTACAGGTAGAACTTCTTGAAGCAGCTCTTGAACACAATACTATTGTCTGCTTGAATACTGGCTCAGGGAAGACCTTTATTGCAGTACTCCTAACAAAAGAGCTCTCCCATCAAATCCGTGGAGACTTCCAAGAAAATGCGAAGAGGACTGTTTTTCTGGTCAATACAGGTATCTGCACTAGGTTTATGAATAAGTCCATTATTAATAAGTGTCCAGATCTGCCTCCTTTTCTTATATAAGAGTGATATTCAAAATGGCAATGTTCATTCTCACTTTCCATCCCACATTGGTAGTTGACACATATGACATCCTTGAGTATTTGTTTATTCAAACGTCAGATGCGTCTTTAGATCTTGCAAGTGATTGCGTGTTTGAGCAGAGGCCTAATGTTTCCTGTGTCTTTGTGCAGTTTCATCTGTGGTTCAGCAAGCAGCTGCAGTCAGGACTCACTCTGACCTCCAGGTGGCAGAGTATACCAGCTTGGAGGAGACCTCCGCATGGACGGACCAACAGTGGAGTCGAGAGGTGGTGGAGAATCAGGTGTGCTGATCATTCTCCTTGACAATGTTTGCTCTGTTTTGATAAGTGAAAACTAGTGTGGTAAAAACCGCCCGTGACCTGACATTCAGTTTCATTCTATGTATCAGTCTGGACTCCAGATGCCCACTGCGATTTCCCCAAATTACAATGTAGCCGGCTGGTAAAAATAGTATGGTGTCTCCCAAACCAACGAGCAGTAACATTAACGTTCGTAGATTAAACGCAGCAGTAGGGCTGTCAAAGAATATTCTATATTCGAATATATACTCAAATATATAAATTAAAAGAATATTCGAATATGAAATTTATATTCCATTATGATATTCGATTATTATTATTAATAATAATAATATTATTATTATTATTATTATTATTATTATTATTATTATTATTATTATTATTATTATTATTATTATATTTGATTATTATTATTAATAATAATATTATTATTATTATTATTAATAGTATAATTAGTAGTAGTAGTAGTAGTAGTGGTAGTAGTAGTATTTACATTACATTTAACCAGGTAAAAAAAAAACTGGCCAATTGGCAGCATAAAAAAAACATACATTTAGGTTTTATCCAGCTTATTTCTAGCTGCCATGATGCCTATGGGTCCTTCTTCCGGTGTAATAGACGGTTTTAATTTGACAAAAAAAAAACGTCTATGGTTTTACAGCAGAGCCATTCTGCTCTACAGCTGTAAGGGTTAATATGTCACTTTTATACATTTAGAAAAAAATGTAGACGGTCAAAGTAACCATTTAGATTACTCTTGTGTGCTCACTTTATCAAATAACAATAAATAACGGCTATTTAGAAATCTGGTTTTCGTTTTCAGCTTTATTTTATGCATTAAATGTCGTTCGGGTGCTGGGATAACATAATGCATTATGGGTAGTCGGCTACTGTGACTAATGCTAGTGGCTAGCGTTAGTTACTTTACATGGCAGTAAAACGCCAATGAATGACCAAATTGATTTAACTTTTAACCATTTCGAGTAACACTGTTTCCATACGGACCCCCAGCGTTGGTTAGTTGTTTATAACGTGACTATATTTATAACTTTTATAATGTACTCTGGGTTCCGGTTTATAATTCGGGGCTGCAGCCAAAGAGTAGAACAAAGGAAATGGCAAGCTGCAACAATAAGTCACGTTAAACCGGACCTTGTACCCACAATTATTTTTACAGTGGGGCATTCAAAAATAAGGTGGATACAAAAACACACAAATAAACATGAACAGGCAGATTTGGATTGCATACTAGGCATTGCTCGTTCTTGTGAGAGCTTGTGCTGCTGCCTGTCTGCCTGCCTCGTGCGAGATCTGGGCCACTACACTCACTGATGGACAGGAGTCACTTTGTTCACAGCCAAACGCCGCAGCAGTAGAGCCAGTGATTTCCACTCTAAGCAGTCTTAGAAGCCCTGTTTGGAAGCACTTTGGATTTTGGTCAGTAGACAGCAAAATTGTGAAATCTGAGATAAAGTTGTGTGCAAACTACGTAGCTAAGCTAGTTAGCTTACCATTACCAGCCGCCTGTGGAGCTACGGGTGCTGAATAGGGACAAACCAGACTGCAGCAAGGTAAAGCACTATTCCTCCTCCTCACCTAACTTCACTATATTCCGAAGGCTCAGTTTTTCACCTACAGTGAAGATTCAACCAACAGATGAAACTAGATGATCTAACAAATCCAGTGGTATCAAGCATCAAGGGGTACGGTGGCGCAGACGGTAGCGCTGTCGCCTCACAGCTAGAAGGTCCTGAGTTCGATTCTCACCTGGGACGCTGTGGGCGCTCGAGTTGTGACCCCCCTATATCTTCAGTGCCTACTGCCCAGGTGGGCTATGTCGTCGAAAGGGCCTTTCTGTGTGGAGTTTGCATGTTCTCCCCGTACCCCCCAGGGGGTTCCTCCGTACATAACCCCCCACTAAAAACTAGAGCCCGACCGATACTGGATTTTGGAGGCCGATACCGATATTAGGGAGTAAAAAAATTCCGATATCGATATATCGGCCGATATTCTTATATTATATATACACATTATATTACACAATTATTTTGCAATGATCCCTCAAATATCAAACACTTGACAAAGATATGACTTGACATGACTTGAGATATGTAATGTAGGGAGGATATTTTACAGCCTATCAATAAACTTTATTGTCCAAAATGACATCAATGCAATAAAACAGTAAACTGAACTGGGAATTTAATAATTATAAATACCGTAAATTCCGGACTATAAGACGCACCGGTCTATAAGCCGCGGGACCAAAATTGACTATTTTTTTCTTCTATAAGCCGCACCGGTCTATAAGCCGCGGGTGTTTTGATGTTTAATTACCATATGAAAGGGTTCGTGCACAGAGAGGAATGTCGGGAAAGCGATGGCTGTTTGGGGAAGCTCCCATTTATTAACATTTCAACAAAACAAAACAAAAGTCAGGTCACTAATCCCCAGACAAAATCACACAACAATAGGCTATATGTGCAGCAAACCTGTAACCAGAGAAGTCAAGTCACTAATCCTCGTCTTCCTCTTCTTCCTGCGTACTGAAACCACCAAAGTCCTCATCTTCAGTGTCGGAAACGAACAGGTTCAGGGTGGCTTCGTCAACCACTCTCCTCTCTCCTTCATTGTCACTCAAAACCAACGAACTCCTCTTCATCACTGTCGGCATCGAACAGCCTCTGAAGCCTCTGACGGCCCTCAGCGCCAGCTGTGGCGGCGTCATCCTCTTCATCCCGCAGCAGTCCAGCGTTTTGGAACCCGTTGGTGATTGTGGATGTTTTCACACTCCTATAATATTCCGTGCTGAGACAGTTCCTCCTGCTGCACCGTCCAACGCCTCACCATTGACTCATCGATGCCCAGGTTACGCGCGGCTGCTCTGTTTCCCTCTTTTAATGCGAGATTGACTGCTTTCAACTTGAAAGCTGCGTCGTGTGAATTTCTGCGTACCTTCCCCATGGTAAGTGAGAGTGTTGCTTCTACTGCTCGTTCTCATGCTGTCGAGAACGAGCAAAGCTTTTTTTTGGTGAAAGAATCCTCCAGGGCGCTTCTTGTTAACAGTCCGAGTGAGTGGCAGGTCGAACGTCAAAGGCACTTCATCCATATTTATGATCTGCTCCGGTTCGATGGAATATTCCTTGATCTTCCTTTGTGTGAATTCGCCGAAGTTTGTGATTTTCTCCTGGTAGTCGGGGGAGGGAGTTGATGGCCGAGTGGCCGTTTGCTTACCGTAATTACCATATGTAAGTGGTCACGCACAGAGGGGATTGTCGGGAAAGAGATGGCTGTTTGAGGAAGCTCCCATTTACCGTATTACCGTAACATTTCAACAAAACAACATAACACAACACCACCGTTGTTTATTTTTACAGTGCACACAGTGTCCGCGGTGTGGTGAAAAGAGGGCAAGAGAGGAAATTAAAACAGAAGTGGATTTATAGTTAGAAAGAGTGCTAAAAAAGAGAGATTTTATTTGTATTTTTTTTTTTTTTCTGAAAAAATCCATAGATAAGACGCACCGTTATATAAGCCGCAGGGGCCAAAAAACGGGAAAAAAGCCGCGGCTTATAGTCCGGAATTTACGGTAACTAGAAATACAAAAACACAAATAGAACAAATATAAAATATAACTTGAGTTAAGAAAAAAGATCAAATATACACAACATGCTGTCTATAACTTAAAAAACTGCTAAATTAAAAAATATCGGCATATCGGCCAACATATCGGCCGATACCGATATATCGGTTATCGGCCAATATCGGCCGATAATATCGGTGGACCGATATATCGGTCGGGCTCTACTAAAAACATGCAGAAGATCGTCATCCGACCAGTGACGACAACATCTGAAGTTGGTCCCCGGGCGCTGGAAAGAAAAAGCGACCACTGCTCCCGGCCTGCTCCCTGGAGGAAAGGACAAGCCTGGATGGGTCAAATGCAGAGGACATATTTCACCGGCCACCGTCAGCATGAGTGTGTGTAGTGGCCGCATGCATGTGTTGTAGTGTGTTCGTGTGACAATAAAGACGGGCTTCCGTCTGAAATCGTGTTCGTGTTTTTTCTTTTTTTAAAGCTTGTCATGCTAGGCCCTCGGGAAGCTGTTGCAATAACGCTCTGAATTTCGTCTATTTTGGCGAGGGAAAAGCTATATGAATGAGCGCAATTAAATACACTGTTACAGACATAATATTATACATTTGAATATATTCGAACAAATATGTATTTTTTAGAAGGAATATTCTAATATCATTGTTGACCAATTTTGACAGCCCTACACAGCAGTAAGTGCAGTTATCGCAGAAATAGACTCAATAACAAGAACCAGAGTATGTTGCAGCAAAGTTTCTCCTTTTCAGATTTGGTGATGTTGATTGGCTGAAGGAGTAAGTAGTCCCGCCCACTGAAATCACTGGACGGCTGGAAATCCAGACTGATACAGTATGTAGAGTGAAACAATGTGAGGTCACGTGATCAGGTTGGTTTTATCAGGCTAAGTGAAAGCTAGCTTAGCGCTAGTTCCATGCTTGCCTCTCAGCACATGGAGACACTTCATCTTTGCATACAAACTTGATATCAAATGAAATGGCACTATGTGTTATTAGCACCTTCATCAAGGCTCCACGGGGGTGGATGGAATCAAACTGTAATGTTTGTCGACAGTAATATTCCTGCTTTCCCCGGTTTCCTCATTGTGTTTTCCATGATACAGGTGCTGGTCATGACTTGTCACATCTTCCTGCATGTTCTGAGGAATGGAGCCTTGCCATTGTCTAAAATCAACCTGGTGGTGTTTGATGAGTGTCATCTGGCCATCACAGACCACCCCTACCAGCAGATAATGCAGGTGAGATATTACATCACAGACCACCCCTACCAGCAGATAATGCAGGTGAGATATTACATCACAGACCACCCCTACCAGCAGATAATGCAGGTGAGATATTACATCACAGACCACCCCTACCGGCATATAATGCAGGTGAGATATTACATCACAGACCACCCCTACCAGCAGATAATGCAGGTGAGATATTACATCACAGACCACCCCTACCAGCAGATAATGCAGGTGAGATATTACATCACAGACCACCCCTACCAGGAGATAATGCAGGTGAGATATTACATCACAGACCACCCCTACCAGCAGATAATGCAGGTGAGATATTACATCACAGACCACCCCTACCAGCAGATAATGCAGGTGAGATATTACATCACAGACCACCCCTACCGGCATATAATGCAGGTGAGATATTACATCACAGACCACCCCTACCGGCAGATAATGCAGGTGAGATATTACATCACAGACCACCCCTACCGGCAGATAATGCAGGTGAGATATTACATCACAGACCACCCCTACCAGCAGATAATGCAGGTGAGATATTACATCACAGACCACCCCTACCGGCAGATAATGCAGGTGAGATATTACATCACAGACCACCCCTACCAGCAGATAATGCAGGTGAGATATTACATCACAGACCACCCCTACCAGCAGATAATGCAGGTGAGATATTACATCACAGACCACCCCTACCGGCAGATAATGCAGGTGAGATATTACATCACAGACCACCCCTACCGGCAGATAATGCAGGTGAGATATTACATCACAGACCACCCCTACCGGCAGATAATGCAGGTGAGATATTACATCACAGACCACCCCTACCAGCAGATAATGCAGGTGAGATATTACATCACAGACCACCCCTACCGGCAGATAATGCAGGTGAGATATTACATCACAGACCACCCCTACCGGCAGATAATGCAGGTGAGATATTACAGTCCTTAAAGAGAACATGAAACCTTTGATCATAGTCTAGTTCATTTGCATTTCAGCTGAGTCAAGACAGGACACTGCTTTCTCGTCTGAAATGTACCTAGATTTGCTAGAAAGATGAACAACATTTCACCTTTTCACCAACTAGGGCGTTGCTAGATGTCACTAGGTTGATTGTACAGTACAGAACAGGAGAGTACAGTACTAGTGTAGTCTGTACTAGTTAAGTGTTGGTAGGAAGGATTTTGAATTCTAACAGGCTCACAGCATATGCTGTTGTGTTTCAGACTTGGATTGTGGTTGTTTTGATTTGTCAAAATGTTCAAAATCCTTACTACTGTACTGTACAGTCAACCTAGTGACATCACCTTCCCATTAGTCAAGCTTAATTCCATAATGGTCCAAAGCCAAAAAACACTGGACAGACTTAAGAGGGGAAATGAGTCATTTTCTTTCTGTCTGATAGGGTGTAATGGAGAAACTGTCTCCCGTACAAGACTCAGCCTGAGTGATGTCTTTTCTGTCTGTTCAGCTGTTTGAGGGCTCTACGTGTGGCCCTCGGATTCTGGGTCTCACTGCCTCCATTCTGAATGGAAAGTGTGACCCATCAGAACTGGAGCAGAAGATCCAGAACCTGGAGCGAATCCTGAGGAGCAACGCTGAGACCGCCACTGACCTTGTGGTCCTGGACAGGTAGGGCAAGGCACTGTACTATATCACGCCTACACCAGGGGCAGTGTTTCCCGCAGAATCCAAATGTATTGGTTTGATTGATTGATTGACTTTATTTGGTGAATGTCAACAATGATACAGGGAATACAAACAATCACCGAGGATAAAAACACAATAAAGCCACTGGCTTATTTCCATTGCGGTTGTGGTTAGGGATGTCGACGGTTAACCGTTAACCGGTTGACCGCCGACAACGTCATTGGTCGGTTAAGCATGTCGGTCAAACGGTTAATTTGCATATTAAATTGGCATACAACGTGTTGCCAATATGGTGTTTTTTTTCCTCCCCCGCTGTAAGCAATGTTAACAAGTAGTTACTGTAGCAGCAGGATATAGGAATTAAAAGCTCCTGCCAGAACAACATTAATTTAGAGAAAGGCTTTTCCAAATGTTTGAGAGAAAAGCCGTGTGCATTGTCAAGCAGCACTGACTTCTCTGTCCGCTCCTCCACACATGCGCCACAGCCCCGCCCCCCTCTGCTTTGACCAGACAGGAGAAGTGCGATACATTCTCCCCTGACGCGCCGCCCTGCCTGCCCTGTGCTAGACTACAGCCAGCCAGTCACTTTGCTGCTTCTGTGTTCCAGCCGCTGAAACGGCTTTTCAGTTTGGTCAGGACAGGAGCGCATGGCCTGAAACCCGACACCTTGCTCATCTCACAGCGTTCAGCGTGCACTGCACTTCATTCGGTTTCACTCTCTCTCCCTCCCTCTCTGCATGTTCATCATGCACACGCTCGCACTCAATGATCAAACGGTAGTTTTTTACCGTGTTACAAAAATGCAGACATGCGTCTAATTGACGATTGAAAAGTAACAATTAACGTTAGTCTTTACTGTCCAACACAGAGCAGTTCGGAGGAATTGTTTCACAACGAGAGACGGATTGTTTGTAGACTGCATTCATTGACACTTTCAAAGCCGGTGTGAAAGCAGCTACTGACAGCTGCATGTGGAGCCCTGCAAGTTAGAGAGCATAGCCCTCGTTGCGTGCGTGAAGACAGAGGGAGAAGGAGTGAGACCAAAAGCAGGTATTATATATTGCTAAAAGTATAAGATACTGTAGTAATGCACGTGTTGTCAGTGCGCCTTGCAGCCTGGGCTGTCGTCCACTCAAAGTACTTCACGGGGCGGCTGCGTGTCAATTGACGTGTCCTTAATATGCAAAGCATGCAGCTCTAAGCAGTATAGCCTATCGGAGGAATGTTTTTGTTTAGATGGCTGGAGGATTCAACTTGTCTTTTCGTTTTGTTAATGTGTTTTCTTCTGCTTGTAGATGTAAAAATAAACGCTTTCTAATGAAAAAAAATCAAGCATTTGTTGTGGTAAGGGTTTAATGGGGCACAGACAGTCAAAATGCGCATTTTAATCTTCTCGGTTAACCGACACTTGTCGGCTAATGACTGTCGGTTGTCGGTCAAGAAAAATGATGATTTTCGACATCCCTAGTTGTGGTGTGTGTGTGTTTGTGTGTGTGTTTGGGTACTTTGAGTACTTTGTGTCAAAGATAGCATAACATACAAATATAAACAGTGCTACAATGTTCTGTTTTTTGCTTGCTGTCATTCAAATCATTAAAATACTGGGTGGCTAACAATTTCCACATAGCTTAGTTCATCCATCCATCTTCAACCACCTATCCAGGATGGGGTCGTGTTGGTAGCAGGTCCAGCAGGGAACCCCAAACTTATGTTTCCCTGCCCACATTAGCCAGCTCTGACTGGGAGATCCCGAGGCGTTCCCAGGCCAGCGTGGAGATATCATCTCTCCACCTAGCCCTCGGTCTGCCCCGTGGTCTCCTCCCAGCTGGATGCGCCTGGAACACCTCCCTAGGGAGGCCACCATCCTTACCAGATGCCCCATCCACCTCAACTGGCTCTTTTCTACGCTAAGGAGCAGCGGCTCTACTCACGGATGACTGAGCTTCTCACCTTCTCCTAAGGGAGATGCCAGCCACCCTCCTGCTAGCTCCTAGTTATTAAACCTAACTGACACATTCTACTTACATTTGGTCATCTACTCACACAACAGGCAGGTTTTAAGTCCTCGGAAAAAATATATGATGGTGACCTCTGTGTGGGAAACACTGAGGCATGCCCCCTTCACATAATATAAGAACAAAAATACAACCACATACTCCCACATAATCATAAACATAAATACATTAGGGATGGGCATCGAATTTCGAATTTTCGAATAATCGTTGTTATTATCAAGGTCGACTTTTATTATTGAAATTCGAAATTTGAAAAAAAAAAAAAAAAAAAAAAAAATTTGGGAGTGAAATGTTGCATTGTCTCCCCTGATTCTAAGTATAGTCAAATCGCTTGGTTTGAGCAAGTAAAACAATTTTTATAAGCATTTTAAGCAAGGTTTATGGAAAAATGAATGGCGGATAAAATCCCATGAAGAGGGAGAGGGGGTGACTTTGGCACCCCTTTGGCACTCAGACCTGAGCCTACTAAATATTTAATGAACCACTCATGATTGTCAAAACTGTTTTTTATTTTCGAAAATGTCAATGTCATGTAACATGTTCTTTACTTCAGTGGTGCAATGCTTGTTTGAGCTAAAAATCCACAGCAGAAGCTTTTTATATTAATTAATAAAGCCGTAGACTTAGAATCAGGGGAGACAATACATTTCACTCACAAAAAAAAAAAAAAAATTACCGTACATTTTTAATTTTTTTTACATTTTTATTTTTATTTTCGAATTTCGAATTAAATTCGAATTTGGCCAGCGAATTTCGAATAGTGTTTTTGCTAGAAATGCCCATCCCTAAAATACATTCATACATATATACAGGTTCAAGGTTTTGAATGAGTCGTGTTTGAACTTAATATGCAAATAAATCCAAACAGATGATGGCAATATGTTGAGTTGAATATGTCTGTTTGCTGAAGTGTAGCCTGTCTGTGTATGTCCACCCATTGCAGATATGCCTGTCAGCCCAGAGAGGTGGTGCTGGACTGTGGCCCCTACCTGGACAAGAGTGGCCTCTCCTCCCGCCTGCAGGCCGAGCTGGATGATGCTCTCCTCTTCTTGGATGACTGCAACATATCTGTGGTCAGAGAAGACCGTGATCCCACCTTCATCTCCAAACAGGTTAGAGGAATGGCTACAATGCATAGTTGTAGTTTATGGAGTAATAGTGCCTTCCATTTGCATCGGGCACTAGGAATATCGCAGTTTGTAGACCTCTGGTTGTACTCTGTGTATTATGTCTGTATTGTGTGTACATCGTGTGTACATTGTGCGTACTGTATTGTATGTACATCCTTGAATATTTGTATGTATAGCTTTGCTCATGTGGTTTTATATTTGATTATGTTTCTGTTTGGGTATGTCCTCTGGGGTGTATTTTAGTGACTTTCTGTACTGACTTTCTAGTCAATACATTTGTATACATAGCTTTACTCTTGTGGTTTTTTATATTTGATTTTTTGGGTATGTCCTTTTGGGTTGTGTTTTGGTGTAGGAGTCGCCTGTGGACAGGTGTTGAACATTAGCGTTCTGCTACATACACTTAACACTGTGTATCTGGTTACTGTGCATACATGTATGTTACATCTCCAATGCTCTGGGATGTCCATATCAAATACATGTAACCTAACCTAAGTTGAGTGACGTCACACCTGAGTTCATTGCGTTCCATTTAAACAGTCGGGAAACCAGCCGCTGTTAGCTCTAGCGGGGCTAGCCCATTGTTAGCAATATAGCAATGCATTTCGCTGTATTTTGCGCATACAGACAATGTAGCAAGTAGCATCATGTCCACAGATAGAAGTTAGACAGTGCTGTGTGTATGACTGATTGAATGAGACACAAATAGGACAGAAGTACTAATAAACAGTATTTACTACAACTTTAACTACTGTTGAAGCGCGGTACTGCCATCTTGGATTTTGAGGTCGGGGCGGGTGAGCCTCCCCCGAGTTTAGCAGAGAAAATCCGGGGGCAAGTTGAAGTGACGTCACATGCCTGACCTTTGAACCGTGAAATCCCCAGCTCCCAATACAAATGGAAGGCACTATAAGTACCGGCTTAAATTCAGGCCTAGGGGAACCGGAACGCAATACAAGAGTGCCCCCACTCTACAAACTCCCAAGAATGGTGAGCTGAACCAAGGTCAAAAGTTGACAAAGTGAAGTAGCAGTTTATTTATTTTTACAGGCAACAAACTAATCCCCAACCATAACCTTCCCTCAAAAGAAAAGGCATACAATCAGATCAACGCCCATTCCAGTACTGGGAACTGTACTGGGGGCGGCTGTAGCTCAGGAGGTAGAGCAGGTCATCCACTAATCAATTTTGGTAAAAGAGGTCGGTGGTTCGATCCCCGCCTCCTGCAGTCTGCATGTCGAAGTGTCCTTGGGCAAGATACTGAACGATAAATTGCTCCCGATGGTGTGCCAGCACCCTGCGTGGTAGCTTGCGGCCATCGGTGTGTGAATGGGTGAATGTACGACTACTGATTGTAAAGGGCTTTAGATAAAAGCGCTATATAAATGCAGGCCATTTAGCACACTGGATGTAGGATCGGCATCCCCACTAAGAAGTGTTTTCAGCGTTCCCATGGGTCCTTGAAATCCTTGAAAGTTTGTTGAGGGGGGAATCAAGGCCTTGAAAGTTTTTGAAAACAGACATAAAAGACATGCATCATTGAAAGTGTTTGAATTTATATATTTTGTGCAAGAATAGAAATAAGAAAGAAAGAAAGAAAGAAAGAAAGTGGAAACGTGTGAGCACATCCTTAGAAACAACTGGCCGTTCAAACTCCCCCTCTCTGTTGTGTGCAGGTCCTGAGTGACTGCCGGGCAGTGCTGCTGGTTCTGGGGCCCTGGTGTGCCGATAAGGTGGCTGGCATCATGGTGCGCGAGCTCCAGAAGTACATCAAGCATGAGCAGGAGGAGCTCAACCGCAAGTTCCTGCTGTTCACCGACACCATCCTGCGCAAGGTGCACGCGCTCTGCGAGGAGACCTTCTCGCCCGCCGCACTCGACCTCACGTTCGTCACGCCCAAGGTCCTGCGGCTGCTCCAGATCCTGCATGAGTACAAGCCCTTCGAGCGACAGCAGTTCGAGAGCGTCGAGTGGTACAACAACCGCAACCAGGTAGGAATGCGAATGATTAATTGACAATTTCCATCGTTAAGAATTTGCTTGATCAAACATATGTTAAGTAACCGATTAATTGACAATGTAGGCTATGTGCTATTTTCAAATGTTTTGCTGAAATTATTTAAAACCACAAGAGCATAATTTAACTTTCACCGCTTATACAGAGGAAGAAGCCAAGCAAGTAGGCAAAATTACTCCTAACAAGACAACAGTATTCATTTTAAACATTGTAATGCAATGTTGAAATACAGCACGCCTACAAGCACAATGATGGCTAATGCAGGAAGTTTGGTTGGTTGATTAACGCTGTGAGTAGGCCTAAAGACATGTGCATTTTGTATTTTCTATTTTGTATGTGAAAAGCTGTTTTTTTTTTTATATATATATGTAATGATTAATTGATCGTTAAAACCACCAATTAATCGATTATAGAAATTGATTAAAATTGGCATCCCTACGACCAGGACAACTACGTGTCCTGGAGCGACTCGGAGGATGAAGACGAGGACGAGGAGGTGGAGGCCAAAGAGAAGCCGGAAGCCAACTTCCCCTCGCCCTTCACAAACATACTGTGCGGGATCATCTTTGTGGAGAGGCGTTACACGGCTGTCGTCCTCAATCGGTAGGCCTATGTCTTCTAGGTAGGCCTATGTCTTCTAGGTAGGCCTATGTCAGCTGTTTCTCCTTTGGGCTGTGAGGTATAGACGGTTTGAACTTGCCATCCTAGATTGTCTTTTAGATAGTCATGGAATGTTCACTTTGCACCTAAAGATAACATCAGGGTCATAACATAAAGTCAGGGAAGACAAAAGTATCCTACAACTGAAATGTCTCACTAGATGAGCTTGATGGTGAAATGTTCCCAGCATGTTTTTTATGCCTCCGCCGGCGATAGCCAGGCCGGAGGCGTTATGGATTCGGGTTGTCCGTACGTGCATCCGTCCGTCCGTCTGATGTTTGTTAACGCGATATCTGAGGAACGCCTTGACGGAATTTCATCAAATTTGCCTCAAACGTCGACTTAGATTCAAGGATGAACTGATTAGATTTTGGTGGTCAAAGTTCAAGGTCACTGTGACCTCATGAACACCATTCCCAAGTTCGTTAACGCGATATCTCAAGAATGGCTTGATGGAATTTCTTCCAATTTGGCTCAGATGTCGACTTGGACGCAAGGATGAACTGATTAGATTTTGGTGATCAAAGGTCAAGGTCACTGTGACCTCTCGAACGCCATTTTCAAGCTCGTCAACGCGATATCTCAGGAATGTCTTGCGATATCTCAGGAATGTCTTGATGGAATTTCTTCCAATTTGCCTCAAACGTCCACTTGGACTCAAGGATGAACTGATTAGATTTTGGTGGTCACAGGTAGGGCTGGGTATTGGTTCAAATTTCAAGAATCGATTCGATTCCGATTCACAAGGTTCCGAATCGATTAATCCCGATTCGATTCCGATTACGTAGATTAATTTCAATATCGATTTGGTTAGTGATACTAAAACATGTTTTTTGAGCTGTAACCTGAATTACATGATTGTCCAGTTATGTAACACAGGGGTTCCCAACCTTTTTTGCGCCAAGGAAGGTAGATACATGGGAAAAAAAGTTGCAGACCGGTTGTCAATTTTAATGGTTTTAGTTACACATATATTTACTCACCAGGTGGTGACAAAGGGTAAATAACAGCCTTTTCATCTGTCAATAAAGACACTTTCACAATTATGCACAGTGATTTGATTTCAGCCTATATCATTTCTAAAAGTAGATATTAATGATCAAACATTTCCATTTATGTAGCCTACAGTATTTATGTTTTTGTTTCAACTACAAACATAAATAAATGTCAACTTGAAACTATGTTTCAACTACCACACACAGCCTATAATATTATAGCCTATGTTTATAAAAAAAAAAATATATAAAATAAAAAAAAACGATCTCTGGACATATGAATCGAAAGGATTAAAATAAAAATCGGTTAAAAATCGGAGAATCGATTTTTTTAACCCAGCCCAGTCACAGGTCAAAGTTCAAGGTCACTGACCTCACAACCGCTCATTTCATGCTGGTTAACGCGATATCTCAGGAACGCCTTGACGGAATTTCATTTAATTTTCCTCAAACGTCCACTTGGCCTCAAGGATGAACTGATTGGATTTTGGTGGTCAAAGTTCAAGGTCATTGTGACCTCACTAACCCCATTTCCAAGCTCTTTAACGCAATATCTCAGGAACGCCATGACGGAAATTCTTCCAATTTGGCTCAAACGTCGACTTGGACTCAAGCATGAACTAATTCGATTTTGGTGGTCAAAGGACAAAGGTTAAGGTCACTGTGACCTCAGAAACGCCATTTTCAAGCTTGTTAAAGCGATATCTTAAGAACGCCTTCACGGAATTTCTTCCAATTTGCCTCAAACATCCACTTGGACTTAAGGATGAACTGATTAGGTTTTGGTGATCAAAGTTCAAGGTTACTGTGACGACAGAATTTCATCTTATTTGCCTCAAATGTCCACTTGGACTCAAGGATGAACTGATTACATTTTTGTGGTCAAAGATCAAGGTCACTGTGACCTCACGAACGCCATTTTCAAGCTCGGTAACATATCTCAGTAACACCTTGACCAAATTTCTTCACATTTGGGTCAAAGTCTGGACAGACATGCATGTCGACTGCTGACTTGTTGGCAGAGGCATATATCTGCTGTGCGGTTGTTCTAGTTTTCCATTATTTTATTTTTCAAATTTTAAGAACATGAAAAACAAACTCAGACACGGAAAAGGAGAAGAAAGAACATACAAATATCATCAGCATTCCAACATTATAACATGCTACCAGCTGCATAAGGTGCTTATATGCTTGTAAGATATGTTGTGCAAATAGTTTAAACTTTCTTAAGTGAGTTGGTCCTCAGGAACCTGAGTTTCTCCATACGCACAACCGAAACCATGTCCGTTAGCCACAGCTGAAAAGAGGGTGGGGAGGTGGACTTCCACTCCTTCAGAATGAGTTTCTTAGCGACAGTCGTCCCCTGCGTCAGAGACTGCTGCACAGCCGTGGAGGAGGAGGAGCAGAGAGGATTGTTCCCAGCATGTTATCCATGACTCTATGCTCGTTTCCCCAGGCTCATCAAAGAGGCAGGGAAGCAGGATCAAGAGCTAGCTTACATCAGCAGCAACTTCATCACCGGCCACAGCATTGGCAAGAACCAGCCGCGAAACAAACAGATGGAGGTGGAGTTCAGGAAACAAGAAGAGGTACATGCCGCCTCTTATTTTAACCACTTTTGCTTGAATGGTCATGTAGCACATCTCTAAATGAGAAAATGGTGTTATATATATATAGGCCCAGTATCCATCTTACGTATACTTATTGGTTGCTGGGAAGAATTAAGGCCTAGGAAAATATGTATTTTTGAAAATGAAATTATGTAGAACCCCTGTGAATATCATACTAGTAGACACCCATGTATTTCTTTGAGGTATTTTGTCATCACTCCGTAAGAGTCATCTGTTTACATCCCCCCCCCACCCTTCCTCTCACAGGTTCTCCGCAAGTTCAGAGCTCATGAAACCAACCTGCTGATCGCCACCAGCATTGTGGAGGAAGGCGTGGATATTCCAAAGTGTAACCTTGTGGTGCGCTTCGACCTGCCCACAGAATACAGGTCCTATGTCCAGTCCAAAGGCAGAGCCCGGGCACCTGTCTCCAACTACATCATGTTGGCTGACAGAGAGAGGACCAAAACCTTTGAGGAGGATCTCACAACTTACAAGGCCATAGAAAAGGTAATATTTTAACCATTTGATTAATTTCATGATATCTGTCTGGATACTGCAAAGTGGGGCAGTTATAACTAGTTGTTGTGATTATCTTACATTTTTATTCTGGCCAGATCTTAAGGAATAAGTGCTCCAAGTCGGCAGAGGTGAGCGAGTTTGAGGTGGAACAGGTGCTGGACGATGACAACATCCTCCCGCCCTATGTGCTTAGATCTGAGGACGGAGGACCCCGCGTCACCGTCAACACAGCCATTGGACACATCAACAGGTATCCTGCCTGGTTCCACTCATGTTTTTTGCATTTCCAGGCCCATTTTCTTTGATGGTCAATCAGAAGCCAAGAGGTTTTTTTTGTAATGTGTAAAATGATTCCTCTTTATCAAGAAACTCCTAGTAGACTTTGTATTATACTGATATTAAAGCAGCTGTTTTGCTTCATGTCTTTTTTGACTCTGGTTCCAGGTACTGTGCTCGGCTGCCCAGTGACCCATTCACCCACTTGGCACCCAAATGTAAGACTGCAGAGACACAAGACGGACGCTACCAGTCCACTCTCTACCTGCCTATCAACTCCCCACTGAGAGTTCCTGTTAAGGTGACGATGAAAGCCAACATTTTAAGTCTCCGTATTGAAAAGATATTAAAAGCCATTCAATTCCAACCTAGAAACTGTGTGTGTTTAGCTGCCTTTGTAATTGTGATAGAAAGTTGGATAATTCCAGCTTTACTGCAGTTTATTATTAATGGCACATCACATTGCCACTAACTCAGGTGCTTGTGTTGATGTGTTTGTCTTTACAGGGTCCTATAATGACTTGTGCCAGGCTGGCAGAGAAAGCAGTTGCACTAGTATGTTGCGAGAAACTTCACAAAATAGGTAAAACTCAATTCAATTGAGAATATAACATGATATGCCTTTTAAAGCAGCTACAAGCAACTTTCATTGAGTGTTGATTTGAGTGGCCCCTGTGGACAAAAGCAGTAGTGTTCTCCCGGAACGAAGGCTGCGTTTCCTCAACATCAAGTCTCCTTCCGCTTTGACCAGTAGGTCAGCAAGCCTTCACTGAGCGCGCCTGAACATTGAGCCTCGCCTGCCGTTTGATTTACTGCATCAGGTTAACGCTATCACTTCATTCGCAGGCCCAAACAAAAATGACAACCCGTCTCAGACGGAGGTGAACACAGGAAGTCCCCGCTGTCTCAACCCATGCACACACAGGAAGTCCCCGCTGTCCCATGCACACACAGGAAGTCCCCGCTGTCTCAACCCATGCACACACAGGAAGTCACCGCTGTCTCAACCCATGCACACACAGGAAGTCACCGCTGTCTCAACCCATGCACACACAGGAAGTCACCGCTGTCTCAACCCATGCACACACAGGAAGTCACCGCTGTCTCAACCCATGCACACACAGGAAGTGCCCGCTGTCTCAACCCATGCACACACAGGAAGTCCCCGCTGTCTCAACCCATGCACACACAGGAAGTCCCCGCTGTCCCATGCACACACAGGAAGTCCCCGCTGTCTCAACCCATGCACACACAGGAAGTCCCTGCTGTCTCAACCCATGCACACACAGGAAGTCCCCGCTGTCTCAACCCATGCACACACAGGAAGTCCCCGCTGTCAACCCATGCACACACAGGAAGTCCCCGCTGACTCAACCCATGCACACACAGGAAGTCCCCGCTGTCTCAACCCATGCACACACAGGAAGTCCCCGCTGACTCAACCCATGCACACACAGGAAGTCCCCGCTGTCTCAACCCATGCACAGGCATTTAGAAATCTAAGCAATCTAGAAATCGCCAATCTCCTCGCTGATGTTGCTAAGATGTGAGTCATTCAAGTCTATCAGTCTAATGACTCGTATGATTCTGGGACAGACAGACGATAGTTCAGGGTTTGAGCTGTAGAGTGCACGGCACGTCCGCATCAATAATTTCGCTTCCGTGCGCCGCGGTTTTTCTTTAGTCTAATTGACGGAGTTGGAGCTGATCGATTGTAGGTCCAGACGACATTTCAGCTAATAATAATAATAATAATAATAATAATAATAATAATAATAAATAGCTCAGCTTGCTGCATATGAGATGTCGTTGGACTGTAAACAATGACGGAAGGAGCGGGACGTCCGCTCTACAAGCAAAACCCACATTATCGCTCGTCTGTCCCAGAGTCATATTAGTCGTCGGACTGATAGACTCTGGGTTTAACCCAGAGTCTATGTTCCCAGATTGTGAGGCATCAGTATTAACTTTAGACTGTTTCATAACCAGTTAAAAGTTCCTTGTAGCTGCTTTAAAATAGGAACATTTATTTTCAAACTCTATATAACGTTTCCCTGGCATCAGTCTTGTGTATCTTCTGCCTTCCTTCCTCCCTTCCATTCTTTCTCCTTCCTTCCTAGGTGAGCTAGATGACCACCTGATGCCGGTGGGGAAGGAGACGGTGAAGTATGAGGAGGAGCTGGATCTTCATGATGAGGAGGAGACCAGCGTCCCCGGTCGGCCTGGCTCCACCAAGAGGAGGCAGTGCTATCCTAAAGCCGTAAGAGAGCCCTTCTGCCAAATAGGGCAGTACCGAATTTAAAAAAATTCAAATTTGAGTAGTCTATTGAGTTTTTCCCCGAATATTCCAATGTCTGCTGTGATGTCATCATGACTAAAAACCAGGCTGGGTAGAAACCTAGCATATGGCTGGCGTGGGAAAGCGTTGATGAGCCTGTTGTCAGCCAACGTGGCTGGTCAGTTTGAAATTGTACCAGCCAGCCACGCACATTTGTTTACCAGGCAGCCATATTTTGTTCCCTACTTTTGTGTGTCTGTCTAACAACTAACTAATTAATGGCCAACTGGGGAGGGTGTTTACTATGATGAAAAATGTGAAAATGGAAAAGACTGTGAAACTCAATTGCTCTAAAAATGGCCTACTTCCACCAATAAAATGGGATGACAAAATATTATCCAGCAGTGCAGTTTTCTTCAGATTTTTGTAGAAATCAAACCCACATCAGCCTAGGTGACAGCAGTTAATGTATCAGTGAACATCAAACACAACCTTCAGTAGTAACTCCAAATAGGTTGAAAGCAAGAGTGGATAAGCATCATGCCATCAGCTGAGCACAGAATCCCTCTCCCTTATAAGGCAGTTATCCAGCAAAGAAAACAACCATAAATTGTCAAATTCAGACACTTTTCAGTGAAAGACGAACGGGCACTGCAAAACAAGCATTGACGTTAGGGTTAGGGTTAGTCCATCACATTAGGCCGAAAGGTCGGGGCGAAAACTCGGATCTCCAAAACAGCAACTTTTCAGGAAGTAAAAAAAACGGTGTGCTCTTAAAATACTAAACACCACGTCATCAAAGTTGGCACGTCTTCATTATAGTCAGGTTCTCTGGATGTGTCATCATGACATTATTAATATCTTACCTGAATAAGCTCAAATGATGTGACAGAATTATCAGCGTCTTTGAGTACCTAGAAAAGCGCTATATATATGTCATGTATTATTATTATTATCAGTCCGAGTTGAAGGCACTTTCTCCGGGATGAGCAGCCCCCGGTGGCTGCCATCATTCTGGAGCGCACAGGGACATGCCACTGCTCCTCTGGCGGCTCCCAGGCCGAGAGAAAGGCTCCGTCTTGTCACTAACGTGAACATTATCTCATCAGAAACCACTTCGATCTGCATGGTTTAAATTAGTTTGCAGCCTAGGGATAATTCTACAACTTTTTATTGATCTATTTATGTCAGACGAAGCCGGGAATAAACAAAATTATGTCAGAATTACACGGTGCGTCGGCCAGTGTCTCTTTTGCGGGTTGTACTCCTTGCCTGGGGGGATTGAGACGGAGCTAGGGGCGGACAGTTTGAGGGCAAATGGTGTTATGAGAATTACTCACAAGATCGTTTTAATGCTTTTACATTGGTTAAATTTTGTAAAACCCACACAGAGATGTGAAGGGTGACCAATGGCATTGATTTATGACAAAAATAAAAATGTGAAAAAATGGACATTCAAAGTCCCGCCCCGACAGCGACGACATGCACATTTTGTGAGTCGGATGGTAACCCTAACCCAAAAGTCTCGTCTCTTTTTGTTTCCTTTGTCCTCTGCCATGTCCAGATACCAGAGTGTCTACGGGACAGTTACGCTGTACCAGAACAGTCCTACTACCTATACGTGATTGGGATGGTCCTCACCACCCCTCTCCCCGATGAACTCAACTTCCGCAGGAGGAAGCTCTACCCACCAGAGGACACCACAAGGTGCTTCGGCATCCTGACTGCCAAACCGATACCTCGAGTATGTCAGCTGGTTATAATCTTGATCTCTTCCAACAAACTTAGCTTATGTTTTCACCTACTAGTTAGACCCTACTACCTCCTAATGCTACTACTGAGAACCACAAGTCTTTGCTTTTCTCCCCTCCAGATCCCCCATTTCCCGGTGTACACTCGCTCAGGTGAGGTGACCATCTCCATTGAGTTGCAGAAGTCGGGCTTTGTGCTCACCACCGCTCAGCTAGACCTCATCACTCGCCTGCACCAGTACGTCTTCTCCCATATCCTCCGCCTGGAGAAACCTGCACTGGAGTTCAAGCCCACGCTGGCCGACTCAGCTTACTGCGTTCTACCTCTGAATGTTGGTGAGGAGAATTACACTGGCGTTTTGGGGCTGAGCTTTACAACACTGGACACTAGGGGTGTGCCGATTAATCGTTTTTTAGATGCATCGCGATGAGTCACGTGACGATTAAAATCGATTCACAATGTTCGATTATCGATTTGCAATACAAATATACAATTTTTTTTTTTGCTTTATTTGCAAAAAATACGGTATTTCGCCCGGAAAGCAGTTCCTTAACTGTAAAACGAGACCAAAACCGAAGTACTGGAAACTGGAATCACTGAAGAAAGCATGCAGGGTGGCTGTAACATGTGATGCGTGGACTTCAGTCGCAACTGAAGATAATGGAGGTACATTTGTTTGTTTACTTTAATTAATGGATACTGACAAATATACCTTGCTTAAAAAAAATCCTGTTTGGTGAAAAAGATGCATCGAAAATCGTGATTAATCGTAATAATCGTTTAATAATCGAATCGTAGCACCCTTAATCGTAATCGAATCGAATCGTGAGGTGCCTAAGGTGGCACACCCCTACTGGACACATGTGGCTTGTGCTTGCATGATAAATGTATTGTGGCTAATCCAAAAATGTGGCCACCATATTTTTCATGCTTGATTCTAGAAAGGTTATTCTTGTTTCCTATAGGTACATGAACTTGACTTTCAACTTAGGGTTGTGCGTTGTCAACCAAATAGCCATCACGATGGTTCCACAGTGAAACATCACGATGGACGATGGCATCGTCGTTGTCGGGGGGGGGGGGGGGGGCAGACAGCGCGCAGCACTCAGCAGAGAGAGGGAGGCGGAGGGGCTCGTGCTGAAACTGAAACTGTGACCAGCGCTGAGGCTATTTAGCCTGTGGTGGTGGATATATGAATTAGTCAACTACCGGTATCTATTAATATGTTTCTTTGCCACATTTGCGCAAATTTGCGCTCACAAATGGACATCACGACGGTCCGATGTAGAAGGCTCAGAGGTCGATGGGGGTGGATGCCATCGTCCATCATGCCAACCCTATTTCAACTATCTCAGGCAATGAAACATACTCATGTCCTAGGACAGAAGTTTAGTAGTCTTTTCCCGAAACACTTTTTAGGACAATGTTTTGTGTGAAATTGTCGATTTCATGTTGATTGATTGCCTCTTTCAGTTGGGGATTCCAACACACTCGATCTGGACTTTAAGTTCATGGAGGACATTGAGAAGTCTGAGGCCCGCACTGGCATTCCTACCACTCAGTACACCAAGCAGAACACCTTCTCCTTCAAGCTGGAGGATTACCAGGACGCTGTCATCATTCCAAGGTAGTTTTGCACAGTTGGCCAATACTGGGAACTTGGTATTGAGAAATCGGTCTCTACAAGATGTTTTAAGGACCGTTTCTGTTGTGTATAAATTGTATAAAATGTTGCAATGTGATAGATGTAATTATGTTATAACAAGTGAAAACTAGCCTGAGCTAGATAAACAATATCTAGGCTAATGAGCTGTCTACATTACTATAAGTCAGGTGCACTAGCAGCTGATGGTAACCAAGCTGAACACTATAAACGTGCACAAAACAACATTTACCACATTGTCATGTTGGGAAAAGTAACCTGCAAATATAATGGTGAAAAATACCAATAGTCACCAATAGTAATGCACTGTAGCAGCTAATGTTGCAGCTAAAATACACTTATGCTAACATTACGGTACATCCTCAACAAAGCATTAGGCCCACTGGCAAACATTTTGCTGACCTTATCAGGAAAATATGGAACTTAAAATGAATCTTAGCTAGTATTTGGCTAATAGCTAACAAAGCGTTTGGCCACTCTCTGGCCAAACGCTTGTACAATCAATTTTAAATCGTCAATAAAACATGTTGGCAGTGTTCCATTTTAGCCTGAGGATCACCACATCAAATTCTGTATGCCATTTCTAATCGTCGTTTGTGGACAAACTGCCATCCTGACTTCCATTGGGTATGCTTACTTCCAGGTATCGTAACTTCGACCAGCCTCATCGATTCTACGTGGCCGACGTCTACACAGACCTCACGCCACTCAGCAAGTTCCCCTCACCAGAATATGAGACATTTGCTGAATACTACAAAACCAAGTACAACCTGGACCTGTCCAACCTGAACCAGCCCCTCCTGGACGTAGACCACACCTCCTCTAGGTCAGGCCAATGGAGATAACCACAATCTTATGTAGCTTGTAGTTTATTAAGTTGCTGGTAAATTGAATATCGTTTGCAAATAAACATGCTCTCATAACTGTTCTTCAAAGAAGTTTGAATGGACCACAAGCTTGTTATCTGATAATATGAACACCACAAAACGTAAAGCCCATTGAGTCATTAAGTAGCAAAGTAATGTCCATATACGTTGCATTTTGCACAGGGGTTAAGTTGTTGCTGCTTTCTGTATGTTCGTGCAGACTGAACTTGTTGACGCCTCGGCACCTGAACCAGAAGGGTAAGGCCCTGCCACTCAGCAGTGCAGAGAAGAGGAAGGCCAAGTGGGAGAGTCTGCAGAACAAACAGGTACCACCTACTCATCAGAGGGTCTGCAGAACAAACAGGTACCACCTACTCATCAGAGAGTCTGCAGAACAAACAGGTACCACCTACTCATCAGAGAGTCTGCAGAACAAACAGGTACCACCTGCTCATCAGAGAGTCTGCAGAACAAACAGGTACCACCTACTCACCAGAGAGTCTGCAGAACAAACAGGTACCACCTACTCACCAGAGAGTCTGCAGAACAAACAGGTACCACCTACTCATCAGAGAGTCTGCAGAACAAACAGGTACCACCTACTCATCAGAGAGTCTGCAGAACAAACAGGTACCACCTACTCATCAGAGAGTCTGCAGAACAAACAGGTACCACCTACTCATCAGAGAGTCTGCAGAACAAACAGGTACCACCTACTCATCAGAGAGTCTGCAGAACAAACAGGTACCACCTACTCATCAGAGAGTCTGCAGAACAAACAGGTACCACCTACTCACCAGAGAGTCTGCAGAACAAACAGGTACCACCTGCTCCCATCACACATGGAGAGTCTGCAGAACAAACAGGTACCACCTGCTCCCATCAGACATGGAGAGTCTGCAGAACAAACAGGTACCACCTGCTCACATCAGACCTGCAGGTCAAGTAGCTCATTAGCTGCCAACAACTCCTAAACATCATGCTGATACAAAACTAGTATCGGTGCATCTGTGCAAAAGGTGTGAATTCCACCTCAGAAAAGACAGTATTAGCCACATCATCTTTTTGTCAAACACACCGAGTGTCTCTGGCACTCTGTATTGCTATTCTGATCCTGTGTTGTTCTTCAGATCCTGGTTCCAGAGCTGTGTGCCATCCACCCCATCCCTGCGTCCCTGTGGAGGAAAGCTGTGTGTCTGCCCAGCATCCTCTACCGCCTCCACTGCCTCCTGACCGCCGAGGAGCTGAGAGCCCAGACGGCCGGGGACGCCGGAGTCGGTGCCCAGACCCTCCCCCCTGACTTCAGGTCCAAATCAAATACACAGCACAAGCCCCAGACCCTCCCCCCTGACTTCAGGTCCAAATCAAATACACAGCACAAGCCCCAGACCCTCCCCCCTGACTTCAGGTCCAAATCAAATACACAGCACAAGCCCCAGACCCTCCCCCCTGACATCAGGTCCAAATCAAATACACAGCACAAGCCCCAGACCCTCCCCCTGACTTCAGGTCCAAATAAAAGACAGTACAAGCCCCAGCACCACCAGTTCATCCAGTGCAGTGGCTTATCTTCATCATAAATTAATTCATTAGAGATTATCGCATTTTGCGAATATGCAAGAATGCTCATTCTAATCCTAGGTTTCTCTAAACCACTGTTATCTAATCTTAGGTTTCTAGGTTTGGCTTTTTATAGTCCCAATGCCAGACCCTATGGGAGTTCTTTGGCTTACTGCATGCTGCAGATCTCTCTCTGGGTTTGGGACACTTCTAGCTCCAAACTGCTGTGATTGGGGGAACCAATCACTGGAGTCTTGGCCAGTGATTGGTTCCCCCGAAATCCTGGGGGCACCAATCAATCAGTAACGACTTTAGCGATCAGGCATGCCCAGTGCCCACACAACCTGACTTTTGAAAACGACCCACCCTTTCATTGGTGCTATGACCTGTCAGTCACTCAATTTTTACCCCCTATACCCGCCCTCAAAATGGCAGCGGGGGCTGCGAAGTGGCACAGACTAATTTATGTAGTGTGTGGAGAGCAGCGATTGAACATAATATTTGAGTCTGGGGAAAGACTAGGATTTTTATGTTTCTAATGCTAGGGTTCACTAAGTCAGTATTATCATTAAACGGTTATACCGTTCACTACTAAATAATAAACCACAACTGTTTTGAGTTTGGCTGTTGAAGACCATGCAAATAAGCCTTTTGGTAAAAAGGTGGAAAAGTGTGAACTCACCTCAAGGCATTTCTACACAACTTGTTTTTGGATGTTTGCCATGGTTCTCTTTGCGTCTCACAGGTATCCAAACCTGGACTTTGGGTGGAAGAGGTCCATTGACAGCAAAACTTTCATCTCCTCTCCCGAGTCGTGCGCCGAGGACGTAGAGGGTCACTGTAACAACCAAGCGACTGTATCCCCTGAACCCGATGCCCTCACACCGCCCCACAGCCCCAACTCCTCCCGGTCTGAGCAGGGGCCCCAAAGCCCCCACTCCTCCCGGTCTGAGCAGGGGCCCCACAGCCCCCACTCCTCCCGGTCTGAACAGGAGCCCCGCACGGCACCTCGCCCCGGACACGGCGCCTGCACCAGGAATCTAACAAACGGCACTGCCCTAGTCGCCGACCGCGACGACAACGGCCACCCAGAAGAGCACCTTCACCAACACGACAATTGCCAACGCCCCCGGCCCGGCCTGCCGCAGCCGGAGAGCCCCGGATTCATACGAACCACTACCTCAGTTCCTGTGCAGCCAGCTCCCAGTCCCAAGACGCCCAGCAGCTCCAGCCCTCCCCAGCCTCGTCATGAATGTATCCCAGGGAGGACCTCAGACCACGTGAATAAAGCTACCTCAGTCTGCAGCCTGACAAACATGGGCCCCCACGCTCTCACAGCACCTTCCCCCGACCCGGCCGGCGAGGCGGGGGACTCCCCCAAGAGCCTGGGGCCCAACCCGGGCCTCATCCTGCAGGCCCTGACCCTGTCCAACGCCAGCGACGGCTTCAACCTGGAGCGGCTGGAGATGCTGGGCGACTCCTTCCTGAAGCATGCCATCACCACATACCTGTTCTGCACCTACCCCGACGCCCACGAGGGCCGCCTCTCCTACATGCGCAGCAAGAAGGTGAGAAAGCTCTTTACTTCTTTTTCTTTTCTGTTTTCTCTAGAATTGTTCTCCCATTTTCTCCCAAATTGTACCTGTTGGCCAATTCCCCCTAACCCTCTAACCCTAACCCTCTAACCCTAACCCCCTAACCCTCTAACCCTAACCCTCTAACCCTCTAACCCTAACCCTAACCCTCTAACCCTAACCCCCTAACCCTCTAACCCTAACCCTCTAACCCTAACCCTGCTGTCCCAGTCACTGCTCCACCTGAGACACCTCTGCCCATCTGGGGAGAGTTGTAGACTAGCACAGAACAAATGTGAGAAATTTCATTTTTATTTGTAAGATGTTTCTTACAAGACAAGATGTTTCTTAGGAAGACATCAGAAGAAAGTGAATAAAATATAAAACCTGTTTCTGAGAATAGCTTTTTTTGTCTTCTTTTTCCTCTTAACTCATTCCCAGGCAGAGTTTCAAAGGAAAAGTTGCCAGCCACCGCCAGGGTTTCTGATCATTTTCACTCATTTTCCGAGACCCACAGAATATTTTCTTCTATGACTATGTAAACACCGAATATCTCAAAAGAAAGAAGGAAGCATCTACTTTAATAGAAAAATAGGTTGATTCTACCTTCATCTGTTCTTTACTTATTGACACCTGAATGTTCACTGAAAACGTCCGTCTGTCCCCAAAAAGTTGAGAAAAATGTGACTCGTCCTCTCTTATCTAGGTGAGCAACTGTAACCTGTACCGCCTGGGGAAGAAGAAGGGCCTTCCCAGCCGCATGGTGGTGTCCATCTTTGACCCGCCGGTCAACTGGCTGCCCCCCGGCTACGTGGTCAACCAGGACAAGAGCATCACGGACAAGTGGGACTCAGACGAGGTCAGTCGCTCGGCTGTCGCCTTCTCAACTCACTCGCTTACATCCTGTCCCGTTTCTCTTTCCAGGGTCCACGTGAGAACTTGAGAAGGTTTTTGAAAATAGACATAAATAGACAGGGGTCATTGAAAGTGCTTGAATTTATTTATTTTGTACAATAATAGACATCCGCCCCCTAATAAATAGATTTAACACAGCACAGTTGAGACGTCTTGACACATTCAAGCCCCTCTCTTTGTAATAGTTGTCTGTGAGCTTGTGTAAAGCTGCTACTTCTCATTATTAAAAGAAATCAGTGTTGTAACAGTAATGAACCTTGATGTTGGCTCCTTGAATTTGAGGGAATTCGGCCAGGAAAGTCCTTGAATTTGATGTTTAAGAAGGTGTGGGAACCCTGTCTTTCTTTCTCATTTTCTCTCCCGTGTGTGTGTGTGTGTGTGTGTGTGTGTGTGTGTGTGTGTGCGCGCGCGTACGTCTGTGTGCGTCTTGTGTGTGTCATGATGTTGTCCAGCCACTAGAGGGCGGGGTTCCACCTTGCTGTCATGCCTCCACGCTGTTCGCCACTGAGTTGGAGTATACCAGACTCTTATTAGCCAAGCAGACACACAGCTCACACGTCACAACCTTAATTACCTGAAGTGTTTTGACTCAAATGTTTAGTTTTGTTCCCATAATAATGATGATGTTGCTAAATAGTGTTGCAAATTTAATCTATCGTGCATTACATTTTGGATGACTTCTTCTTACCAAGTTATGTAGTATCTATTGAAGACAGCATCTTGAAGGAGTCAGCAGAAGGCTATAAACGACTGTGTAATTATTGTTTTACTGTCATTTATGGCAAGGGCATTGGCAAGATCAGTATTTCTACCAACGAGCAATAATGGTATTTGTACTAGAGCTATAACGCCATTGAACTCTCCTCACCACAATAAGAGAACAACACGTCTATGAGTCATGGAGTTGGCCAGCCACCATCTCCTTACACATCCCAAAGGCCTGCTGCCATTCAATGTGAAAGCCTGTAATCTCCTCAAATGCCCCTCAACCCCTTCACCACATCTGACTCGACTTGTTTTGGAGGCCCTTCAACAGGAAGGCTTCTTTTCATCAACACACTTTCATACATGTCAGCTTGTGTATAGTGTTTCTCACAGGCTGGAGGGCTGTGTGAGAAACATTTCTTTATTTTTCTATTCAAATCAAATCATAATGTTTGAATATTAGGGATGCACCAATTATAAAATTCTGGGCCAACGACAAGCCAAAATAACAAGTTGGCCAATAGCCAATGCCGATACTAGGGATGGGAATTTCATGCATTTTCCTTAGTCGCGCACCTTAACGATCAGTTAATCGATTAATTGTTAACGTTGTTTCTCTCTCAACGATTATCTGTCAGGATTCGATTCGATGCATCGCGACACGTCCGCATCGCGATGCATCGATTAAACATTTAATTTGGACACCCCTAGCCGTCCACCACGCTTAATGGCAGCATCTCCTTTATCACCATGAAGCAAAGCTTCTGTGTTATTGTCTCTGCACACACGATGCCTGCTCCTATCGCCTAGTATTTATAACTTTTATGAGTGACCGCTTCCAAAATCAGCGTCCAGCGATTATGGAACGTGACGTTCAGCGATGCTCGTTGGGCGACCATAAATTTGCCCCTGGAGTTGAATTTTGAGAAAGGCCTCGCAATATTTACATGAATAGCATTTTCATCTTTTAGTGTGTAATGTGGTGTAATGCTTCCTAACCTCGCGTCACCAGGCTGGACTGCGTTTTACTCTTGCAAGCGCTAATCTTATCTTAGCATCTATTTGTTTGGGTTTTCCCTCAATCTACTTCCTACTTCATCACATGAAGACATTCGTGACCACTCCTTCTAGTTGCATGAGCCACCTCGGCGAGGTACGCCCTCTGCTGGAGTGGTATAAAAGTTAACACACTGTGAGCTCTGGAGATTGAAGTGACACAAAGTATCAGTTGTCGGTCAAAACAGTTAAAAAGATACTCAACACTTTTTCCACTTTAATATATATATATATACTATACTGACATTTACTTTAAAACCTAGGACAGCGCCGGTGTCACGGCCACCACCAGCAATACACTGTTGTTTTATGTGAATATTTCAGCTGGTTAGAATGCATTTCAAGAAACTGCTCTAGCTTTCATTGCAAAACTTCGGCCAATGCTAATTAGCCGACTCCTGTCTGCCTGCATCAAGCTAGCATGTTAGCCAGGCTAATATGCTTGAGGCTCCAGCTACACTGAATAAGACAGACATCGACAGCTTTGACTGGTGTTGGCTCGCTCCCCCAGTGGTCCCGTTGCATCCATACACTTCTATTACCTTCAGATAAAGGTTGTAAGCTCACCTGTAGACTCAGCTCTGTCTTAATCCGTTTCACTACTGTAAGACTGAGAATATTACTATTTCAATATTTTCATAACGTTAGGTGGTGCTGTTGGAAGCCTTGCATCGGAGAACCAATCAGTGACGCTCATGCAGAACTGGTGTCTCGCAAAACATTACCACGTTTGCGGGGAAACATATGAATCACTTAGAAACAAACATAACCTGTTAATAGGACGTGTTTCATCCGGGCCCGGCAGCTAGAGGTCTTTCCCCCAGCGATAAGCCCGACTCCCGAGGCTAACGTTACAGAGCCTGCTGCTTACTTCACAGTAGCAAGCGGACCACTTCTGGGTAGGACAAATAATTGTAAAATAAACAACAGGTATAAACTCTCTTTGCAGCACATCAGTGTCTTGCTCTATATTGGAACTATGAAACATTGCATTGCCGCTACCAAATAAAATTCTAATAATAAATGTAGGCGTGTCTGCTGCCGGCCGTTCTCGCCGGGCTCTGAACCAGATTTGGAACAGTAAATTCCCAGACGTTTGGTGGTTAGGTGGCGCTGTTGGCGCCGCTCACCAAACGTCTGGAAACCGAGACTAGCTCACCTGTAAATATCTGTGACATTTCTGATAACATCCACTTCCATGATCTTTAGACATATGTTGTAAACGCATCCCAGCGTATCGCTGACATTTTGGAACCCTCAGTATTGTGCTAATGCTAGACTATGCTAATGCTAACTTTCACATAACGAATAAGGCTCATTCAGGGTAGGCTTAGTTTTATAACTTTTACTTGCTGCTCCAGCACATCACAGCACAGGCTAAGTGATGCGACATAAATATACATGATGTAAAGTGATGGCATAAATGTGTTTTTATTGAAAAAGTGCGTGTCAATAAGCTAGTCTTGTTGGAGTGGATATCACAGTGCAACCATGTTGCGGTCAAACTTCCCACTTCACTATATCGCGTTGTATTTGCGAGGGGTATACACCCCATCGCTGTGTGTTTCTCTTAGTGTTTACATTTCATTTCATTTCATTTTCTCCAATCATGGAATTTGGTAATAAAAATTGAATCAACTGTAAAACATGGAATATTGCAAAAGTTTCCATAATTTGGCTGAAATTTATAAAAGTAGGCCTACTGTAATTATCAAAATCAAAAGTAGATCAAATTATTGTAGTAACCTAAATAATCTCTTTTTAGTTCAAATTGGCTAAAGCTGCGTTCACACCGACCTATTAAAGTTTTTTGCTGCCATCGAGTTTACATACAAAGTCAATGCAACGAGCGATTGAGCGTATATTCGCCCGGGAGAAAAATCGCTGGGCGTCCGAGCGGCAGAGACAGAGCGATAGGGAGAAAATACGCTCGTCGCTCCAGATGAAATATCCCAACTCGAGCGAAAATACGCTGGCATCAGTCGCTCGCTGTTCAACGCTGATTGGCTGCCGTGTGAGAGCGAGTCAGGGATCACACTGGCTTGGAACAAACCGCTGGTTTATTGTGTGGCAACAAACCGCATTGACAGGCTGACGGCTGACATGAAGTGAAGTCTGTCCTACCGGTATGGAGCTCGCATTAGGAGCACGCGGATAGGCTTTAGCTTGTAAACAATGACGGTGGCTCGTAGTGGACAAATATCATGACATTGCGTAACGTTATAACCCCCACATGTCCGATGAGCGATTTAAACAGAGCGACAGAGCGATTCCAAAGGGTTGAATCAAGCGACAGAGCGAAAAATAAATATCTCGGTGTGAGCACAGCTTAACTCATTGAGTGCCATGGACGTCTTTCGACATCCAATTAAATAGTGACGTAGAGTGCCACGGACGTCTTTCGACGTCCAATGCGTTTTTTGACGGTGGGACGTCGATCAAAGCCTTCCGCAGCTCCTGTACAACTATTGTAGCTATTGGAGGTCTATAACCTATTTTACAGAACCCTTAGGTGGCGACAGTGCTCTCCAGGTTAACAGAAAGGCAGAGAAAAACAGAGAATAAGTCGTTGGGGAAACGGAAATCGCATCGCATCCGTATGCATCGATATGCATGAAGCGTTTTAACGTCAGATGTGCCTGCAGCAGTCAATCTGCTCCCACAATTGAGCTCCTCCATGTCCGCTGCAACAGCCGATTCGCATGATCAGCCGTGGAGACGTTATTATTCTCAACTGGAAGCATAGGAGCCGGTGACAAACACACGCGGAAAAAGCTAGATGTCGCGCACCCTTCACAGTGCAGAGCAAACTCAGCACAGAGCCACCTCCCATACAGGAGGAGTGTGCAGTTGAGGCGAGGCGGGGCGGGCGGGGGGGGGGCACGCAGAGCAGCACACAGCCACACAACACCCAGACAGACCCAGGCAGCAGCAGGACATGGTTGGCAAACGCAAGCCAGAATATCCGATGCCCACCAGCAGCAAGAAGCTGCAACCAGCAGCGCACGCAGGGGCCAGCGCTGCTGGTTGCAGCTAAAAATATTATTCTGCCAAACAAAATTCCCTGGCTTTCACTGTTTTATTGAAGGAAATTATTTTTGAGGTGTGACTACATCAGAAAATTAGCTTCAGAGTCAGTGATGTGTTTGAAATGTTTAATTTCACAAAAGAGCCATTATCTCAGCTTCTAGAAAAAAACTGCTCTTTTTTGTTAAATCAAGCTATCTTCTCCGGCTGATAACTAAAGAACGGAAAATGATATCAATAAACCTGTTTTTGCTGATGATAGAAAAGAGTCTCATCGTTCTTTTTGCGTGTTCATTGTTTACATAGTAATATCACACAATATTCTGTGGGCCTCGAGAAATCACTGAAAAAAGCTCTGAAACTCTGGCACTGGGAGCGTCCGTTCTCCAAAAGTGGCTGGCACTCAATGAGTTAAGTGGTGTCTGTGGTGGCGGTGTGTATCACGATTGTGATGCCAGTATGATGATGTCATCAGTGATGTCGCTCGAGCAATTGTGATGTCATCAGTGATGTAATAAATCCTTCTTCTTCTGTGGTGTTTATGGCAGTGGCAACCTTTATGTTGCATTACCACCACCTTCTGGATTAACCATCCACTGTTTCCTACATTCTGTCCGTTCCATTCGTTCTCATTTGTGTAGTCATGTAATAATCCTTCCTGACTGAGGCTATATAAGTGGTGGGAGTATAAGTAGGGAGTAGAGGACAAGTGGCACATCATCTCCAGAGTCTCCACCCTAGGAATTGAGCGTGCGTAGGGTGCGAGATTCCTAGTACTGTAAAATAGACCTAGAGAAATAATTCTGTTTTCGATTGGGATGTTTTGAGAGTGGGGTCGGTCTTGCGTGAGACCCTTACGTCACATTAACCATAGACCATTAACTTAACTTAACTTAACCTCACAACTTGGTTTTTGGGAGACAGAATTTTTAAATAAATAAATAAATAATTATTTCATATGGTCTTACCCAACTTACCCCAATTACCTGTCATTCCGTTGATTGTTCATCTCCTACTATTCCCCTCCAGGCCAAAGAGGAGCTGTTAGCCAACGGGCGATCTGGAGAGGACGATGAGGAGGAGGAGGAGGAGGAGGAGGAGGAAGGCGAGGAGGGGGACGAGGAGCTGATACCTCAGGAGGAGCCCAAAGAGGAGGTGAACATGGAGGAGGAGCTGGAGTACTACCAGGAGCACATCAAGTTCATCGACAACATGCTGATGGGCTCCGGGGCCTTCTGCAAGAAGATCTCCCTCACCAGCTTCCCCCCCTCCCCCTCCCCCACCCCGGCCCCCAGCTCCTCCCCCCCGCCCCCCAGCTCCTCCCCGGCTCCCGACTCGCCTTACGAATGGAAGGTAGGCGTGGGACCATACACAGATCAAGATTGAAGTATCGCTACATCGATCAATACCGTATCGATATCGTATCAATGCTCTACCGATATAAATTTATATATTGTCATCTTTAAGATACTAAAAATAGATTGTTTTCCCTTTAAAATGTCTGGAAGAGCTCGGAATTGTCAAATCATATTTTAGTTGCTTTTTGTGAGTTGATGTCAATGTAACTGATTGTGTTAAACGGGCAAATGATGTCATCTCATCGATCGCAGGTCCCTGAATCGAAATGGTATCGTGGCAGACTTTGTGATATCAGCAAATATTGTATCATTGTCCAAAGAATTGATTTAATATCGTATCGTTGGTTGAACTTGTGATTCCCACCCCTAATGGAAGGGCCCCAAGAAGCCCGCCCAGCCCCCCGCGGCCCACTACATCCCAGAGCCCCCGTCTGCAGCGCCACCGGCCGAGGAGTTTGACTACAGCTCGTGGGACGCCATGTGCTACCTGGACCCCAGCAAGGCGGGCGATGAGGAGGACTTTGTGGTGGGCTTCTGGAACCCATCGGAGGAGAACTGCGGCGCGGAGCTGGGCAAGCAGTCCATCTCCTATGACCTGCACACCGAGCAGTGCATCGCCGACAAGAGCATCGCCGACTGTGTGGAGGCCCTGCTCGGCTGCTACCTGACCAGCTGTGGAGAGAGAGCTGCCCAAATGTTTCTCTGCTCTCTGGGCCTCAAGGTGACCACTCACTCACTCACTCACTCACTCATGCAAGTATCGATAGACAGCCAAAGTCACACCCACTTCCTGCTTCAGCACCCAAACCGGTGTCGTAAAAATTCTGAGAATCTGAAATTCTGGTGGTGAACGATATTTTCTTGATCCCGTATGAATCGTCCCATGAAGTCCACATAGATGTTTGTCAATTTAAAAGAGAACTGCAATTCAAGAAAGTCGCAGTTTCACCATTTTGAAGAGGATTGACTTAAGCCAGTTCCTTCTACTTTGGATGTGCTGATTAAAACAGGTGTTACCGGTGGAGAGAAGGACCCTGACAGAGCTGACTGCAGCCAGTCCACAGGCCACGCCTCTCGACCTGACTGCAGTGAGTCCACAGGCCAAGCCTCCACAGGCCACGCCTCTCGACCTGGGCTACGGCTGGCTGAAGATCCCGCCGCGCTGCATGCTGGACCATCCAGACGCCGCGCGGACTCTCAACCACCTGATCTCTGGCTTCCACAACTTTGAGAGCAAGATCAACTACACTTTCCACAACAAGGCTTACCTCCTACAGGCCTTCACCCACGCTTCCTACCATTACAATACCATTACAGGTGAGACCCCGACATCTATTTCCATGTTCAAATCAGTGGAGGAAATTTAACAAATGTATTTTCAACTACTGTCTAAAAAATGGGGGCATTTACATTTACAATTTACATTTACAAAATTTGCAAAATTTGGGGGGCACTTAAAAAAGAGTAATGTTGCATTGTCTCCCCTGATTCTAAGTCTAAGGCTTTATTAATTAATAGAAAAAGCTTCTGCTGTGGATTTTTAGCTCAAACAAGCATTGCACCACTGAAGTAAAGAACATGTTACATGACAGACATTTTCGAAAATAAACAGTTTTGACAATCATGAGTGTTTCATTAAATATTTAGTAGGCTCAGGTCTGAGTGCCAAAGGGGTGCCAAAGTCACCCCCTCTCCCTCTTCATGGGATTTCATCCGCCATTCATTTTTCCATAAACCTTGCTTAAAATTCTTATAAAAATTGTTTTACTTGCTCAAACCAAGCGATTCGACTATACTTAGAATCAGGGGAGACAATGCAACATTTCACTCGCAAAAAAAAATTACATATATTTTTTTTTTTCCGAATTTCCACTTTCAATAATAGAAGTCGACCTTGATAAGAACAACGATTATTCGAAAATTCGAAATTCGATGCCCATCCCTAAGAGAAATGGCAATTAAATGAATTGAATGAAAAGTAAATGATCAAAATTTTGGTTGCAGTTTTTGCCCCTGGTTCATGGTTTTTAGGGGCATTCTGAGATTTCTTTGGGCATTTTAATAATAATAATATGATGTCTACATAATGAATAATAGTTTATCTAATAATAATAATCTATAAATAGAGCAAAGGGGGTTATATAAACATACACAACCAACAGTTCCAACACTCACAACTTGTTACATGCTTCACATACAGTAAGTAGGGGGGGTTTATAGACCTGAGGGGGGGGGGGTACTGCAAGTGTGATGGTTCTAAACATCGGGTCCATTGAGCACCAGGGGGGGCTCTATGCGGGGCTTCAGCATAATATCACCATACATCTTTCTGACCCGTGATACATAGAACATGATCTCATCTCTACTATCAGTCTACTTTTATACTGGCTCTGACTCTCAATCCTTTTCTCTGGCACGGTTTCTCTCTTTAGATTGTTACCAGAGGCTGGAGTTCCTTGGCGATGCAATTCTAGACTACCTCATAACGAAGCACCTTTATGAAGACCCGCGGCAGCACTCGCCCGGCGTGCTGACCGACCTGCGCTCGGCACTCGTCAACAACACCATCTTCGCCTCGCTGGCCGTCAAGTACGACTACCACAAGTACTTCAAGGCCATCTCGCCAGAGCTCTTCCACGTCATCGATGACTTTGTGCAGTTCCAGCTGGAGAAGAATGAGATGCAGGGCATGGACTCCGAGGTGGGTCGCCGCAAACAGCAGACAAACAAACAAAAAGACAGCAACAACCAATATACACAACATAACGGCAACAACCAATATACACAACATAACAGCAACAACCAATATACACAACATAACACCAACAACCAATATACACAACATAACAGCAACAACCAATATACACAACATAACAGCAACAACCAATATACACAACATAACAGCAACAACCAATATACACAACATAACAGCAACAACCAATATACACAACATAACAGCAACAACCAATATACACAACATAACAGCAACAACCAATATACACCACATAACAGCAACTACCAATATACACAACAGCAACAACCAATATACACAACATAACAGCAACAACCAATATACACAACATAACAGCAACAACCAATATACACAACATAACAGCAACAACCAATATACACAACATAACAGCAACAACCAATATACACAACATAACAGCAACAACCAATATACACCACATAACACAACAACCAATATACACAACATAACAGCAACAACCAATATACACAACATAACGGCAACAACCAATATACACAACATAACAGCAACAACCAATATACACAACATAACAGCAACAACCAATATACACAACATAACAGCAACAACCAATATACACAACATAACGGCAACAACCAATATACACAACATAACAGCAACAACCAATATACACAACATAACACCAACAACCAATATACACAACATAACAGCAACAACCAATATACACAACATAACAGCAACAACCAATATACACAACATAACAGCAACAACCAATATACACAACATAACAGCAACAACCAATATACACAACATAACAGCAACAACCAATATACACAACATAACAGCAACAACCAATATACACCACATAACAGCAACTACCAATATACACAACAGCAACAACCAATATACACAACATAACAGCAACAACCAATATACACAACATAACAGCAACAACCAATATACACAACATAACAGCAACAACCAATATACACAACATAACAGCAACAACCAATATACACAACATAACAGCAACAACCAATATACACCACATAACACAACAACCAATATACACAACATAACAGCAACAACCAATATACACAACATAACGGCAACAACCAATATACACAACATAACAGCAACAACCAATATACACAACATAACAGCAACAACCAATATACACAACATAACAGCAACAACCAATATACATAACAGCAACTACCAATATACACAACAGCAACAACCAATATACACAACATAACAGCAACAACCAATATACACCACATAACAGCAACAACCAATATACACAACATAACAGCAACAACCAATATACACAACATAACAGCAACAACCAATATACACAACATAACAGCAACAACCAATATACACAACATAACAGCAACTACCAATATACACTTTACTTTATTGTATTTAGCAGACGCTTTTATCCAAAGCGACGTACAGAACATGATAAGAACATAGAATAAAAGAACATAGTCAATATAAAAGTGCATAACAGTATACAAAACACGGTGTGCAAACTGCATTAAAATTCAACTATCAAGCCGCACATTCAGCAACATCCAAACAATAACAATGTATAAAAGCCAGCATCAAGCCATTCATTCCACATCATACAGCAATAACATTCAACCAAAACTAATATAATTTCCATTCACATCCTTCTTAATCAATTTGATAGTGAACATAAAAGAGATGGGTCTTGAGTCTTTTTTTGAAGATGGGGAACGATTCTGCGGAACGGATGGAGTGGGGCAAATCGTTCCACCACCGAGGGACCACAGAGGAGAACAGACCGCTCCGTGACATGGGACTAGTTGGAGGGGGTAGTACCAGGAGTCTTTCATTAGCGGAGCGAAGTGAGCGGGATGGGGTGTAGAGATGGATGAGTGAGCTCAGGTAGGCAGGTGCTGTATTTGTTGCAATTTTGTAGACGAGTGACAAGGCTTTAAATTTGATGCGGGCAGCTACGGGGAGCCAGTGGAGGGAAATGAGCAGGGGTGTGATGTGTGCTCTTTTGGGTTGGTTGAAAACAGTTCGAGCTGCCGTATTTTGGATCAACTGAAGGGGTTTGAATGTACTTGCGGGGAGGCCAGCCAGAAGGGTGTTACAGTAGTCAATCCGAGAAAAAACCAGTGCCTGAACCAGAAGTTGACAGGTGTGAGTAGATAGATAAGGTCTAATTTTCCTGATATTGTAGAGGGTGAATCTGCATGACTGAGCGATTGAGGCGACATGAGTTTTATGGGAGAGTTGGTTATCGATTATGACACCTAGGTTTCTGGCAGAGTGTACAGGTACAAGTTGAGTTGGTCCGAGGTTGATGTTGAGTTGCTGATGTATGGAGTGATTGGCTGGGATGATGATGAGTTCTGTCTTAGCAAGGTTGAGTTGGAGATGGCGTTTACTCATCCAAGCGGAGATGTCAGCAAGGCAATCAGAGATACGTGATGAGGCTGTGGGGTCATTGGGTGGAAAGGATAGGAAGAGCTGGGTGTCGTCAGCATAGGAGTGGTAATGGAAACCATGGGAATGGATGATGGAACTGAGGAAGATAGTGTAAACTGCAAACAGAGGAGGGCCGAGGACTGAGCCTTGAGGTACTCCTGTGTATAGGTCATGGAGTTTGGACATATCTCCCCTCCAGGAGACTCTAAAGGATCTCCCGGAGAGATATGACTCAAACCAGGAGAGAGCCGCTCCTGAGATGCCAAGCTCTGTCAGTGTGGAGATGAGGAGTTGGTGGTTGACCGTGTCAAATGCTGCCGACAGGTCAAGCAGCAGTAGTGCTGAGGACTGCCCGGCAGCTCTAGCCAGGCGTAATGATTCTGTGACTGTTAGTAGTGCGGTTTCTGTGGAGTGCCCTTGTTTAAATCCCGACTGGTTTGGGTCGTGTAAGTTATTGTCGGAGAGGAATTTGGAGAGCTGGGTGGAGACAGCTCGTTCAAGGACTTTTGATAAAAAGGGCAGGAGAGAGACAGGTCTGTAATTTTCAACCAGGGTGGGATTAAGTGATGCTTTCTTAAGTAGCGGGGTGACACGTGCTTGCTTGAATGCAGAGGGGAAGGTACCAGATGTGAGTGAGGAGTTGATGATTTGCGTTACAGCAGGAATGATTGTGGAGGAGATGGACTGAAGGAGGTTGGATGGGATTGGGTCCAGAGTGCAGGTAGTGGGGCGAGAGTCCATTAAGAGTTTGGAGACTTCCTCCTCTGTTAAGGGGGAAAATGAGGAGAGTGCAGGGCTGTTGATAGGGCGTGGAGAATGAGTATGGGTGGGGCATGAAAACTGGTTGCTGATGGCGGCGATCTTGTCAGTGAAGTAAGTGGCGAACATGTCTGAGGTGATCAGGGTAGAGGGCGGTGGGGGAGGTGGGTTCAATAATGAGTTGAAGGCCATGAACATTTGTCGGGCATCAGTGGCATTGGATATTTTGTTTTGATAGAAGGAGGTTTTTGCTGTTATAAGGCAGGAGGAGAATGATGAGAGAAGGGAATGGTAATTAGTGAGGTCTGAGGGATTTTGGGATTTGGTCCATTTCCTCTCCGCTGATCTGAGGGTTGATCTTTGTGTTCTGATAATGTCAGTGAGCCATGGACTAGGGGGGGTTTTCCGGGCAGGTTTGGTGGTTATGGGGCAGAGGTTATTAATAGCAGTGGAGAGTGCAGAGCAGAGAGTGTCTGTGGCCTCATTGGCTGGGAGTCTACAGAATTCAAGATGTGAGGGCATGGTGAGCATGACTGCAGTGGAGAGTTGAGATGGAGTGACAGTTCGGATACCACGGCGGAAGGAAACGAGCTGTGGGGGGGGGTTGGCGGTGATTTTGGAGGGAAACGGTGAATTGAAGAAAAAAGTGATCAGATAGGTGCAGAGGAGTGACAGATGGATCTGATGTCGGGCAGTTACGGGTCATGACTGCCCGACACAACAGCAACAACAGCAACAACAGCAACAACCAATATACACAACATAACAGCAACAACCAATATACACCACATAACAGCAACAACCAATATACACAACATAACAGCAACAACCAATATACACCACATAACAGCAACAACCAATATACACAACATAACAGCAACAACCAATATACACAACATAACAGCAACAACCAATATACACAACATAACAGCAACAACCAATATACACCACATAACAGCAACTACCAATATACACAACAGCAACAACCAATATACACAACATAACAGCAACAACCAATATACACAACATAACAGCAACAACCAATATACACAACATAACGGCAACTACCAATATACACAACATAACAGCAACAACCAATATACACAACATAACAGCAACAACCAATATACACAACATAACAGCAACAACCAATATACACAACAGCAACAACCAATATACACAACATAACAGCAACTACCAATATACACAACATAACAGCAACTACCAATATACACAACAGCAACAACCAATATACACAACATAACAGCAACAACCAATATACACAACATAACCGCAACAACCAATATACACAACATAACAGCAACAACCAATATACACAACATAACAGCAACTACCAATATACACAACATAACAGCAACAACCAATATACACAACATAACAGCAACAACCAATATACACAACATAACAGCAACTACCAATATACACAACATAACAGCAACAACCAATATACACAACATAACAGCAACAACCAATATACACAACATAACAGCAACAACCAATATACACAACATAACGGCAACTACCAATATACACAACATAACAGCAACAACCAATATACACAACATAACAGCAACAACCAATATACACAACATAACAGCAACAACCAATATACACAACATAACAGCAACAACCAATATACACAACATAACAGCAACAACCAATATACACAACATAACGGCAACAACCAATATACACAACATAACGGCAACTACCAATATACACAACATAACGGCAACAACCAATATACACAACATAACAGCAACAACCAATATACACAACATAACAGCAACAACCAATATACACAACATAACAGCAACAACCAATATACACAACATAACAGCAACAACCAATATACACAACATAACAGCAACAACCAATATACACAACATAACAGCAACAACCAATATACACAACATAACAGCAACAACCAATATACACAACATAACAGCAACAACCAATATACACAACATAACAGCAACAACCAATATACACAACATAACGGCAACAACCAATATACACAACATAACGGCAACAACCAATATACACAACATAACGGCAACAACCAATATACACAACATAACAGCAACAACCAATATACACAACATAACGGCAACAACCAATATACACAACATAACAGCAACAACCAATATACACAACATAACAGCAACAACCAATATACACAACATAACAGCAACAACCAATATACACAACATAACAGCAACAACCAATATACACAACATAAAAGCAACAACCAATATACACAACATAACAGCAACAACCAATATACACAACATAACAGCAACACCCAATATACACAACATAACAGCAACAACCAATATACACAACATAACGGCAACACCCAATATACACAACATAACGGCAACAACCAATATACACAACATAACGGCAACAACCAATATACACAACATAACGGCAACAACCAATATACACAACATAACAGCAACAACCAATATACACAACATAACAGCAACAACCAATATACACAACATAACAGCAACAACCAATATACACAACATAACAGCAACAACCAATATACACAACATAACAGCAACAACCAATATACATAACAGCAACTACCAATATACACAACATAACAGCAACTACCAATATACACAACATAACAGCAACAACCAATATACACAACATAACAGCAACAACCAATATACACAACATAACAGCAACTACCAATATACACAACATAACAGCAACAACCAATATACACAACATAACAGCAACAACCAATATACATAACAGCAACTACCAATATACACAACATAACGGCAACAACCAATATACACAACATAACGGCAACAACCAATATACACAACATAACAGCAACAACCAATATACACAACATAACAGCAACAACCAATATACACAACATAACAGCAACAACCAATATACACAACATAACAGCAACACCCAATATACACAACATAACAGCAACAACAGACAAAAAAAAAGGCAATGACAAACTTGGTTGAAATGGAGAGAGCTGAAGTGAGTAACAGCACTTTGTGTTGCTAGGAGCATTATGAAGCATATCTCTATAAAGAGTCAACCAGGTCTTTCCTGTGGGTTCCTGCTGCTGCGGCTTGATCGGCATCGACCAACAAAAGCATCGCAGGAAGAAACCTAATCTTTACTATTTTAGTCTTTTTTCTTCCCCCCCCCTGAAATAATAGTTAGCATTCAGAAATGTCGTGTCTGAAAAGCACAGGCTGTCAGTTTCTATGAATCTGTTTCATATTCCAATGATTTGAGTATTGAAGGGAAAATGCAGTTGGATTTAATTTGCCTGGAAATGGCTATCTTGGCACCAAATCTCTTCTGCTGGAGAGGTACTTTTATGCCTTAGGGACAACATGGGATACACAAAGAGCAAAAACATAACCCCCCTCCCCCCCGCGCCCCCGCATGCGCAAAAAAGAAAGAGAGAAAGAAGAATCAGCTGAAAGAAATGGCTCCGGTAATGTGGTACCACTCAGCTACTCAGTATTGATTTAATAAGAGTAACGATAACATTATAAAGCTGGTAACGTTGCATGTTTTGAACGCTTATGTGTACATTTACAGTTGGGTGCTGTGTCAGTGGACGACCAATTGAAAACATCGAGGCGTCTCGTCTCACATTTTACATTTTACAAGCCAAGTATGCATATTAAATACATTTGAGATGGAGTGTGTTATGATGGCTCGACATCTCAGCTTTTGTGTGGTTTTGCTCTCAGCTGCGGCGCTCCGAGGAAGACGAGGAGAAGGAGGAGGACATCGAGGTCCCCAAGGCCATGGGGGACATCTTCGAGTCGCTCGCCGGAGCCATTTACATGGACAGCAGGATGTCACTGGAGACCGTGTGGCAAGTGTATTATCCAATGATGAGGCCACTTATAGGTGAGGAGGCGCCAGAGGAAACTCATTTATTTTCATGGTGTCTTGATTGTGTGCAGGGAAGTGATTGCAAACATTCTGTATATTTGCCAGTTGTGATAACGTGATGGGAGATTTGAGGAGGTATATTGTGCTTTTTTATGTTTTTGTTATATATATATATATATATATATATATATATATATATATATATATATATATATATACACATACATACATACATATCATTTCATTACTCCCTCCGATATGCCCATGCAGAGAAATTCTCTGCGAATGTGCCCCGGTCTCCAGTGAGGGAGCTGCTAGAGATGGAACCAGAAACTGCCAAGTTCAGGTAGGGGACCACATTTTATTTTTTATCTTTACATTTAAACATTTGCAATATATTTTTAGATTCTGTTTTTCTGAATTGGCCATTGTGTTGATTTAAACTAGTTTAATTGACTGACGCACCGATCAACAGGCCCCTCCCTGGCTATAATCAGCGGATTGAATTGACTGATTGAACGCAGGGTTTTTCTTTCTTACTAGAGAAGCCATTCTTTCACTTGGCTTGCTGTTCTCTATTCCAGAGAGAAACCATACCTGTTTGATTATGGTATTCATGTACTATTTTTTTTCAACTCACAGATTAATTTCTGATGTGGTGTCATCAATTCCATAGCCTATATGTGTATATATAACAGAATGAAAACACAAATTAACTCATACAGCTTATCAGAACAACCTGTAGGGCCTGGAACTGTTTAGAACCCATTCCAAATTGTCCAATTACTCTGAATCATATGCCTCTGAGGTGATCAATTCCTTGATAAAGAATCGGACCTATAAGCAGAATCAATAACGGCATTGGTATCATTAAAATCTTATCAAATTCCATCCCTAACAATCTGTGCACTTTTACATGACATGCCATTGTTGATTAAAAAATAAGTCCAACAGCTGGTGGCAGTGGTGCAAAATGAGTAATCAAACCCCTGATCGTGCCTAATTGAATATGAGAAACGGTGTAACTGTAACCTGCTCTCCCCCCACAGCCCCGCAGAGAGAACCTACGACGGCAAGGTCCGCGTGACGGTGGAGGTCGTCGGCAAGGGCAAGTTCAAAGGAGTCGGCCGCAGCTACCGGATCGCCAAGTCTGCAGCGGCACGACGGGCTCTGCGTAGCCTCAAAGCCAATCAACCTCAGGTTCAAAACAACTGAGCTGACGTCTCCGGCGCTAGCTTCCCCAACGTTAGCACCTAAGCTATCGACGCTAGCGAGGGGGAACGCTCACCGCTCACTTCACAACGCAGCGCGATGCTAGTCCTGTATCTCCCGCAACCAAGGCAGCCAGGGAACACTGTGTGGAGACGCAAAGACACAAGAAGCAAACTGATCTCACAACAGATTTCACATTGGATGTTTGTTTTATTTCTTTTTTTTTGCGCAAACACAATCTTTACTTTTCCTCTGCTTTGTGTTAATCACACGAGTGCTTTATTAACGTTTAGCAAAGTGTTAAAAGAAAAAAAGGTCAGGTCGCAATGTCTATTCCTCAGTTTTTTTTAGTTTTTTTGTTTTTTTTTACCTCGGTCAGTGAGATGAGGCTTATGCTTATTGTGTAGTGTTAGATTGTACATAGTTCAATCAAAGGTGTAAATCAAAGTATGTAGGAAGAAAACAAACAAACGCTAAACTCCTCAGCCTGTGAGCCTGTGCACTAGTGCCAGTTTTAAAGCAGTTTTTAAAACGCTAATGGCGGACATGGCTAACAGACGCCGCTGAAGCAAAAAAAACAGTGGTGTTTCTGTCTGAAATCTGTCTTGAAATGGTATTCTTAATCATTATTGCACTTATTCCATTAGGGTCTGTTATTTTGAGAATTGTGTGGTCAGATTGACACCAAAATCATATACGTAGCAAAGTATATATATATTGAAAAAAATATAAAATACATTTATGATATTCTTTGCCTTAGATGCTAAGGCCCGACCCTCATATCCTGCAAAATGGATAGGAATTTCAACATTCCCAGTTACTGTAATTTAAAATAGTTTGTAATCGCACTTGAGGTTGCATGTTCGTGAGCTTATGTATTAACCATGACAAACTGGATGGCTTATATAAATGTTATAAATCTATCAATATATCTAGAGTGTGAGAGAGAGCGATTAGAAGTTTATGGCATTAGTGAACATTTTGGTTTCGGTTTCACGTGTTTTTGATACCAAGAACGAATGAATTTGACAAGTCATTCTTGAGCACTAAAATGTCTTTCCATCGGGTGAATTGTGGAGTTTTGATATAACAGCAGACCTACGAGAAAGACATATCACACGTATAATATGCTGCAGACTTTTCTATGAATTGGATATTCGTGCAAGACACGCACACAGAATCTTTTAAAGTACAGGTCTTTAGGGGGGGGGTTAAATTTATTTCAACACACTAGTGGTCCTCACATCCCTTACTTACCAAAGCTATAGTAGATGTGACGCTATGAGGTTGAAGTCAGTTCCTCGGGATAAAGGATACCAGCCTTTTGTTTTTCTCATCTTTTCAGTTCCCACAAATTTTGCTTCTTGCCTAAATGTCTTTTTTTTTTTTTCTTATCAATAAGCCCTTTTCACTTGAATACCTCAGTTAATTGCATGCATTTTTTGGGTGCTGTTTTTGTATTAAGCTTGAATTTCTCATCTTTTTTTGCACTGTAACTATAATACCTCTTTATTTGACCTTTTATTTTGAAATCTGTTTGGTTTGGTTGTCCTATACTATCAGCCATCAAGCTGTCGAGAGCTGCATTGTTGTCGTCCCCCCCCCCCCCCCCACACACACACACACACACACACACACTTGAGGTTGATGCAGAGTGTATTCTCTGCACAGAAGCCCAACTAATTTTTTCTCATCGATCCGCTCTGTCTCATTCATTTAGATCAATGGAGAAGCTATTTGTGAATGCTGGGAAAAGCAGACAAAAGATTTCAGATGAGTTTAAATGCTTGTAGAGGTAATCAGATTGCACTCGAAATCATACGCTTTTCTGGATTTATCTTTGCTCTTCACATTTCACTCCTTGCACTCATTGATGCTAAATAGTTAGAATTGTCTCCCTGAAGATGGGCAGAGGGAAAGATGCTTGACTTGTCTCTTCAAGAAGATGTTTCCTAAGCTGTGTTATTGTGGCTAGCAGAAATCTAATGTCAAGTCAACTAATCCTACCCATAGGTGCTACTACCTCAAAAGACACTGCACTCTGCTCTCTGCCTGGCTCTTGTCTTTGTATATGTACATAACAAAAACGTTTATTCCTGGACAAAACTGCAATTTAACATCCATCTATGGCAGTGACACATACTGTAGTATTTTTACTGTGATATCTGTACCTTGAAAAAGGAGGTTTTGTCCAACTCATATCTACACACGCACACAAACGCAGAGCAAGCTTTGCACTCAGTTGAGTAATTTGTATTGGTTATAATGTCTTGAATAACAACACAAAAGTTAATCCCAGTGCCTTCTATGGAAAGAGTTTAGTGCCAATAGAGACTTTATCTGAATTAAATCAATTGAAGTCTGTCATGTTCATATTGAACACTTGAATTAAAAAATATATATATATATAGTTGATTTGTAAGCCATAAATTGAAGTTGTGTACCATGGCTTCAAATTCAATCTTATTGAATTTAACTATACTAGACTATAATTTCACATCCAGTTTTCTCCACTCAGATTGAGCTCTCTGAGACGCACATCCAGGGATTTAGCACAGATTCAATAAACTGCGAGGCTGCTGGATTCACGCGAAATCATTAGATCACGATCACGGGACAAATCAACCTGTGGGTTTGAATCAGAAGCAGCAGTGTTTGAATCAGAAGCAGCAGTGTTTGAATCAGAAGCAGCAGTGTTTGGCACCAGTCAGCGTCCAGAGGCTACGGGAGGGCTTTAGGTGTGACGAGAGCGAGCCCGTGATAGACAGATGGTTCATCCAATCACCTGCCAGGTATTTTTTGAAAGTGCCTGCCCTTTGAAACGGTTTCCTGAGTGACTCGTTCCCTATTGGTTATGTGAAAACAAACCATCTGGCAGCGTCAGGTTAGCGATTCAATGCGACACCACCAGACTGCCAGTTTTCACTAGCTAGTAGCAGTTTTCATGTCTGCCTTTTTACTAGCTTCCCTTCCAGCCAGGGGGGGGGGGGGGGTCACCGAAAAGAGCAGAAGGTACTGGGAGTGCGTGTTCAGAATCGTGGAAAAATAAGTGTCATTGTACCAGTATGCTCTCCAATTTTGTTGGATTGAATCTTTGTTTGCCTATCTTAAGTCGACCCAAATAGTCTGTTCTGTGAATCCGACTTGAGAATACTGGATTTGAAATGACAGTTAAAATTTAAATTCAATACTGATCACATTCAAAGTGTGCCTTACAAATTCAACATTTTAATTCATTAATTCAGCGCATTCATTTTTTTTTTGAAATGGCAGATTCAAATGCAATTCAAATAGAATCTCATGTGGTGCTTATCACTTTGCAGACCTTTCCACTTCAACAATCTTACAGCTTGATCTTAACGCTGCAGTGTTGTCAGTGTTGTCAGCCGACAGCTTGACCTTAACGCTGCAGTGTTGTCAGTGTTGTCAGCCGACAGCTTGATTTCCAGCAGGTGCCATCATACATTTCATGTGGCTTTATGTTTGGATTCCACCAGCCATAAATAGTCAAGTGTGAATTCATTGTGAAATCCTTCAGTTATGTGAAAAAAAAGGAATGTGAACTATAATAGTGGAAATTCAGTTGCACCATCTAATTTTGTTTGGTGTTAAAAGTACCTTTTTAAGCTCACTATCAGATGGGAGTGCAATCTGTAATTATTTCTCAAGCAAGTGTCTGAACCTGTACTTTACATAAAGCCTTCAATCTGGCTTTTGGTTTCCCCGTTAGAAAGAGAAAGACTGGAGGCTTCGGAGTGGAACTGGACTTCCAGGCCCTGCCAGTCACACCATCTCCAGCACTTCAGCCTGCAGTGTACCTGCAACCATTTTTACATTCATGTCAAACAGAATTTGTGATTTTGCTTTTTGGGCCACGGAATTGGTACAGCCAGACGTCCGTGTGAGGCCAGACGTCTGAGAGGGAGGGGAGGGGAGGGGCTTACTAAGGAAAGAATATGAAATCACTCATACGCTGCCACGACCATTCTTTATTTTCGTCTGTGACTGATGAAAAATAAGGACATTCTCACAAATTATCATTTAAGCCAGATGTGGAATTCAATTCCTACAAGCTCGTATGTATTTGATTTGTTTTTCTCTCTCTCAGAGGGAGGTCTCTTTTTGCGACTGTTGAAGTGAAGGTGGTCCTGCGTTGTTCGCGGCGGACTGTGTTCTCTTACTGGCATCTTTTGTTATTTTTCCTTTTCTTTTTGTACATGTAGCACAATTGAGCATTGCACTTGGGCGCCATACTTTACCTCATGTCAGAGTGTGAAAGGGAGTGTTGAAGACAGGCGAGAGGAAAAAGTGTATATATATCATGCTGTTATGTTAAAGAGGACTAACTTGTGGTTCGGGCTTTTGCTGCTGTTTCAATTGCTGGTATTATACACAGAGGGGAGACACATGTGCCTGCAGGTTATCATCTGATGAATACACTGTAGTAAAGAGATCTCTGTAATTTGGGGGCGAAAATGTACCCCGCCTCAAACGACTTTTTGAAATAAGTTGGAACTGTAACCCTCAAACTACCATGTCCAAAGCATGACTTGAATCACGCGAAGTGAACGGTCCCTCTTGGTTCAATTCTGTTTTGACTACTTTCATATGGAAATATTGTATTTCTCCTCTGGTGTGTTAGATTGCCCTAGTGAGAGAAACCTCCCCCAGCCCTTTATTGGCAACTTGAAGGAAAAATCCACCCTCAGATACTCGTAGACTGTAGACTGCCGTCATCCATCTGCAATGTTCAATGCATTTGCGGAGTTGTTTTCTGGTGGTCAGTTGTAATTTACCTCTTCTTTTTTTTTGTACCAACTTTCTATCAACCTGCCGCTATTTCTACTTAAGTCCCTAAATATCCCTGAATGCCTTTTGACAAGCGCCAGAGACCAGGTGTGAACTGCATTCGATCAAAAGTGTGGCATAAATCACTTGAAAGTGTGATCATGTACTCAAGATGCTGCATTGCATTCTGGTCTATTGAGGCTACAGTACCGTCATTGGAGAAATTGGCCTCTCCGCTTGTACGAATACGATGGATTACTCCCTGTCTGACTGTTGAACACCTCTGTGTAAAAAGACACCACCAAACAACAAAACGGACCCAGCAAGGCACATTGCCAATAGCCATTTGTTTTTTGTAACGGTGCTAAAGTGTTTTAGGCTGGGTGTTTCCTTTAAGGCCCACTGGGAAAGTGTTCAAAGTTTGAAAAGCGAAATGCCTTTTTGTTAAATGGTGGTGTGGAGCGCGCTCTTCACGCAGCACTACATCGGGCGCACTTAAAGCCAGCATGGAGCGACGGAACAGAACAGCGAAACACCAGCAGAGCGGAGCGACACCGAACGACGGACGAACTCTCTATCAGTACGGGACGTGATGGGCCATCACGACCTGCAGCAACATTTTAAGGGACATCAGACAAAGAAGAACTCCTCACTCATACTGTCATACCGTGCTGCAGTGGTTTGCGGTCTGCACCTTATGGATCACAAATACCTTTAATTTTTTTGTTTTTGTTTTTTCTTTTGTAATAATTGTAGCCAAGTATATCTACAATAAAATTAATGGTATGGTCGTTCACTTTTGGTCCTGTGGGTTTTTGTTTTGATTGTGGTGCCGATAGTGAGTCGGCACCGCTCTGCCACCAATGCGCCAACTCTCATATCCCTTTTTTCACAATTTCCCCCCCCTTTTGTACTTAAGTTTGTACTAACTGATCTCGTTCCCCTGGACTCTTGCATCACTCATAGACTCATTTGTTTTCTTCTTCTTTTTTGCCTATTTTATCTCATTCCCCTGAGCTTATGGACATTTAAAGACTCTACTTTTTGAACTGAATTATTTTTTTGGAAATTTTATCTCTGTATTTTAACTCTGTAAAATGTTTAGCCCGGCATCTATTGCATGTCAGTCTGCCCCTAGTTGCATCAGCCCTCACAAGGTTCCTCCTCTCTCCTCCCCCCTCAAAAAAACAACCATTGGTTTTTGGGTCCATGTCATTCAGGGGCTATTGAAGTCATAGCACTACCCACAGCAGTGAGCAGGTGACACCCCACCCACACACAGTGATTTACTGATAGCATTACCCACAGCAGCCAGTAGGTGGCACACACCAATTAGTGATGACAGTACCCACAGCATCCAGCAGGTGGCACACACACACAGACAGACAGTGATTGTATGCTCCAACGGGTAGCTATCAGAACTAGTACATACTGATACGTAGGTTTGCCCTTTTATATGTTGGATGTATAGAGAAGGAAATGACTGCAAAACCATAGTTGCCATTGGAGCAAATAGGCTACCTTTAACATATGCTAATGAAGTTAAGGATTTGAACTCAAATTCCCCCTGTTTTTAATGACATACCTTATTCAAGCCTATCCGCCATTGACATACCATTCACCGCTCCCTATAGCTGTTTTTTTTTTTCAGTCCCATACGTCCACAGATGGTCCGCTGATCCCCTCTGTGTCTCTGGGTCTGAGGCTCGTCAGCATCACCCACTATATTGGCTGGGTCCGAGGTGGCTGCTGACGATACACCATACTACTGCGGAATAAGAGGGACAGCTGCTGTACTGGGCCTTCGGGACCAAACGCACAGATAAGTCAAAAGTCCACTTTCTTCTCATAAGAGGCGCCTATAGGATCGGTCTTCATCCTGGGTTTGGGTAATACTTCCAGGACTGAATTTGTAGCAACTCACAAAACAAAACTCCAGCCGCCTGCTCACCAGAATAAAATGTCTGCTTTGTACATCTCTGCAATCCACGGGTTTGTAGAATATCACCTTTCTGAAGCAAATACGTTGCATAATATGTTTGTAGATGCATCATACAGTATATCAACGTTATAAACACACGCCTTTCACACCCGAGGGCCGTGTTCAATTCCCAGTCATGGTCACAGCGTTTCCAAACTGAAGTCTAGTCACTCTAATGTTTTTATTTCACCCAAACCATAACCCTAACTGTTAGAGAATGAAATTCCACAGCCAAAAGGTAAACAGTGAACCACTTGAAGGAAACCAGTTGAAATGAAATGATGGAGCCAGGAGTCAGAAGAAGTCGTCTGATATGATGTATTTGACATAGATCTTGGCCAAGAGCAAGAGATGCACTCTTGTATATTCACGGATGGATACACAGGCTTACATACATTGAACAGAAAGTCAAAGATACTTATAGGACACACATGTCTTGACGCACATCAGATGACATGTCTTGACGCACACTTGAAGGCCACTCTGTAGACTCAACCTATCTGTTATTCTGGCCCTGTAGAGGGCACCGTGGCACGGTGACAGGGCACAGTGTGCGATAGAGAGGAGCTGCAAATGTAAGGTACAGGTTATCTAAATACGTCTGTGTATGTACACAGGTTATCCAAATATCATGTCTATCTGTGTATGTACACAGGTCATCTAAATATGAAGTCTGTCTGTCATAACTATATGTAACTAAAATGGAAATGTATATTAATATATTAATAACTAGTGATTGTCCAAATAAAGGCTAATGTGATGTAAATTTTCTCTATCACTAACCATAACCAAGTTGTCTTGCCTAAACATAACCAAAGTTGTTAACGTTGTGAATATTATTATTATTATTATTATTATTTGCGTTTAACGTTAGAAAGGCAGAGAGGTTTTCAAATTAATTGCCGTTTTGTTTCAAATGTATGTTGAGATTGTACATATCTGTGGATTGCAGAAACGTCTGATGCTGGCTTTTTATTCTGGCGATTGGCTTGACTACAATTCTTGATGTAAATTGGTATTTCTCAATCCAAGAAGTTTTCTATATTTCAAAATTCTCAAGACCATCTACTTACTGCAGAGACTCAGACCCAGCCTTTTATTTGCAGAACAGTTTATCCCGCTTTTTAGACAAACATCAATCTTTATGACATAAAATATAGTCGGCTACGTTACACTAAGTAGTATTAAACTTATGTATGTCATATGAGCATAGGGTCTTTTAGGGGGGAATGAAATATTTTCTGATTGCAAGTGAGTTGAACCACAGCCTGACTGGGAGGCCAGTACTGAAGCCTGTGTGGGTGAGTCTGACCTGCTCCTCTCATACTGTACTGAAGCCTGTGAGTCTGACCTGCTCCTCTCATACTGTACTGAAGCCTGTGAGTCTGACCTGCTCCTCTCATACTGTACTGAAGCCTGTGAGTCTGACCTGCTCCTCTCATACTGTACTGAAGCCTGTGTGAGTGAGTCTGACCTGCTCCTCTCATACTGTACTGAAGCCTGTGAGTCTGACCTGCTCCTCTCATACTGTACTGAAGCCTGTGAGTCTGACCTGCTCCTCTCATACTGTACTGAAGCCTGTGAGTCTGACCTGCTCCTCTCATACTGTACTGAAGCCTGTGAGTCTGACCTGCTCCTCTCATACTGTACTGAAGCCTGTGTGAGTGAGTCTGACCTGTTCCTCTCATACAGTACTGAAGCCTGTGTGAGTGAGTCTGACCTGCTCCTCTCATACTGTACTGAAGCCTGTGTGGGTGAGTCTGACCTGCTCCTCTCATACTGTACTGAAGCCTGTGAGTCTGACCTGCTCCTCTCATACTGTACTGAAGCCTGTGAGTCTGACCTGCTCCTCTCATACTGTACTGAAGCCTGTGAGTCTGACCTGCTCCTCTCATACTGTACTGAAGCCTGTGAGTCTGACCTGCTCCTCTCATACTGTACTGAAGCCTGTGAGTCTGACCTGCTCCTCTCATACTGTACTGAAGCCTGTGAGTCTGACCTGCTCCTCTCATACTGTACTGAAGCCTGTGAGTCTGACCTGCTCCTCTCATACTGTACTGAAGCCTGTGTGAGTGAGTCTGACCTGCTCCTCTCGTTCTGTACTGAAGCCTGTGAGTCTGACCTGCTCCTCTCATACTGTACTGAAGCCTGTGAGTCTGACCTGCTCCTCTCATACTGTACTGAAGCCTGTGAGTCTGACCTGCTCCTCTCATACTGTACTGAAGCCTGTGTGAGTGAGTCTGACCTGCTCCTCTCATACTGTACTGAAGCCTGTGTGAGTGAGTCTGACCTGCTCCTCTCATACTGTACTGAAGCCTGTGTGAGTGAGTCTGACCTGCTCCTCTCATACTGTACTGAAGCCTGTGAGTCTGACCTGCTCCTCTCATACTGTACTGAAGCCTGTGAGTCTGACCTGCTCCTCTCATACTGTACTGAAGCCTGTGAGTCTGACCTGCTCCTCTCATACTGTACTGAAGCCTGTGTAGGTGAGTCTGACCTGCTCCTCTCATACTGTACTGAAGCCTGTGAGTCTGACCTGCTCCTCTCATACTGTACTGAAGCCTGTGTGAGTGAGTCTGACCTGCTCCTCTCATACTGTACTGAAGCCTGTGAGTCTGACCTGCTCCTCTCATACTGTACTGAAGCCTGTGAGTCTGACCTGCTCCTCTCATACTGTACTGAAGCCTGTGTAGGTGAGTCTGACCTGCTCCTCTCATACTGTACTGAAGCCTGTGAGTCTGACCTGCTCCTCTCATACTGTACTGAAGCCTGTGTGGGTGAGTCTGACCTGCTCCTCTCATACTGTACTGAAGCCTGTGAGTCTGACCTGCTCCTCTCATACTGTACTGAAGCCTGTGTGGGTGAGTCTGACCTGCTCCTCTCATACTGTACTGAAGCCTGTGAGTCTGACCTGCTCCTCTCATACAGTACTGAAGCTTGTGAGTCTGACCTGCTCCTCTCATACTGTACTGAAGCCTGTGAGTCTGACCTGCTCCTCTCATACTGTACTGAAGCCTGTGAGTCTGACCTGTTCCTCTCATACTGTACTGAAGCCTGTGTGAGTGAGTCTGACCTGCTCCTCTCATACTGTACTGAAGCCTGTGAGTCTGACCTGCTCCTCTCATACTGTACTGAAGCCTGTGAGTCTGACCTGCTCCTCTCATACTGTACTGAAGCCTGTGTGAGTGAGTCTGACCTGCTCCTCTCATACTGTACTGAAGCCTGTGTGAGTGAGTCTGACCTGCTCCTCTCATACTGTACTGAAGCCTGTGAGTCTGACCTGCTCCTCTCATACTGTACTGAAGCCTGTGAGTCTGACCTGCTCCTCTCATACTGTACTGAAGCCTGTGAGTCTGACCTGCTCCTCTCATACTGTACTGAAGCCTGTGAGTCTGACCTGTTCCTCTCATACTGTACTGAAGCCTGTGAGCCTGACCTGCTCCTCTCATACTGTACTGAAGCCTGTGAGTCTGACCTGCTCCTCTCATACTGTACTGAAGCCTGTGAGCCTGACCTGCTCCTCTCATACTGTACTGAAGCCTGTGAGTCTGACCTGTTCCTCTCATACTGTACTGAAGCCTGTGAGCCTGACCTGCTCCTCTCATACTGTACTGAAGCCTGTGAGTCTGACCTGCTCCTCTCATACTGTACTGAAGCCTGTGAGCCTGACCTGCTCCTCTCATACTGTACTGAAGCCTGTGTGAGTGAGTCTGACCTGCTCCTCTCATACTGTACTGAAGCCTGTGAGTCTGACCTGCTCCTCTCATACTGTACTGAAGCCTGTGAGTCTGACCTGCTCCTCTCATACTGTACTGAAGCCTGTGAGTCTGACCTGCTCCTCTCATACTGTACTGAAGCCTGTGAGTCTGACCTGTTCCTCTCATACTGTACTGAAGCCTGTGAGCCTGACCTGCTCCTCTCATACTGTACTGAAGCCTGTGTGAGTGAGTCTGACCTGCTCCTCTCATACTGTACTGAAGCCTGTGAGTCTGACCTGCTCCTCTCATACTGTACTGAAGCCTGTGAGTCTGACCTGCTCCTCTCATACTGTACTGAAGCCTGTGAGTCTGACCTGCTCCTCTCATACTGTACTGAAGCCTGTGAGTCTGACCTGCTCCTCTCATACTGTACTGAAGCCTGTGAGTCTGACCTGTTCCTCTCATACTGTACTGAAGCCTGTGTGAGTGAGTCTGACCTGCTCCTCTCATACTGTACTGAAGCCTGTGTGAGTGAGTCTGACCTGCTCCTCTCATACTGTACTGAAGCCTGTGAGTCTGACCTGCTCCTCTCATACTGTACTGAAGCCTGTGAGTCTGACCTGCTCCTCTCATACTGTACTGAAGCCTGTGAGTCTGACCTGTTCCTCTCATACTGTACTGAAGCCTGTGAGCCTGACCTGCTCCTCTCATACTGTACTGAAGCCTGTGTGAGTGAGTCTGACCTGCTCCTCTCATACTGTACTGAAGCCTGTGAGTCTGACCTGCTCCTCTCATACTGTACTGAAGCCTGTGAGTCTGACCTGCTCCTCTCATACTGTACTGAAGCCTGTGAGTCTGACCTGCTCCTCTCATACTGTACTGAAGCCTGTGAGTCTGACCTGCTCCTCTCATACTGTACTGAAGCCTGTGAGTCTGACCTGCTCCTCTCATACTGTACTGAAGCCTGTGAGTCTGACCTGTTCCTCTCATACTGTACTGAAGCCTGTGAGCCTGACCTGCTCCTCTCATACTGTACTGAAGCCTGTGTGAGTGAGTCTGACCTGCTCCTCTCATACTGTACTGAAGCCTGTGAGTCTGACCTGCTCCTCTCATACTGTACTGAAGCCTGTGAGTCTGACCTGCTCCTCTCATACTGTACTGAAGCCTGTGAGTCTGACCTGCTCCTCTCATACTGTACTGAAGCCTGTGAGTCTGACCTGCTCCTCTCATACTGTACTGAAGCCTGTGAGTCTGACCTGCTCCTCTCATACTGTACTGAAGCCTGTGAGTCTGACCTGCTCCTCTCATACTGTACTGAAGCCTGTGAGTCTGACCTGCTCCTCTCATACTGTACTGAAGCCTGTGAGTCTGACCTGCTCCTCTCATACTGTACTGAAGCCTGTGAGTCTGACCTGCTCCTCTCATACTGTACTGAAGCCTGTGTGAGTGAGTCTGACCTGCTCCTCTCATACTGTACTGAAGCCTGTGAGTCTGACCTGCTCCTCTCATACTGTACTGAAGCCTGTGTGAGTGAGTCTGACCTGCTCCTCTCATACTGTACTGAAGCCTGTGAGTCTGACCTGCTCCTCTCATACTGTACTGAAGCCTGTGTGAGTGAGTCTGACCTGCTCCTCTCATACTGTACTGAAGCCTGTGTGAGTGAGTCTGACCTGCTCCTCTCATACTGTACTGAAGCCTGTGAGTCTGACCTGCTCCTCTCATACTGTACTGAAGCCTGTGAGTCTGACCTGCTCCTCTCATACTGTACTGAAGCCTGTGAGTCTGACCTGCTCCTCTCATACTGTACTGAAGCCTGTGAGTCTGACCTGCTCCTCTCATACTGTACTGAAGCCTGTGTGAGTGAGTCTGACCTGCTCCTCTCATACTGTACTGAAGCCAAAGTCAGCTTGTACATAGAGGAGCGTGACCCCGTTGACCTTGCATTTGTTTTTGCCCAATTTTCCAGAGCTGCTATGAGGAACAAGATGTATTGTGCTGAGAAAGAACTCCACCAATCAACATCATCATTGGTAAGGAGCAAATAGGGCTAGACTTAAAAAAAAAAGTGAACTATCCCTTTAATGTCATTTAACAGAGTGATGTGGATTAAATATCTTGCTTTCCCATTGATACTGTAAGTTCAATGTAAATAAACACTGCAGCTTGTCAGCGAGGGAAGTGTGGGAATGAGCAGACTCTCGCCGTGTCACATCAACCTTTATTCTGCGTGCTGTAAAAACAAAGGAGAAGAAATGTGCCATTTCCCATTCTGCCAGTGTTGCCCACTCTTTAACAAGCAAAGGTGCTATTGGCTGCTCAGAAAGGGGCTAGAAGCAGAGCCGTATAATAGAAGAGTTCCGGCATCTCCATTCACTCCAATGGACCAGTTTTTTTCCAGGAAGTAGAAAGTGGAACTCTTGAGTAAAAAAAAGCAGCACTGTCGAGTTGCAGCAAAATAGACAGTTTGTGTTGTACTTTGAAAGGGTTTTTCATCCCCTGAATCAAATTGTACATTATCAGCTTTATGTTAGCATGCAAAAGTAGCGCGAGACCCATTCCTGGCTGTTCATTGGCTAATGAGTCTCGCATTTTGGTCCCCCGCTGAAGCCACTCTCTTACTAGAGGACACTAGCTAGAAGGTGCTAAATGACGTCACATGCTAATTAGCATATCAAATTATGCTTAAAAAGCACACCTCAGCGTAGCCGTTGTAATTATTGACTGTACGGTTGTAAAGTAAACAAGTAAACCCTATCCTGCTGCTCTCTCAGCGGAGGAGAGGGGCTCCACTGACGCGCTGTGTGTGTGTGTGTATGTGTGTGTGCGTGCGTGCGTGCGTGCGTGCGTGTGTGTGTGTGTGTGTGTGTGTGTGTCAGACAGGCAGTGATGAGGAGAGAGAGAGAAAACCCAGCAGCAGCCGCACCATTTTAAAGGCAAAATCCGTTCAATTCAACACATGTACATTGCTTCCCCTGGTCAGAAAAAGTAGCCAGATTTGGCGCTAGGCGCATTTTGGAAATAAAGGGCTAGGGGGTCTGAAGAGTAGCTAAATATAGTGCCCAAAGCGCTAAGTTAGCAACACTGCATTCTGCCCTTTGCTATAAAAAACAATGGTGCTTTGACCTGCGGAGCTGAACTCCCCAGCTAGCGCTAAACTGTCCATCACTCAGCAACACGACTCGCCCTCTCCACCTCACTGCATCTTGTTATTCTCCAGCTTCTTTTTAAACCCCTTGGCATTGTGGACGATTTCAATTGAGCACGCACGCACACGCACACACGCGCACACACACGCACGCACGCACATGCACGCGTGCACGCGCACACACACACGCGCGCGCACGCACACACATGCACACGCACACACACACACACACACACACACACTGGAGCACTCGAGTCACTGGAAAGTGATTTGAATAAGGTGCAGTTGACTAACGTTTCGACGCACAGCGTCTTCATCAGTCAGGTGTTTTGACTCTGATGAGTCACTGCACCTTATTAAAATCCCTTTCCAGTGAATCGAGTGCTTCAGGATCCTCCTTTACTTTACTTTATCATACTGTTCTGTCCTGAGATCACTGACCTCTCTCTGTGGAGGAGCTGAAGATCACTGACCTCCCTCTGTGGAGAGGCTGAAGATCACTGACCTCTCTCTGTGGAGAGGAGCTGAAGATCACTGACCTCCCTCTGTGGAGAGGAGCTGAAGATCACTGACCTCCCTCTGTGGAGAGGCTGAAGATCACTGACCTCCCTCTGTGGAGGAGCTGAAGATCACTGACCTCCCTCTGTGGAGGAGCTGAAGATCACTGACCTCCCTCTGTGGAGAGGAGCTGAAGATCACTGACCTCCCTCTGTGGAGAGGAGCTGAAGATCACTGACCTCCCTCTGTGGAGAGGAGCTGAAGATCACTGACCTCCCTCTGTGGAGAGGAGCTGAAGATCACTGACCTCCCTCTGTGGAGAGGCTGAAGATCACTGACCTCCCTCTGTGGAGGAGCTGAAGATCACTGACCTCCCTCTGTGGAGAGGCTGAAGATCACTGACCTCCCTCTGTGGAGAGGAGCTGAAGATCACTGACCTCCCTCTGTGGAGAGGAGCTGAAGATCACTGACCTCCCTCTGTGGAGAGGAGCTGAAGATCACTGACCTCTCTCTGTGGAGGGGCTGAAGCGCTAGAGGCTCCTTCTACCTTAAAACCAAGTCTTAACCTTCAAGCAGGTCTGTGAAGGTGTGTGAGTAAGTGAGGTGCAGTCAAAATGTCCTCACTTTCCTAATGTCCTCACTTCCAATGTATAACACTCAAATTGCTCCTCACTAAGATAGCTACACACACACATGTCCCAGCTGTCCCAGCATGTCCCAGCTCATGTCCCACAGCTGAAACTCAATGGAGAGGTTGTGGAGAGGGTTAGCAGCTACAAGTACCTCGGGACCACCATTGACAGCGGGCTGACCTTCAATGACAACACACAAATCATCTTCAAAAAGTGCCAGCAACGGACCTACCTTCTACGAAGGCTGAGGCACCTGAACGTAGCCCCTCCCATCCTCCGCAGCTTCTATATTTGCCACATAGAGAGCCTCCTCACCTTCTCTTTTCTGGCCTGGTACGAGGGTCTCTCAGAGGCCAATAAGGCCAAACTGAGGAGGGTGATTAGCCTGGTGTCCAAGCTCTCCGGGGCACAATGCTCACCCCTCCAACGGCTTTATGACCAGAGGGCGGTGAAGAAAGCAAGTCAGATCGCGAGGGACTCAACTCATAACCTCAGCACTTGCTTTCAGATCCTGCCCTCTGGTAGGAGATATGCTGCCCCTATATTTAAAACTAACGGGGAGGGCCAGCTTCATCCCCTCTGCTATTAGGCTCCTTAACAAACATAGCCCCCGCTAACACCTCCCCCCCCCCCCTGCCCCTCCCCTCCATCAGGGAAACCTGGCCCTGTTGTGTGCTACCCTCCCCCCCCCCACACCTTTTTTTTAGGTAGGCATACAGGTGCACAGAACTTTTAGAGTAATTATGTATTTTTTGTGGTATTTTGTATGCTGTGATCTATTCACTTTTTTATATATTGTCTTGTTTTCGCTGTACTGACCTTAACAAAGTGAATTTCCCTCGTGGACAATAAAGTACAACTTGACACACACACACACACACACACACACACACACCTACACACACACACACTCACACACACACACACACACACACACACACACACTCACACACACACACACACACACACACACATAGCGAGGGGGGGTAGGGGCTAGAGAGCTGCGCGGGCCTGAAATTTCGGGCCGAGCCCTCCCCGGCCCGTGACATGCAGACCCGTGCCCGGTCCGGCCCGGAGGAGTTATAAAATTAATTGGCCCGAGCCCGTTGCGAGGCCCGAAGCCAATATTACGATATAATGACACATCTCTCTCCCTCTCTGTTCCGCGTGCTGCGTCGCCGCGCGGCCGTCCTGCGCAGCCTCTGTCTGTCTCTCTATTTGACTCTCTCTCTCTCTGTGTTCGGGAGCTGTCAGCTCGCTGTACATGGACGGACACGGCACAAACGGCTTGTTTTTTCTCTCTATCTCTCTTCGGGAGCTGTCTACAGCTACTAACGTCACGTGAGGGTCTGTGTGTGACTGTGTGGCTGGGGGAGTGTCTGTGCACTCCTCCTCTTTGTCTGACTGTGCTCTGCTGTGTCAAATCAAGCGAGTACGCTAATACAACATTATTTAATTGAATTATTGAAACGGCCCGACCCCGGCCCGGCCCGGACCTATTAATAAAAAATAAATAAAAAACAAGCCCGGCCTCGGCCCGTTTTGGTCGGCCCGAGGGGCCCGTGAGGGTACCCTCGGGTTTGCAGCTCTCTAGTAGGGGCCCCTGGGCACTGAAGCTCCCAGCTCCCCCCCCCCCCCCCCCCTTTTTTTTCTTCTCTGGTCAGTAAAATGTTATATGGTCTCTCCTGATGCTAAATATAACAATCACTTTGTTTGACCAAGTAAATCTATTTTTTAAGCATTTTACAAAATGTCTATGGAAAAATGAATGGCTCACCAGTCACCACTTGCCCACAGCCATCCAATGACACTCAATCATGAGACTTAATCTTCTTGGAAACTATTTCTATTTAATTCCGATTGGTCTTAGATTTCTGTCATAGTTCTGTGGAGCCCGACAAAAAAAATAAAAATAATTGAGGGGCCCTTCAGACTGAGGGCCCCTGTGCACCTGCCCAGGTTGCCCATATGGTAGATCCGGCCCTGCTCATGTGTGTTTTGTTGTTTTGGAGAGCGACACTAAATTACATTCTGACAATCCCAATGCACAGCTTACTGATGGGCCTGGTCTTCCTCAGTTCTAACCACATCCAGGTGTGTGTGTGTGTGTGTGTGTGTGTGTGTGTGTGTGTGTGTGTGTGTGTGTGTTCCCTACTTTGGGCTTAGTCAGACATAGGGTGAAGAGTTATTTCAATTATTTCTTTTTTTGGCGCGAAAATACCACCCATCAAATACAGATGGTTTGAAAACAGAGGTAGGATTTTCAAATCTATCTATCTATCTATCTCGAGAACTGTTGGTCAGATCAACTTCAAATTTGGGGAGTGTGCTTAAAGCTCCAGTGTATTTTGTCATTTTTAAGATATTTCATGTAGCTGTGTTTTTCCCTGCTCTGCTGATTAGCCACAGTGTTGTTGACAAATAACCTTATTTTGGGCTCAAAGTCCTAAAACTAAGCTGTTGGTAAAAATGGGTGATGATGACGTCAGACATTGTGTTGTCTAACGAGTGACGTGTCATAGACAAATACAATATTTACAGTATATACCATCTGCTGTTAGCTAGGTGTTAGCCGCTATGTTTGCTAACTACGTAAGTGTTCACCAGGATCAAAACGCCGCCGAAAGTCACTTTTAACCAGATCGAGAAAGTCCATCAGCTTTGATATCTGTTGGCCGGTTTGTTGACAATAAGCAATATTTTGGCTTCTAAAATAATGTATTTCACTGATATGACCGGAACCAGTAGCCTATGGCCGCTACTTCCGTTTTATCGCAGACAAAGAGTATACTGAAGACAAGATGAGACGCTGCTTCTTTTAAAACAGCACATGCAGTCATTATGTTGCAGTGGAACATAAGTGGAACAAACTATTTTCGGTTCTTATCAATCTAAGCTCTTTGGCACAAATGGTGACCTGTGTTGTTACAGCGTGATTACAGCACACGTACGTTTTCATAGAACACCAACGTGAAACAGGTAGGAAAAAGTGACTGGAGGGGGGCTTTAGGGCGACCAGACTGAGTGCAGAGTGCATAATTTCGTGCAATTTGGCATAGCGCCACCTACTGGCAACACAAAAAGCGGTTTATCTCGAGAACCGTTCATTAAGCCTTTAGATCAAAATGTTTTAAGATCATGAAAAATATAGTACATTCAATCAGGTGACCCCTGGTGTCAGGTGATGGGCAGTGTAAATAAAAGCAAGCTAACTACAGTAAGACCCCTTTTGTATCCAGAGAGTACATTACTTTTCATTCTCCGTGTAATGTTCCCCCTTAGTAGCACCTGATATACAACTGCAGCTAACTATGGCCTCTGTAATGAAAGCCAGTGTGAAGCAGGAGCAAATATATGGCAACCATAATGAGACTCAAGCTGTTGACTGAAGCCTTAGAGAGTGTTAGTGAACAGGAAGACGAGTTGACGGCATCTATTTAGGGAGATGATCAACGTAATGTCAACTGCCCGTGACGTTGCGGCCGCCTCGGCTGATTTGCTCATGAGGCCGCGCGGCTCGTAGCAACGGTCGGCGCGCGGCCAGGTTCCCCTCAGCACTCGCTCCCCCACGCCCCCCCGCCCCGGTTGTTGCTGTTTTCTGATGAGACAGAAATGCAATCTGTGAAATATTGAAATGAGGTTGGGGCGTCGGAGGCTGGGGAACAGTAGGGAACTATTGGGAGAGATAGAGGGAGAGGTGCGGCGTAATTAAAAAGATAATTTCGGGCTCATGCGCGGCCTATTTCCATCCGGCGCCACATCGGCGCTGCAGGTAAATTGCTGCCTCTGCTCCCGCGAGGAGGGTAATGAGCGGTGTTTAGGCCCGCCAGCACATCTCTTTGATTTCACCTCAATGAGAAATATGCCATCAACAGGGGGGGGACTCACTCAGGGACTTTAAATATGATGTGAGCCCTGCTGAACTGACACGGCCAATCAGTGGAAGAGTATGATATTAGGTTGGCTGATGGAGAGGGATATTCAGTGTGTGTGTGTGTGTGTGTGTGTGTGTGTGTGTGTGAGAGAGAGCCTGCCGCTCGAGTCATGGCAGCCCACCTAGAGAAAGCTTATTATATAGATAATACATATGTATATCAGTTTCAGCGTTCTCGTTATCATTGACCACAGGTTTTCACTCCATTTCGCTCTCATTGCGTCGCACACTCTAATTGTCTACTTTATTCTGATACGAGAGACGCCGAGATTCGGTCCCCTCCCACAAGAAGTCTTCATTTGAGAGGCCAGAAAGACATTTGATGGGACTGAGACGAGACTTTCTGATGGCTGTCTTCCATTAGTCAGCAAGCTATCATGGGGAATAGAAGTTGACTTAAAAGCAGGGCCGGGTCTGAACTGCTGTAGGCCTCGACAAAATGTTTGTGGAGGCCCCCTTTTAAGACAAATCCTACTCGCCATCATGCAATACCACACCACCTCCGTGCGCCAAAAAGGCCCAACAACGCCTGCATGGGTCTCAGGTGACTAAAGAAGTTGGGCCTGAGGCCCAAGATTGTCAAAGACTTCTACAGAGGCACCATCGAAAGCCTGTTGACCGGCTGCTCACCTCCTGGTACGGGAGCTGCACCGCGATGGACCTCAAAGCGCTGAGGAGAGTGAGGTGCGCAGGCCCACGACAGGCTGCGAGCTGCCGGAACTGCAGGACCTGTACACCCAGTGCTGCCTCAAGAGGGCCCAGAAAATAATCAAAGACTCAACCCACCCACTCATCAACCTGTTCTCCCTGCCACCATCAGGGAGGCGATACAGAACCCCAAAAACTCTGACAAGCAGGCTGAGAAACAGCTTCATCCCCCAAGCCACACTCAGTAATGACTCAAACCCCTGGGCAATATGCAATATACTATATATTGGCAACAGCAATACTATGTACGACAACAGATTTGTAATATTGATGGGGATGTTCTGATGTTGATGTACCAATAGAGAGCCGCAGGAATGAGTCCGGAAAACATCGATGCTAACACTCCCGGTTCTTCACTGTTTTCGCCTATGGGATTTTTGAATGGGTTTTTGGCGCGATGCTTCAAATAAGGTCTGTGGTTAACGCAAGCTTATTCAAACGCGAACCTTTATACAGCAAGATAATCTTCATACATGAGGACCACTTTTATGAGTTTTTAAGCTTTTACGTGCCGTTAAAAGGGCGGCTAGCTAGCAAACGGCTAAATGAGACTACACTGTAGAGCAGTGGTCTCAGACTCACGGCCCCCGGGCCAGATACGGCCCCCCAAACTATTTCATACGGCCCGCCACTTGATATCAAGTTATCGTTAAATCAGGCCCGCAACTCCACTCAGTGTAAAACAGACAGCGCGCCCCCGAGGCGCGTGGACGAGGCGCTGCTTTCATGCGAACGTTCGCACTTCACACCAGGGTTGCCAGCTAAATTTACATAGACGTGCCGTGTCTTGGGCGGTTTTGTGTGCTTTTTGGCAGTTTTTGAACCCTTTGTGCTGGAAACAATCAGCGGTATTTGGCAACACGGCTCCACACGCCTGGCCAGTGGGTCATCACCGCCTGTGAAAGCCGCATCATTAACGCAGGTGATTTCACTGACAGTGATTACCGAGTGAAACAACACATAAAGCGAACACGTTAACACGTAGCAGCTTCATAATCAAAACAGAAGAAGAAGAAGTAGCAGCTTGATCAAACGTAGCCTAGTTTATTGACATGTCCTTCTCAAAGGGAAAGAGGAAGGTTGATGACGAGCACAGACAGTTCCAGGAGAAGTGGGAAAGTGATTATTTTTTCGTCGAGTTTAAAGGAAATGCCACCTGCCTAATTTGTAAGGAAAAGATCGCCGTACTTAAGGAATATAACCTGAAGCGGCATTACACAACTAAACACAAGGATCAATATGCACAGTACCGGAGATGAGAGGGACAGACGTGCTGCACAGCTTAAGAAAGGACTGTCACTGCAACAGAATCTCTTTCAGAAGGGTAGAAAGGATGCCGACGCCGCTGTTGAAGCGAGTGGTGAGCGAATTGATCGCCAAAGCAGGTAAGCCGTTTACTGAAGGCCAGTTTCTGAAGGACTGCATGCTGCAAGTTGCAAATATAATCTGCCCAGAAAAAAAGAGTCAATTCAGCAATATCAGCCTTTCAGCCAACACAGTGGCAGAGCGGATTACGGAGCTGTCAAGTGACATTTATGATCAGTTATGTGAGAAAGGTAAATGTTTCAATTCATACTCTGTAGCTCTGGATGAGAGCACAGACATTAATGATAATGCCCAGCTTGCCATTTTTGTCCGTGGTGTTAATGACCAGTTCGAAGTGACAGAAGAGTTACTTAGTTTGAATTCGATGCAAGGCCGTACCACAGCCAAGGATATTTTTCAGCAACTGTGTGACACAATTGAGCATGCTGGTCTGTCATGGATGTCGCTCAAAGGATTAACAACAGACGGCGCACCATCAATGACAGGGAGGAAAAACGGACTGGTAGCGCTTGTTCAAAAAAAGCTGGAGGAGGAAGGTGCAGCTTTGGCGATTGCTCTGCACTGCATTATTCATCAGCAGGCCTTGTGCAGCAAGTGCTTGAAGTTTGAGAATGTGATGTCTGTCGTCGTCAAATGCATTAATTACATCAGATCTAGGGGGTTACAGCACCGCCAGTTTCGTGCCTTTTTGGAGGAAATTAATGCAGCATATGGCGACGTTCTTTATTTCACAGAGGTACGTTGGCTCAGCAGGGGAAATGTCCCAAAGAGGTTTTTTGAGCTGAGAACAGAAGTGAAGGCCTTCATGGAGGAGGGCAGGATGGATCTTCCTGAACTTGATGACCCCAAATGGCTGAGGGACCTAGCTTTTCTAGTTGACATCACACAGGAGCTGAACACACTCAACCTGAAGTTGCAGGGCCCAGGTCAGCTTGTCACTGCAGCTTTTGACAATGTCAGAGCATTTTCCACAAAACTGATGTTGTGGAAAGCCCAGCTGTCTCGGAGAAAACTCCATCATTTCCCAGCATGCAGGTCTCTTGTGGAGGAGGGCACAGCATTCAGCGGTGAGAAATATGTTGATGCCATTGAGAAGCTACAGCAGGAATTTGATCAGCGGTTTGCAGATTTCAAGACACACAGTGCTACTTTCCAAATGTTTGCAGACCCCTTCTCATTTGATGTGCAGAATGCCCCCAGTGCGCTACAAATGGAGCTGATTGACCTGCAATGTAATTCTGAGCTCAGAGCCAAGTTCAGAGAGGCAAATGGAAAAGCAGACACGCTTGGACAATTTTTGAGAGAGTTACCCCCATCCTTCCCAGGGCTTTCTGGAATGTTCAAGCAGACCATGTGCCTTTTTGGAAGCACATATCTGTGTGAGAAACTGTTCTCCACCATGAACTTCAACAAATCAAAGTACAGGTATGTATGTATTCTTGCTGGGCAGAGATGTATACATGTATTTTTTAACTTGTCTAATAAATGATTTATTTATTATAAATCCAATCCAGGTCCAGGCTGAGTGATGCCCATCTTCAAGCCATCCTGAGGGGGTCAACTGCCACCTCCCTCAGAGCAAATGTGGCTCCGCTGTCTGAGAGGAAGCAAGAAAAGATGACCTTCTACAACAGCATGAGTGAATACTGGATTCTGATTGGCTAGCAACAGTGGTAAATAGGCCAACAATCTACAGTTCGGCTCCAACCGCAGTATCACTCCGCTCCCTGATGCTGACTCCGCTCCCTGTGCTGACTCCGCCCACTGTTAGCCTGTCAGTCTGCAAATCTCTAACAAGGAAATGGCCGATCTCTAACACAAGGAAATGTCCGATTTCGTAGTAACGTTTGATTTACTGGGTGGATTGAGTTTTGAGCAGTGGTTAGATGAAGATGAAGATGAAGTGAACAAAGAACGACATGGTGAAATTGGGGAGAGAGAACTGGCTGAGCTTGAGTTGTCACGAGTTCGGACTAGCGGGAGGTCGGACTAGCGGGAGGTCGGACTAGCGCCCGGACCCCGAACCTGGGACTGTCAAACAAACAAACGCCCTCTACCAGATATCAACACACCACCACCAAAACGGGCTGCTTTAGATAACTGTTTAAATAACTGTACTTTTACAGGCAATGTATCAATAACTGTGAATCCCGTTAAGGAATAGGTTAGTTGTTTTTTGGCTCAAAGGCAACTAAATGTTTAGTGCAATCATTGATCTTGTGTATGGAACTATATTCTGTGGCGGAAGGATAAATGTATTCTGAAACCACTAATGATTGTAAATAATGAATTGGATGTTACAATTGTGTATTTTTTATATTATTTGGTAGCTGTTGTAGAAAACAAATTTACCACTCGAGGTCGGGGTTTGTGGCCACATTTACCACTGGTACAGGGTTTATAGCACTCGGCTTCGCCTCGTGCCACAACCCTGTACCAGTGGTAAATGTGGCCAAAACCCCCTCCCTCTCGTGGTAAATTTGTTAAATTAACCCTGAAAAAATAAATTGCAAATTTTTAATCTGCATAAAAATATGTGCAATGCATTGTCCTTTAAATAAATAAAGTGTTCATGTTGAGAAGTTTGAACAGTTGCACTGTTTATTTATTTATATATACGGTAAAGCTGTTTATTTATTTATATATATAGCGGTGTAGGTATATATACTGTATTGTTTGTATGTGTGAAGTGGCCCCCTTGTGACAAGACCGGACACTCAGTGGCCCCCAGGTAATTTGAGTTTGAGACCCCTGGTATGCACACCCACTGGAACACGCCCCCTCAATCGGGAATGAGTGTCAAAATGAGTGTCAAGTTCCTCCCTGAGCAGCAGGTGTCAGTTATCTAGGCTGATTACTGCATTCAAGCTCAGTCTTGCTGTGACTCAGTGGGCGTGACCCCACAGTGACTTCTGCCTCTGTGACATCACATGCATACCCTCTGTTGAGTCGACGGGGATATTATACGTCAATAACGTCATCACTTCAAAGGACGAACATGGAAATTCTCTTTCCCTCACCTGGTTCAGCCCGGGTAGTGCACAGCACCGCACACATCAACAACACTCCAGGTTGAGTGGTGACGTGACGTGGAAGCCTATGCGACACTGTGTGTAGTTCTGGATTGGCTTAGCACGAGCATGAGCACAAGATTCGCTTAGCACAAGCTTTTTATTTCTAGGGCTCGCATTTACGCTTCAAAACTCATAAATGTGGTCCTCATTAACTTTATTAAAGAGCATCAGTTTCTCCTTTAAGGACTTCAGTTATTTCTGGAGTTCCTTCTTGTGAGGCCGTGCAGCTTCATCGATGGGTCTGAATCTGTGGTTGGTGTGTGTTTCTGAATGCAGACAGACAAGACACACTGGCTGCTGATGGTCCAGACAGAAGAGCTTGAGGTTCTCAGAGTGCAGACTGCAGAGAAGCTCAGATCCTGCTGAAGCTCTCTGAGCCATTTGTATCTCAGTGAAGCTGAGAGCAAGTCATCCATTTTATAACCTCACGATGACATCACAATTGCTCGAGTGAAATCACTGGTGACATCACAATTGCTTGAGCTTGAATGTAGAATATACGCCCCCCATATTATGACATCATCGGTGATATGACATCTTCTTCTTCTTCTGGCTTTCCGGCAGACTGGATGCCTTGCGGCACATTGCTGCCTCTCACACACAAGGAATATTCTTCCTCTTCTTACCCAGACACTGTTGTCTGAGTTTGCTTAAATGCATCCCTCAGTATTTCATCTATCTTTGCTTCAGATACATCCACCTCCAGTAACCTCTTAACAGCATCAAGCCTGATTCCATTCCTCTTCGTCTTCCCACTCAAACCAGCAGCACAGTTAATAACCATGGCAATGAAGGTCATGAATGTCTTCTTGTCCATGCAGATCACGTCCGGCCAGAGCTTTTCAGTCCAGCTTGGAGAATTTTTCTCATCTGTGGCCCCCCTTACTTCCGGCGTTCCTCAAGGGTCGATACTGGGCCCCATTCTCTTTTTACTTTACCTGTGCCCCTAGATTCAATCCTGGCTAAGCACAACATGTCCTTCCACTGTTTTGCTGACGATGTTCAGATTTTACCTCTCACTTACCTCTCAAATCAAAAGGTAAGGTATCACTCCAGCCATTGCTCGATTGTTTGAGCGACATAAAAACATGGATGAGTGCAAACTTCTTGAACTTGAATGAAAGCAAGACTGAGTTAATTTTATTTGGTAACCCCTCTTTGAGCCCTCCTGTTGATGCTCTGGGTCCTCTTGGTTCCAACATCCGCTCCTCTGTTCATAACCTAGGAGTGATTTTGATTTGATAGTGCTTTTAAGTTCAGCTCTGTTGTTGAAACCAGCTTCTTCCAGCTTCGACTCCCAGCAAAGACTAAGGCCTACTTTCCCCAGAGCGACCTGGAGAGGGTGATCCATGCCTTCATCACAACCCGGCTTGATTATTGTAATTCACTGTATGTTGGCATCGATCAGTCGTTGCTCCGCCGCTTGTGTTGTGTATGTTATGTTGTGTTATGTGGATATTTCATGCCTGAGTGCGAGCAGCTGTAACTTGTCCCAATTTCCCCCCGGGGATCATTAACTCATTGAGTGCCAGCCACTTTTGGAGAACGGACGCTCCCAGTGCCAGAGTTTCAGAGCTTTTTTCAGTGATTTCTCGAGGCCCACAGAATATTGTGTGATATTACTATGTAAACACTGAACATGCAAAAAGAACGATGAGACTCTTTTCTATCATCAGCAAAAACAGGTTTATTGATATCATTTTCCGTTCTTTAGTTATCAGCCGGAGAAGATAGCTTGATTTAACCAAAAAGAGACGTTTTTTTCTAGAAGCTGAGATAATGGCCCTTTTGTGAAATTAAACATTTCAAACACATCACTGACTCTGAAGCTAATTTTCTGATGTAGTCACACCTCAAAAATAATTTCCTTCAATAAAACAGTGAAGGCCAGGGAATTTTGTTTGGCAGAATAATATTTTTAGCTGCAACCAGCAGCGCTGGCCCCTGCGTGCGCTGCTGGTTGCAGCTTCTTGCTGGTCTTGATTTGCTGCTGGTGGGCATCGGATATTCTGGCTTGCGTTTTCCAATCCTGTCCTGCTGTCTGGGTCTGTCTGGGTGTTGTGTGCTGCTCTGCGTGCCCCCCCCCCCCCCCCTCCCACCCCTCAACTGCACACTCCTCCTCCGTATGGGAGTGTCTCTGGTGGCTCTCTGCTGAGTTTGCTGTGCACAGTGAAGGGTGCGCGACATCCAGCTTTTTTACAGCGTTCCGCGTGTGTTTGTCACCGGCTCCTATGCTTCCAGTTGAGAATAATAACAACTCCACGGCTGATCATGCGGATGGGCTGTCGCAGCGGACATGGAGGAGCTCAATTGTGGGAGCAGATTGGCTGCTGCAGGCACATCTAACGTTAAAACGCTTCATGCATATCGATGCATACGGATGCGATGCGATTTCCGTTTCCCCAACGACTTATTCTCTGTTTTTCTCTGCCTTTCTGTTAACCTGGAGAGCACTGTCACCACCTAAGGGTTCTGTAAAATAGGTTATAGACCTCCAATAGCTACAATAGTTGTACAGGAGATGCGGAAGGCTTTGATCGACGTCCCACCATCAAAAAACGCATTGGACGTTGAAAGACGTCCTTGGCACTCTACGTCACTATTTAATTGGACGTTGAAAGACGTCCATGGCACTCAATGAGTTAAAGTCTTTCTGATTCTGATTCTGATTCTGATCACAGCTGGTGCAAAATGCGGCCGCTCGACTCCTCACCGGCACCAAAAAACGCTACCACATTACCCCAATCCTGGCCTCTCTCCACTGGCTCCCCGTCCGTTTCTGCATTGATTTTAAATGACTGCTGAGTGTTTTTAAAGCCCTAAACGGGCTGGCACCACCGTACCTCGCCGAGCTCCTGCACCACCATACGCCATCCAGAGCCTTAAGGTCAGCTGACCAGCTGCTCCTGGAGGTGCCCAGGACCAGGCTCAAGACCAGAGGGGACAGAGCCTTTTCGATAGCAGCTCCTAGGCTCTGGAATAGCCTCACCTTCCACATCAGATCAGCCCAGTACTTGTACTTGTACTTGTTGTTTCTATACTTTTATTGTTTTTATCTGTGAAGCACTTTGGTCGGCCACTGGTCGTTGTAAATGTGCTCTATAAATAAACTTGACTTGACTTGACTTGACGTCACTCCGACTAGTTCCTTCCTCCTTCTCCTGCGGAGCCTTATACCTATCCTGTCTTTGTTTCTTTCCCATCCCCACTTCTTAACAGCCTCACAGCCTCAGCACATGATAAGCTCCGTTCTTCTCTGATCTTGCTCACTTTCCTTTCCCTCTTTCTTCGTGGACATTGAGCAGACCCGATGATTCCCATCACAGTGTAGGCACTTCTGTTCCTCCTCCTTTGCATCGCACCTTGTACTAACTTCCCACATCTCCTACATATCTTGCTTTTAGTATAAACAGCAGCCACATACACACACACGCACGCACACACGCACGCACACACACACACACACACACACACACACACACACCTGACAGCAGAAGCACCTGAGAGGAGCTCTCTCAAAGGGCCTCACTCATCCCTTCTCATCTCTTCATTCTCGCGCGCACACACACCTTTCACCCCCGGCACACACACACACACACACACACACACACACACACGCATACACACCTTTCACCCCCTGCACGCACGCACGCACACGCACACACGCATGCACGCACACCTTTCACCCCCGGCACACACACACACACACACACACACACACACACCTTTCACCCCCGGCACGCACACACACACACACACACACACACACACACACACACACACACACACACACACACACACACACACACCTTTCACCCCCGGCACACACACACACACACACACACACCTTTCACCCCCGGCAGACCAGAATGATGACGGGACAATATAACAATATAAGGAAGTTGTTGGCAGTTTATTCCCAAAGGTCACTTCTTGGTTTTCTGTGAAATACTTCCTCATATGACCGCGCTCGTGTGCCCGTTACACACACCCCACACACACACACACACAGACACACACACACACACACACACACACACACACACACACACACACACACACACACACACACACGCACAATAAACAAATTTAGTGTTTTAGGGCAGGGGATGTCATGCCAGCAACCAGGAAATTGAGCAAACACAATAAGGGTGTATGATTCAATAATTAACTGGAGACAGATATGAGACAGCAGCTCAGAGCAGCAGACATCATCTGACCTGAAACATGTCGGCATCAGTATCGACCACGACGGGCGGCGTGATGATGGTCACCCAGGTCTACCCAGCACCCCAACTTGGTCCAGGCACCCAGGTCTACCCAGCACCCCAACTTGGTCCAGGCACCCAGGTCTACACAGCACCCCAACTTGGTCCAGGCACCCAGGTCTACACAGCACCCCAACTTGGTACAGGCACCCAGGTCTACACAGCACCCCAACTTGGTCCAGGCACCCAGGTGACGGTCTACCCAGCACCTCAACATGGTCCAGGCACCCAGGCGTACCTGGCACCCCAATATGGTCCAGGCACCCAGAGGTTCAGCCAGGGCCGGCCGCAGGTGTTGGGGGTAAGTACTACTCCAGTCCATTGTTTTGTGTTGTCCTTGAGATGCTACTGTTGCTTTACTTGTCTTTTATTTGTTAGTTAGTTGTTTCACTTGTTTGTTTTGAGGTGAAAGATTTCAATAAGTGTCTTGTTATTTTTGATCTCGTCATAATTCTAAACATGTATTTACATCAGTTTTTTTATCATTCCGTTTTCCATCTCTTGATTTGTCTTAGCACTTCACTCCCATGGGTGATCACTCTGCAAAAATTAAAATTAAAATTAAAAACTAAACTAAAAAAAGAAAATGAAAAAAGATTTATATTCCTTCTCTTTTTATAGCCAGTGAGTTCTCCTGGCTCACATCACATCACTATGCTGGCATCTCTCCTCACCTGTCAGGTTCACACTCAGTTTTAAGGTGCATTCTGGGGACCACCAGGGGTCCTTGAGGGGATTCCAGGGGGTCCCCATCAAACTGATGAATTGTTCAACTTCACCATTATTTAGTTTATTATTGAACACAATTAGAGAATGTAGAAGAATGACTATTTTGATAGTTTCACTGTTATCTGTCTACCTACAATACAGAGTCTGTTATCTGTCTACCTACAATACAGACAGTCTGTTATCTATCTACCTACAATACAGACAGTCTGTTATCTGTCTACCTACAATACAGAGAGTCTGTTATCTCTCTACCTACAATACAGACAGTCTGTTATCTGTCTACCTACAATACAGACAGTCTGTTATCTCTCTACCTACAATACAGACAGTCTGTTATCTCTCTACCTACAATACAGACAGTCTGTTATCTGTCTACCTACAATACAGACAGTCTGTTATCTGTCTACCTACAATACAGACAGTCTGTTATCTCTCTACCTACAATACAGACAGTCTGTTATCTGTCTACCTACAAAACAGACAGTCTGTTATCTGTCTACCTACAAAACAGACAGTCTGTTATCTGTCTACCTACAATACAGACAGTCTGTTATCTGTCTACCTACAAAACAGACAGTCTGTTATCTGTCTACCTACATGGGTGCTGAATGTACCCATGTTTTACCCTGTTCTTTTTTTTGTACTGTCCTATGTGTGCTGCTCTTTGTGTGGCTTGTGAACAAGTAATTCCAATGCATTTTGATGCAAATTTTAATGCAAATGGCGAAATAAACTTGAAACCTACAATACAGACACTCTGTTATCTCTCTACCTAGACAGTCTGTTATCTGTCTACCTACAATACAGACAGTCTGTTATCTGTCTACCTACAATACAGACAGTCTGTTATCTATCTACCTACAATACAGACAGTCTGTTATCTATCTACCTACCTACAATACAGACAGTCTGTTCTATCTACCTACAATACAGACAGTCTGTTATCTCTCTACCTACAATACAGACAGTCTGTTATCTGTCTACCTACAATACAGACAGTCTGTTATCTGTCTACCTACAATACAGACAGTCTGTTATCTGTCTACCTACAATACAGACAGTCTGTTATCTATCTACCTACAATACAGACAGTCTGTTATCTATCTACCTACCTACAATACAGACAGTCTGTTCTATCTACCTACAATACCTAGACTAATCATGTATTATTGTCATTATTATGGATCATGAAGCAGATTAATCATGTATTATTGTTATTATTTATGGATCATGAAGCAGGAAAAAAAGATGGAAAAAAAATAAAAATAAAAATAAAATAAATAATAATAATAATAAAAAAAATAATAATAATAATAAAAAAAACAAAAAAAAACAAAGACAATTAAAAAATAAAAATAAAAAGTAAAGAAATAATAATAAAAAAATCATGTACAACTATTAAATATGCATTATAAAGTATGAGCAGGAAGCATGTTCTTTTTTTGTTTTTCTCCTTTTTTGTTTTCTTTTCTTATAAAGATTCACACTTGTTTTTCTTTCTTTGTCATGTGCTGTATGTGAATAGGGTGGGCAAAATAAGCTTTTAGCTTCAGCCCATACCTTTTTTTGGTCAAGATCTATGTAAAATGTGTTATGTCTATTGTTTTGATTATATGAAATAGAGGTATTGTACATAGTGTTTGGATGACCAAAAATAAAAAATCTGCAAATCAATCAATACAGACAGTCTGTTATCTCTCTACCTACAATACAGACAGTCTGTTATCTGTCTACCTACAATACAGACAGTCTGTTATCTGTCTACCTACAATACAGACAGTCTGTTATATCTTTACCTACAATACAGACAGTCTGTTATCTATCTACCTACAATACAGACAGTCTGTTATCTCTCTACCTACAATACAGACAGTCTGTTCTCTATCTACCTACCTACAATACAGACAGTCTGTTCTATCTACCTACAATACAGACAGTCTGTTATCTCTCTACCTACAATACAGACAGTCTGTTATCTCTCTACCTACAATACAGACAGTCTGTTATCTCTCTACCTACAATACAGACAGTCTGTTATCTCTCTACCTACAATACAGACAGTCTGTTATCTTTCTACCTACAATACAGACAGTCTGTTATCTGTCTACCTACAATACAGACAGTCTGTTATCTATCTACCTACCTACAATACAGACAGTCTGTTCTCTATCTACCTACCTACAATACAGATAGTCTGTTATCTGTCTACCTACAATACAGACAGTCTGTTATCTGTCTACCTACAATACAGACAGTCTGTTATCTTTCTACCTACAATACAGACAGTCTGTTATCTCTCTACCTACAATACAGACAGTCTGTTATCTCTCTACCTACAATACAGACAGTCTGTTATCTCTCTACCTACAATACAGACAGTCTGTTATCTGTCTACCTAGAATACAGACAGTCTGTTATCTGTCTACCTACAATACAGACAGTCTGTTATCTGTCTACCTACAATACAGACAGTCTGTTCTATCTACCTACAATACAGACAGTCTGTTATCTCTCTACCTACAATACAGACAGTCTGTTATCTGTCTACCTACAATACAGACAGTCTGTTATCTGTCTACCTACAATACAGAGTCTGTTATCTGTCTACCTACAATACAAACAGTCTGTTATCTGTCTACCTACAATACAGACAGTCTGTTATCTGTCTACCTACAATACAGACAGTCTGTTATCTATCTACCTACAATACAGACAGTCTGTTATCTCTCTACCTACAATACAGACAGTCTGTTATCTCTCTACCTACAATACAGACAGTCTGTTATCTGTCTACCTACAATACAGACAGTCTGTTATCTCTCTACCTACAATACAGACAGTCTGTTATCTATCTACCTACAATACAGACAGTCTGTTATCTCTCTACCTACAATACAGACAGTCTGTTATCTGTCTACCTACAATACAGACAGTCTGTTATCTGTCTACCTACAATACAGACAGTCTGTTATCTGTCTACCTACAATACAGACAGTCTGTTATCTGTCTACCTACAATACAGACAGTCTGTTATCTTTCTACCTACAATACAGACAGTCTGTTATCTCTCTACCTACAATACAGACAGTCTGTTATCTGTCTACCTACAATACAGACAGTCTGTTATCTGTCTACCTACAATACAGACAGTCTGTTATCTCTCTACCTACAATACAGACAGTCTGTTATCTGTCTACCTACAATACAGACAGTCTGTTATCTCTCTACCTACAATACAGACAGTCTGTTATCTGTCTACCTACAATACAGACAGTCTGTTATCTGTCTACCTACAATACAGACAGTCTGTTATCTGTCTACCTACAATACAGACAGTCTGTTATCTCTCTACCTACAATACAGACAGTCTGTTATCTGTCTACCTACAATACAGACAGTCTGTTATCTGTCTACCTACAATACAGACAGTCTGTTATCTGTCTACCTACAATACAGACAGTCTGTTATCTGTCTACCTACAATACAGACAGTCTGTTATCTGTCTACCTACAATACAGACAGTCTGTTATCTCTCTACCTACAATACAGACAGTCTGTTATCTCTCTACCTACAATACAGACAGTCTGTTATCTCTCTACCTACAATACAGACAGTCTGTTATCTGTCTACCTACAATACAGACAGTCATGGGACAAAATCAAATCTAAAGATGCAAATATTTTCAGATTTGGGTCTGAGAGACAAAATCTCATTAAATGGGGTACTCTAATGTCGACTAGGGTCCTTGATATTTCCTCATTTACTAAAGTGAATCTTGAATATGAGAGAGGTTCAGAATTTAACTGCTTTAAACGTCCATCTTTATTCTCTTTGCTTTGATTGTGTCGGATGTTTAATTCTTGTACTCTTGTTGTCTTTGTTTTACTATTTTACTGCCTTGCTATCAGGGTAGGAAATTAGCGAGGGCTCTGGCAAAATGCCCCCCAAAAAATCTAGAATTGCCCTTGGAACTGGGGTGACGGGGGCTTTTAAATGCCCCCATAAAATAAAGAGTTTATGTATTTTAACATTATTTTGCATTTGCAAAGCGTAACTCGAAAATGGCGTTATTTACCTGAGTGACAGGCAACACAAGCTAGCTGGCCAGCTAGTTCACTCATGTTTTTGCCAAGTACATTAATAACACACCAGACAATCAACAGTGTTGTTGAGATAGGATATTGGGATCTTTAACTGTGATTGTTTATGAACTTTTAGAAATAAAATATGCTTGGATAAGACTCATTGATTGGTCTGTCATGCTACATAGGTGCAACTAAAGTATTTCCCAACATTTGATAGAATTGCGCTGGAAATGATCCAAAATGCCCCCGAAATATATTTCACAGGGGGCAAAAATAGTTTAAAAAAGTTAACTTCCTACCCTGCTTGCTATGGATATGTTACTGTTTTACTGGGTAAGTGGTTTTATTTTTCCAGTAGCCTATCCCATTGTGAAGCACTTTCTAACCACAGTTAAAGAAGGTATTTACAGAAGCTTTTCTGTGTTGTGTTTTTCTAAACTGTATCAACAGCAGTGTTGGGAAAGTTACTCAGGAAGTGTAATTAGTTACTTATTACTGATTACTACTTTTAAAAGTAATAAAATTACCTTACTTTATTAGTTACATTACTCGTTACATTGCTACTGTATATTACTTTCGCTACCATCTTCCGAAAACTTTACATACAACCTTTTTAGCCAGCTCCTTTTAGAACTGAATCCACTTTATTGGAACAATAATTAACCTGACAGGAGGAGTCAACAATCAGCCAAACTGCAGACTTTGTATTTATTTGCCTACATAAGACAAAAAACTAATCACGTTCTGGCAACGCAGTAGTCTCGCACAGCCAGACCTATCCCCACACTTTGCTTTAAACGGAACAATTACAGTAGTGTTCCACACAATACGTGCTTGAACCCCTAATAATAATAATAATAATGATAATAATAATAACAACAATAATAATAATATGAATGATATTAATAGTATTATTAATCATAATACATTGAACGTATAGAGCTTTTCAAAAACTCAACTTGAACTTTTTGGAAATTGGGCCGGGGGCCCCGGCCCACAGGTTGGGAATGGCTGAATTACAGTAACTAAGTTACTGCCCAACACTGAACAAGGCAAATGCCAGCTCACAAAAACATTAGGTTGATGTTTCCAGACAGTTCCTTCTTGGTTTTGCAGCAGCAGTGCAGCAGATGTAAGCTAATGGTCTCTGCTGCCTCCCTTGTGGTCCCTCCAGACGGTGCAGATCATGATCGGCCTGCTGGCGTTCCTGTTCGGCGTTGTGATGACGGTGGATGCAGATTCACTGGCCGTGTTCACTGGTGTGTTCGTCTGGGGATCTTTATTTGTAAGTCCATCTCACAGTCAACATCTGTATCTAAATACATCCCCATAGTCCAGTGGTTCTCAGCATGGGGTCCAGGATCACCAAGGGTCCTTGAGGGTCCCCAACAAATTGATGAGTTGTTCAACTTCACCATTATTTCATTTACAAGAAGTTAACACAAGAGAATATAGAAGAATGACTGTTTGGATCATCGTTTCACTGTTATCTCTACCTACAATACAGACAGTCATGAAATTGTGGACAACAAAATTAATAGGGGTGTAAGACTGTGTTCACAAAATTCACATTTTGGTTCGATACGCCTCAGTGGTGTCACGGTTCTATATGTTTTTCGATATTATTTAAAATGTTTAATTTATTTGTATTTTGCTTATTTATTTTATTATTTTCACAGTCTAGTTAAATTTTTTATTTCAATTTATGACGGTTTGGCACGGTTTGCAATGTGTAATGAACCTAAAGGCTTGTAGCCTACCTAAACGGTTCGATATTAACCTAAAGCCTTGTACCTAAACAGTTCGATACAAATATGCGTATTGTTAAACCCCTGATATCTGATATCTAACAGTAGAAAGATTCACAGATTTGGGTTTGAGAGACAAAATCTCATCAAATGGGGGTCCGTGTCCCTAATGTGAACTAAATTAGGGATCCTTGATATGAACAAGTGCAAACCTTTAAGCCCACGGCGCCATTTGCCCTACGGCCCCTTTTCCCTCGCCCCACCCTCCATATCCCCCTACCCTACCCACTACTACCCACCCCTCGAATCCCGGCTCTCTAACACCTTCCTATCCTTAACTCATTCATGGCCAGTTTAGGACTGCCAATATTTAGCTCAGGCCAAAGATTTTCATAATTGTTGGTCATCATTCAAGACCCACAGTAAATTATCTATTAGCACCAAAGTGATTTGCAATACCTCAAAATGAAGATGTACGTCTCTGGGTTCACCAGAAAAAAAAAGTGAGCTTTTAGCATGTTCTGTACTCTACTTATAGCCATTTATATACACCCTGTTTTCACCAAAAAGGTCTCTCTGAGAAGAGAAATGGGAGAAAAGGGCATTTTTGTAAAGGACACAATCTCAGGCAGAACTTGCTCTCAATTCTTTTATTTTGAACTGTATTGACATCAGACATGTAAATATTATTCGTTATGACACAAATGACAAAAAAAAAAAAAATATATATATATATATACATGAAGTGCTTTTTTTACATTCAACAATACAGTTTACTCAGTGTGAATGTGTGTGTCTGCGCGGGGCCCATGTGTGTCTCTTTACATTACATTACATTTCGTCATTTAGCAGACACAGCAGTAGAGTAACATCAACACACACACACACACACACACACACACACACACACACACACACACACACACACACACACACACACACACACAGAGAGAGAGAGTTCTGTCCACAGCTGCTGCTGGATCGCACCTCCTTCCCAGGGAACACTATTGATCTCCCCGCAAATTAGCATAGGAGGAGAACACCAAACTGGTATGAGATCAGCGTCTAGCCTCCTCTGCCTCTGCATCGTAACAAAATGTGTGGCGAGGCTGCCAAGCTTTACGGGCTAACCGAACTACAATTTTGTGTGATCTGTGTTTGAAAGAGCCTATAGTCACTTTCAATGTAATCCCGGCGGGTCTTTGATGCACGGCGCAAATGCGCTGTGAAAAATGGCTCCTGTCTTTTGCTGTGGTTTCCTCGTTCTCCTTCTCCTCCTCTTGTTCCGCCTGGGACACAGGAATTCTTGGGTTTGGGACCAGGCGCTGGAACCGGATCGATCATGTTGGTCACGGGTTTGACTACCGCGAACAACTCATCCAGGTTCGCTGCCCTGCAGCAAGGCGACCAGCGCAGCACGCCGAGGGGCGTTTCAATGGCGTTTCTCCTGTCTGCAACAGGCAGCGTTTCTCCGTTTTCTGTTCTTCCTCCTCCCCCATTTCAAAACACAGCTGCGTAGTTGTTTGTTCACGTGTTGTCGGCTTGACTTTGAGGCCAGGGACCTGATACCATGTCACAGGCTGGGGAAGTCTTTGAACTACGCGCTGCACTAATAAAAACAAAAATACGTCAAACACGTCTTTGGCTGGGAGGCACATTCCTGATAAGACGTTAAAGACGTATTTGGCCATGAATGAGTTAAGATCATAGATAAAGTCCTATCATTTGGTTTAACCCTTGTACCCCCCTATTTTTTTTCCTCTGTCGTTACTATCTAGGTCCAGCAGCTGGATATTGATATTCATACTTATTTTTCATTATTCATTTTTCATTTTATTCATAATTCATTTTATTTTTTATTTTTTATTGATTCTTATCCATTGGTAACTTCATCCCTCATACCTCATATCAACATTCCATGCTTACTCAGAATTTTAACCCCTCGAATGCCAGTTTACTGTACTTACTGTACAATAAAACGTACAGTAGAAAACACAAAATATGATTTTTTCCCCTTCCCATAAATGCCACCTGGATCTTCCCCGGTGGGATTATCATAGCCTTGGATTCATCACATTTTTCACAGAGGAATTATTTTCTTCCATCTTTCATCTTTTGAGAATTGCACATTTGCTCGCAGAGGACTCTTGTCGCCCTTTGGGTCCAGCAGCCGGATATTGATATTCATACTCGAGAAAAGAGAAACACCTTGGCTCGTTGACACGGAAGTCCACAGAAGTACGCGCATGCACATCTGGGGCACTACCCGGATGCTGATCATGACCGAGTTTTGACATCCGGGTCAACACACACGTTGTCACATGGTTGTCACCCGAAACCAGGGAGGACAGACAGCCGAGAGGCTCTCTGCCGGGCATCAGATTTGCTGTGCTCCGGTGCAGAGAGCATACGGCATACGGAAAGCCATGGAAGGCCCCTAGAAGGCCCAATCATGACGCCTGTAAAGAGTTATACTCAGTTTTCGACGCTGATTCCAGCCGCGAGTCTCTACAATGAACGGTTGCTGAGATACGATGTCCTTTCAAAAAAGGTAAATTTGACCAAAAAAACATAAAACTGCCCACTGTCTCTTTGCAGTATATCCTGGCTGGATCTCTGACGGTGGCTGCAGGCAGGTCGATGAGCCGGTGCCTGGTTAGTAACTTTATAATTGTTTTGGAATGGGAACAGTTTGAAACCTACTGTATCTATTTCCTGTCAGACTTGCACACAGCAACAGGAAGTTAGCTAGGGGCAATTTAGAATGTTTATTATGTTGTCAAGTTGAAACTGTCTTTATTCACTACCACCTTATATACTGTACATCACACTGATGCTCAGCAGCTCTCCAGACTTCAATTAGTATTCTTAGGGGAACAAAAGGACAGTATCCAGTCAACACTCTCGGTCGCTCACATAATTTCCGAATTGGTATTGGCTGATAAATGGAAAAAGTTAATAAATGAATTACTCAATTATTCAATTAATTAGTTAATTCATTAATGTTTAGTCTCAACTACAGTAGACTTAGTGGCCAGACATTTTTTGGCCACACAGTTCACACCAGCCGCACCAGTTTCAGTCTAAATATAAGCATTTGTTGTGTGTTTTTTAGCTGCTGCATGGACACTTGAGGTTATTGCTCTGTCGAGTTGTGTCTGTGTGGCTCCGCCTCCCTGATGTGGTCTCTTTGCTCGGCAGGTGGGCGGCTCTCTGGGCCTCAATATTGTTGCTGCGGTTGTTTCCTTCACTGCCGCCTGCCTCTACTTTTCGGATGCTGCTGGTGTGATGCTCTACTGCTATTACTATGGAGGTTATTATCCAAATGACGACTGCAATAATATGTGGTACTACCGATATAAGGTAAGACATTTTGGTTTGAAATATGTAGTTGTCAAAAAACTATAGGAACAACACATGTTTGCTCCATGTTTCTCATGTGACGCTAATGGGCATTGATTGCTGTAAATAGAACAGGTTTGTGCCTCCATTCCAAGAAGCAAATAGACTGATGATGGTCTAGTGTTGATTTCTCACCATGGTGAAGAGAAACTGAAGTGGAAACTAGTAAAGCTGTTGTAACAGAATGCACAAGTACTCTAAGTTGGACATAAACCTGTTGAGCGATTTCCTCCAAAGGCGTTTCCTCCCTGTTCTCCACAGAGTCGGACTCAGGGGGTTTCAGGGGTCTTGGGTGTTTTCTCTCTCCTGGAGTTCATCGTTTCCATCACCGTTGCAGCGTTTGCCTGCAAAGCTAACTGCAACTCCACCCCCCAGGTGAGTCCACCTGTGTCTTACTGTACAAACACACAGTGTCATCACAGGGTGGCAAATGACAGCACAGACCTTAGATGCTAACCTGGCTTTCACGGCAAATGCGCAATCGCGCAAAACACATACATTTCCTCAATGAAGGACAGCGCAACATTCTCCTAAACAGCTGCACTTTTCTTTTCTTGAGACTTGATCCGTTTGTTTTTGTTTTTATCTGTTTCAAATACAAAGACACTTCTGTTGTTTGTCTTATAGCAAGTGTTCATTGTGAGCAACAATTTACCTGAAGGGAGCAGAGTGACCATGCAGGCTCCGCCTACTTTACAGCCTTGGATGGCTTCACAGACTCCGCCTACTTCACAGGCCAACCACGAGGTTTGTTGTAAATGTGTGAAGTCATGTTAGTGGGTTTGTTGTAAATGTGTGAAGTCATGTTAGTGGGTTTGTTGTAAATGTGTGAAGTCATGTTAGTGGGTTTGTTGTAAATGTGTTAGTGGGTTTGTTGTAAATGTGTGAAGTCATGTTAGTGGGTTTGTTGTAAATGTGTGAAGTCATGTTAGTGGGTTTGTTGTAAATGTGTGAAGTCATGTTAGTGGGTTTGTTGTAAATGTGTGAAGTCATGTGAGTGGGTTTGTTGTAAATGTGTGAAGTCATGTTAGTGGGTTTGTTGTAAATGTGTGAAGTCATGTTAGTGGGTTTGTTGTAAATGTGTGAAGTCATGTTAGTGGGTTTGTTGTAAATGTGTGAAGTCATGTTAGTGGGTTTGTTGTAAATGTGTGAAGTCATGTTAGTGGGTTTGTTGTAAATGTGTGAAGTCATGTTAGTGGGTTTGTTGTAAATGTGTGAAGTCATGTGAGTGGGTTTGTTGTAAATGTGTGAAGTCATGTTAGTGGGTTTGTTGTAAATGTGTGAAGTCATGTTAGTGGGTTTGTTGTAAATGTGTGAAGTCATGTTAGTGGGTTTGTTGTAAATGTGTGAAGTCATGTTAGTGGGTTTGTTGTAAATGTGTGAAGTCATGTTAGTGGGTTTGTTGTAAATGTGTAAAGTCATGTTAGTGGGTTTGTTGTAAATGTGTGAAGTCATGTTAGTGGGTTTGGGATCGCTTGTTTGCAACCACGTGATTCCCATGATGTCAAAAACAAAGGAGGGCATGCAGTGAAAAGCATACTGTGCTAGTTTAGACAATATTACAAGAGAAAGGTGTCAACAGAAAATCACTATATGTTGGTGATCCTTATGTTATGAAGAAGAGCTATTTCTCTACTGAATTGAGAGACTTGCTGCTATGGAGGCAGTAGATGAAAAGTATACTGAAGTATGGAGACAACTCACTTCACTCATTTTGCCATTTTCCAACATGAACGATTCATCAAAAATACACAGCGACAAATAAACGCCACCCCACAGATAAACCACATTCACAATAGCTCTTATCAGATAAACCACATTCACAATAGCTCTCATCAGATAAACCACATTCACAATAGATCTCATCAGATAAACCACATTCACAATAGCTCGTATCAGATAAACCACATTCACAAAAGCTCGTATCAGATAAACCACATTCACAATAGCTCTCATCAGATAAACCACATTCACAATAGCTCTCATCAGATAAACCACATTCACAAAAGCTCTCATCAGATAAACCACATTCACAATAGCTCATCAGATAAACCACATTCACAATAGCTCTTATCAGATCAACCACATTCACAAAAGCACTCATCAGATAAACCACATTCACAATAGCTCTTATCAGATAAACCACATTCACAAAAGCTCTTATCAGATAAACCATATTCACAATAGCTCCTATCAGATAAACCACATTCACAATAGCTCTTATCAGATAAACCACATTCACAATAGCTCTCATCAGATAAACCACATTCACAATAGCTCTCATCAGATAAACCACATTCACAATAGCTCTCATCAGATAAACCACATTCACAATAGCTCTCATCAGATAAACCACATTCACAATAGATCTCATCAGATAAACCACATTCACAATAGATCTCATCAGATAAACCACATTCACAATAGCTCTCATCAGATGAACCACATTCACAATAGCTCTTGTCAATTATGCTCGATATGCCGTACAGCGTATCGACGCGGGTTACACCGCTTTCTTCTATAGCTAGCCTATCCGCTGGTCATTTTTCTTATGGACATCTGCTACGGTATAGAATGCCCAGCTCACTAGTAACCCGCGGGGTAGAGAGATTCGTCCAACTCCTAACCACCTCCTGATCCTTAAGTCCGACCTGCTGTATTTCCCCCCTTCGGAAGCAGTGGCCTACTGTGGTCACTTGGGGAGATCACTCAAGTTAACGGTGGCTCTCTCTAGCACTGTCTGATGTTGTGTGTGTTGGAAATTAATTATAACTATGTGTTAATCTGCACTGGTTAAGGTCGTGTTAAAGTTTTTCCCTTGAGATAACAATTCTCGCTTAACCTGACGGTGTTTTAATCCACCTCATCCTGTCAAGTGGTCGTTTTAAGCTTGTCATCCCAAAGGCCTCCAAAGTAACCTTAAAAGACATGACATGTCAGGCTAAACCAAATGTTCCTAGTATTTTTACATCACGAGAAGAGGCTACTACCTATTAGATGGACATTCGTTCAAATAAAAGAGATGAGATCAGGTATTGGCGCATTATAAGTTGCTTTTTAAATAGAGAATATAGCTTAGCACAGCACAAATATAATTTCAATACAATTCTTAAACATTCACATGGCACACATTTAAACATAACATAATAACACAAATCTTCTTTCTTAACCTTAAATTGAATAAACACTTTCCATTCAAGCACAAATACCTTCTAACCTTATAACTTTTGTATGGCTACAGTACCGTGTTGGTACATTTTTGGCTAGTGCAGTGTAATTTTCTGTGTTCGCATTGTTATAAATGTGATATAAATGGTCAAATGGCGATGAATTTTGAAATTGGGTGGGGGATTGGGGCATATATCAAGGATTTTCACACTTCAGTGCCTCAGCTCATTTTTGGCCCCGGGAATCAAAAATGTTTACTGCATCTTTGTTATTATCCAGAAATGAATAGATAATTCCCCATTGAAAACCACTATAAAGTGCAAAAAAGTGCTATTTTTGAGCTCCAAGACACTTTTTACAAAAAAGCATTTTTTTTATGACTTCCTCCAGATATTTTGGACATAAGGCTTCAAAATTATGGTTTTTAATATTTTTCAGCAGATTGCAACATTTTCTCATGTATGGCATGCATCTATTGCAATCAATTTAGCTGGTTTCTGTTTGTGCTGCATTATGGACCACTACAGCCCAATGGAATAAATAATTTCAGCTAAAATGGTGTTCATATGGATGTGTGTGTGTGTGTGTGTGTGTGTGTCTGTGTGTGTGTGTGTGTGTGTGTGTGTGTGTACACACACACACACACACACACACACACATCCATATGAACACCATTTTAGGGATGGGGTTTTGGGGGGAGGGAGGGACAAAAAAAACATGCCTATATTGAAGTCAGCTCAAGTTGTGTGTGTGTGTGTGTGTGTGTGTGTGTGTGCGCACACACACACACACACACACACACACACAAGCAACTTGAGCTGTCCCCCCACCCCCCCCACCAAAGCCCCATCCCGATGTGTCCTGATCATGCACATACTAGGCTAGACAGAGTCTGTTTATGACCTGCATCAGAATGACAGAATGCACCCTTGGCCGGTCAAGGAAATGGTCAATTACTAAAAACTGGCATTGAAAGGGTTGAAATTCTGAAAAGTAATGAACATTGAGACATGAGATTGAGCAAACATGAGATTGAGCAAAAAAGGAAAAAAAGATTCTCCCCCTATTTTTGTTGTTGGCCAAAAATGGTTAGTACTTGCCCAGAATGACTCACTCTAATTGACCAAAAATGGTCAATTAGATGGTCTAAAAAATTATACAGTGCATTTTTTTTTTAATTGTCACTGAATAAAAAGTAAGAATGGAACAAAATAAATATTGGTAATAATCTTTTACATAGACCCCACTGTGATAATCCCACCCAAAAACATTCCCTTTGGATTATATTTTGTGCAGAGATTGTGGAAATCTGAAAAAGCAGCAAGTGAAACTGTTTATAGTCAAGACAAACTGGCTTATAGAGGGTTACATTTCTGAAAATGAATAAATATTTTTGGTATGTATAGCTTCATCTGAAGGTAAAATGTTTGGGGGAAAAAAGAAAAGAAAAAAAAGATTTTTTTTTACCTTTCTTATCATTAGAAAAATAATTGACCAAAACTGGACAATGGGAGGGGCATAAGATTGAGGGGTAAGTATTAGTTAACAGTGTACAAGGGTTAATCAGCTACTGTAACTTTCAGTATAAGTTGCCCGTCTGCTGGATGCGGCCTTCTGCACCCATTCTAATAATAGCTCAGTCAGGCCACTGCTAACCTGTTGCTTCATGCAGTGTAAAGAGGAAGTGTTTTCTCTTCCCTATCCAAATCTAATACTTCCAGTAACACTTCATAACAATCAACGGGTATTATTACCCCGGACTTGAAATGATCAAGCTGAGATAAAAGTAAATAAATAAAATGTATTTCCCTTAAATGTAGCATGCTTCCTATAGGCTCTGTTCCGTTATGATCCCCTCTCGGTGACTGTCAGACACCAGCTTGTTGAGCGGGCCTCAAACCATTGGTTTCCTACTCATCTAAAAATAGATCTACTCCAACTTCCCTAAACGAGTTCAAAACGCAGATACAGTATATGCTACTGTACACCTCAGCGAGATAAACCACTTTACATTTGTTCCCAGAATAAAATGCTGCCTTATCAAATTCCCCGCTAGGTAAGTTCCAGTACAAGTGTTCCCAGAATAAAATGCTGCCTTGTAGAACTTCCATATGGAATGTTAATAAAAATGCTATATAACCCACAGTGCATGTATTTACTTCAAATGAGAAACCCAATCAGCTCTGAGTGCCAACTGTCCAGTTCAGGTGTATCTTTAATGAAATAATTTATTTCCGCCATATAACTGTACTCTATATAAATGCTTTCATTTCACATGGGAAAATTCATTTAGAGGGTTTTAGCATAACAGACAATGCACGTCACCTTGAGCCCATAATAATGCTCCACTCTATAACAAGGAGTGTAGGTATGAAACAGACTTATTTCCAAACTTTTAACAAATAGAATTTCTCCCCCTATAACTGTACTCTATATAAATGCTTTAATTTCACATGGGAAAATTCATTTAGAGGGTTTTAGCATAACACACAATGCATGTCACTTTGAAAATAATAATGCTCCTTTCTATAACAAGGAGTGTGGGTATGAAACAGACTTATTTCCAAACTTTTAACAAATAGAATTTATCCCCTCATATCATATATTTCCTGTTTCAAAACAAAACGGCTTCGCCAACCATAGTAATCCATGACCACCCCGCTAACCGGTCTTAAACCAAATCAACCTACAATACTATTTCATTACCCCAGCTCGCTCCACCGCTTAAACACATCAAACTTCCTCCCAACCGCAAGCCCACAGGAAGATAATATCATTTATCAGTTAAAAACCCACTTCCTTTTCTGTGGCGGAGAGAGGAAATCAGCCAGAAACTCATCTAGACGCATCATCTGTGTTAACGACAGATGATCTCCTTATACGGATTACATTCTACACCTGTGTTGAAAAGGTCCCCTACCCGTTAAAGTCAGACTGGGTCTCGGCAGGTGTTCACCCTCGCTCCTTGGCTGGCTGGTTGGTTCGCGGGTTGGTTCGTGATTTGCTCGGAAATAGCATCTGCACGCCAGGGGACGTGAAGACCCCAATTGATGATTTCTCACTCCTTTTATAATAACTTTCTGCCAAATCACTTCCCCTTAGCCCATCGCTACCTCACCACTACTTCCTCATTTCCCCCCGAATCGTTTCCAAACAGGACCTTGCGTCTACCTTTCCTTAATGCAATCCTCAATTTCCTCAATATAGCCACCTTGCGACACCTGTAACTTTCCATTGGAACATTTCCACATATCCTCAGACCACCACTGTATTTCTCAAGCACGCACCTGTTCTACTTCCCCAGCTTTCACTCCTCTTTATATAATTAAACACATGGATGACTTCCCCTTTTTATATAATCCACACGTGCCTGAATGGGCTTTCTGAATACTCCATGTTAAATATAATTGATTAAACCTTGCACATATCAAATCACTTATCTTACCCTCGCCTGCCGTGGGTCCGTACTCATTGACACTCTTATCAGATAAACCACATTCACAATAGCTCTTATCAGATAAACCACATTCACAATAGCTCTTATCAGATAAACCACATTCACAATAGCTCTTATCAGATAAACCACATTCACAATAGCTCTCATCAGATAAACCACATTCACAAAAGCTCTCATCAGATAAACCACATTCACAAATAGCTCTTATCAGATAAACCACATTCACAAAAGCTCTTATCAGATAAACCACAATAGCTCTCATCAGATAAACCACATTCACAATAGCTCTTATCAGATAAACCACATTCACAAAAGCACTCATCAGATAAACCACAATCACAAATAGCTCTTATCAGATAAACCACATTCACAATAGCTCTTATCAGATAAACCACATTCACAATAGCTCTTATCAGATAAACCACATTCACAATAGCTCTTATCAGATAAACCACATTCACAATAGCTCTCATCAGATAAACCACATTCACAATAGCTCTCATCAGATAAACCACATTCACAATAGCTCTCATCAGATAAACCACATTCACAATAGCTCTCATCAGATAAACCACATTCACAATAGCTCTTATCAGATAAACCACATTCACAATAGCTCTCATCAGATAAACCACATTCACAATAGCTCTTATCAGATAAACCACATTCACAATAGCTCTTATCAGATAAACCACATTCACAAAAGCTCTTATCAGATAAACCACATTCACAATAGCTCTTATCAGATAAACCACATTCACAAAAGCTCTTATCAGCACTCAGCAATGTGATTTTTCAACTCAACCTAGCACGCACGGAGCCACAGCTTTACAAGCAGTCACACCACTCCACCACAGAACAAGCGGCTAACTAGCAACAAATACACAGAAAGGATCAAGACAAACATAAGCCTACCGCTTCTACCGCTGTGATGGCTGTTTCCGCCGCTTCCGCCGCTTCTAACATTAACATTACTCCAATCCAAACTGAAGAGTGGAAACAGTTACAGTCCAAACTTTCCAACAATATCCGTTCAATCCAAAACTCTGAGATCCACGGCGCCAGAACACCGGCACTCTCAAGTCCAAAGTCTTCTCATTTATTTCTGAACTCGAGTTCTGTTCTGTCTGTTTTGAGAAACTCCGGCGGGCACAATATTTGCACAATATGTTTTTCTCTATTATGTCCATGCGTCCAATCACATAATCATTTTTAAAGCAGAATCCCGCCCATCAGCTGTGTTGTGGATGCAGAAGTTGTTGTTGTTGTTGAAGTTTTGATCGATTTGTTCAAGCGTAAATGATGTAAAACAGGCATTTTGAGAGCTTGTGATAGTGCTTCTCTATGCCCTCTATGCCTCTATGCCCTCTATGCCCTCCAGGTATAATTCGCTCTGTGACGTGACATCACCTGAATAGAAGCTATGAAGGTCCATTCAGAGATTAAGTCATGTGAGTGGGTTTGGAGTAAAGGTCAAAGGTCAGTTCAAAGGGAGATTCCAACTCACATGATTTTGTTTTTCAGGCGACGGCTTCTGAAGAAGGATCACCTGGAGGTCTGAGCAACAAGGCCCCACCGTACACCGCTGTGATCTACTGAGCTGCTGTTCATCAGACACGCACGCACACACACACACACACACACACACACACACACACACACACACACACACACACACACACACACACACACACACACACACACACACACACACACACCACACACACACCCCACACACACACACACACACACACACACACACACACACACACACACACACACACACACACACACACACACACACACACACACACACACAAAGTCCTGATTTCAATGTCTTTTACAAATGATTCACACTGATCATTATACTGGACCACCAGGGCCGTAACCAGGGTTCCGAAATAGGGGAGGTCCAGCAAGGGGATTGAGGGTTTTTCCCCCCCTTTTTTAGCCATATTTAGAGTAATATATCATTTTAAATCAACATTAGGATTATACTGTTGTGATGTCATTATTCAGTATATTCTCTTTCATGTCACCACCTGCTCAGCTCTCCTGTCAACATAATTGTAACTAACAAACACAAACTGTTTTAGCCAAATTCATATCAAAATGACACCTACAAACACAGGTACACAACCCAAGCCGTACACAACACACAAAGTCATCATTGATAATAAAAAAAACATACAGAGGGACATTTATTTATTCCTGATAGGAACGATTGAAAAATAAAATAAAATATATTATGTTGTTTTTAACTTTACACCACCTCTTTTTGTTACTTATTGGGTCATGAAACTGAAACCATGCATATAGCCACCTGCATACCTGACTTCGGGAGCTTGGCACTTGGCATCATGCATGATTAGCCAGTAGCATCCCAACGTGTCACACAGGTAACATTACTTAAGAGACAGACTAGACACTTACTTTCTTGGTTGTTGCTAAAAAATCTGTCAGTGTCACTCACTGTCTGTCGTTCACTTCGCTCACTGTCTCGCAGCTCGCTCACCTTCAATTATCTCGACAGGCAGACAGACAGTCATCACTCACCACCATGCTGCTGCTCTCTCGGAATCAAGTTACCCCGGACGCGGCGTCAGATGACTTCCTGCCTGACCTGCCTTTCGTTTCAAAATAAAAGCGATCCCGTGTTTTTCATGCTTTTCCATGCAGATTGTTTTATAATTTTTTTTTTTTTTTCTTTTCTCTGAAATATTAGGGGAGGTCCGGAACTCCCCGTCCTCATAGCTAGTTACGGCCATGTGGACCACCCTCGCAATGTATGTTTTCTATTAGCAGCAGACAGACTGTTCTCATTACCAACCAATGCATCCTATGTTGACTGAAAAAGGGAATCTCTTGCGCTTCAGCTCCCCCGCAGAGGGAGGACGGTGCTTCTCAGAACAGGAGGATAATCACAGAAAAGGAAGAATCTGGAGCACACGGGTCACTGGTGAGATGGTTTCTTTTTAATAGGCTAAGTGCACCAACGTTTCGACGCAACGCGTCTTCATCAGGGTTAAACAGGAATGGCAGAATGACAGCAGTTTAAATCCCACCTTTCTCCCACCTGGCTACCACCCCCTCCCTCGGGTTTCTACAGATGTGGCCACTGTACTCATTGCTCGAACTCCTCTGATACAAAACATTTCCTTCACCCCCGGACTGGTAAAAAATATCCTATCAAGTCCTTCATAAACTGCAGTACCACACATGTGATCTACATGCTGAAATGTTTATGTGGGAGTGTTTATATAGGACAAACTAAACGAGCATTAAAGCTCCGTATCGCTGAACACAAAACGGCCATCCGCACCCAAAACCTGGACTATGCAATAGTAAGACATTACAAACAAGCCCACCATGGTTCAGTCGCCTCCCTTAACACATTCAGTGCCAAGGACGTCTGTGCACGTCCTAAAAAAAAGTAACGTTCAGTGCCAAGGACGTCTGTGGACGTCCTAAAATCATAATTCATATTATTCCATAATTCTGCTGTTCAAGGTCGTACCCAGCCAGTGAGCATGAATCCCTTCAAGGGATCACACGGCGCCACCTTAAACATCGTCACAGGAGCTGCTCCACCCACCTCAGATCCTTTACTTTGTACAGGAGACAGCGGAGAAAGCCGTGGAAACCGATGCATGCTTTCTGCCAGAGCCGTATATATTGCTCCGTCTACAGCGAGAGTGGGCTCGGCTGCATCCGCGCTCACAACTGAGCTCTTATGCTTCTATCTATCTCCACACGATTTCCTAGAAAGCCAGCATCCGAAGCCGAACGGGCCAAGCCTTTTCGTTCAGTCGCGTTTGCCAGCGCGCATCATTTCCTTGATGCCCATCAAGGAAATGATGCGCGCAGCAAAGCTGGGATCTGTCCGGGGCAAAAACGGTGTCGAGAAAGCAAACTCTGTGCGTGTGGGAGGAGCCCGCAGCTCAGAGGTGGAGAGGGGGGCGGGGTGGAGGGGGGGGGGGAGAGGGGTGTGTGGCTGCACAGAAACCACACCACACGCCACCACATCAGAAAACACCAGCCAGAGTCAGTGAATGTGCTCGAAATTAGAGTGAAAAAGGTATTCATAAAAGGGGCTATATCTTGGAAAGAAAAAAAAAACGACAGAAAACCCTTGAAAGTGCACTTTTTTGAGAGGCTGTAATTTCATAATGGAACTGTCTAGAAACAAAATTTCTTCTTTGGAAGAAGCAGGAGTGTTCAATCTTTCATTAAAGTCCAGCCCCGTTAATATAGCCATAATAGAAAAAATTCTATAGCTGTTTTCAACTGAATGGAAGTGAATCTGGCACAGGCTCCAGACAATTTTACTGAAGCGCTGTGGCACTGAATGTGTTAAGTTCTGGGGGATAGAGAAAGTCTCTTCCCCACAGAGAGGTGGTGATATTGTCACAAAACTGTTGAGGCGTGAAGCCTTCTGGATTCACACATTAAATACGGTGGAGCCTAATGGACTTAACGATGAGCTCAGCCTCTCATGCTTCCTCTAAATGTACTGATATTTTGTGTTCTTGTGTTTCTAAAAATATATAAAAATATGTAAAGATATGTAATTATATGCTTCTATTATGCATTGATTCTTTTATGCATTGATCCTCTATCCCCCCCCCCCCCCCCCCCCCCCCCCTTCCTAAGTGCTGTCACAGGATTGGCTTATTGATTGACCACCCCCCATCGCGTCTAACCAATTGTAAACTGCCTTGTGTACTGGGGAGGTATATTTAAACTGCTGTCATTCTGCCATTCCTGTTTAACCCTGATGAAGACGCGTTGCGTCGAAACGTTGGTGCACTTAGCCTATTAACACATTCAGTGCCAGCAACGCCATATGGCGTCATTAGAAATTTACCGTACAGTGCCAGCGACGCCAAATGGCGTCATAACTCGATTTTTTTTTTTTGACGGGGGGTGTCGATCTATGCCTCTTACATCGCCTCTTACAATATTCAGAGGTATTGAATGTGTCTAACCTATTTTACAGAACCCTTAGGTGGCGACAGCGCTCTCCAGATGAGAGAACGTGGAGTGAAACACACAGAAGAAGTCATTGGGGGGAAGGAAATCGCATCGCATCCGTCCGTATGCAGCGGCTTCATTGAAGCAACGTTTAGCTGTGCCCCTGCAGCAGCCAATCTGCTATCACAATTGAGCACCTCGATGTCCGCTGCAACAGCCTCCGTGTCCGCTGCAACACATGATCAGCCGTGGATTTGTTATTATTCTCAACTCGAAGCATGGGAGCTGGTACACGCGGCTGTAAAAAAGCAGGATCTAGCGGACTTTTTCAGTGCTGAGCACAGGCAGAGAAAACGAGAAAACAGCAGAGCAGAGAGACACTCCTCCCACAACGGGGGGGGGGGGGGGGAGGAGGAGGGGGGGAGGTGGGCACGCAGAGCCAAGTACACAACACAGACCCAGACAGCAGGACAGGGTTGGCAAACGCAAGCCAGAATATCCGATGCCCACCAGCAGCAAAAGATCAGCAAGAAGCTGCAACCAGCAGCGCATGCAGGCGCCAGCGCTGCTGGTTTCAGCTAAAAATATTATTCTTCCAAACAAAATTCCCTTGCCTTCACTGTTTTATTGAAGGAAATTATTTTTGAGGTGTGACTACATCAGAAAATTAGCTTCAGAGTCAGTGATGTGCTTGAAATGTTTAATTTCACAAAAGGCTCATTATCTCAGCTCGTAGAAAAAAAGCTCTTTTTTTCGTTCAATCAAGCTATCTTCTCCGGCTCATAACTAAAGAACGGAAAATGGGATCAATAAACTTTTTTTTGCAGGTGATAGAAGAGAGTCTCATCGTTATTTGTGCGTGTTCAGTGTTTACATAGTAATTATTAAAGAAATTATATGACTGTTTTAAAATGCATTGCGGCCTATGTGGCACAGCAAGCAACCTTTTGCCCAAGGGCCGTGGCACTGAAAGTGTTAAAAAGAAACCATCTCACCAGTGACCCGTGTGCTCCAGATTCTTCCTTTTCTGTGATCCTATGTTGACTATTTGCAAAGTAAGTCCCTCGTAACTATACTGACATGAGAGGTACCTTTCTCGTCAGTTTTGGAGCCGTAGGGTCGTCCAACAGAACTCACACAACATCTGAACTTGACGCCACGGGATTGTGACATCAATCCTTTGCCTTTCACACAAGATACCCATGTTCATGTAACCTTGCTTGCAAGATGGATAACCTCGCGAGATCAAAAGAGATTCTCTCGAGTAATCCATCTTGTCATGCACAGGCAGTTAAGATGATTGGCCGAACCATGCCGGCCCGACGAATCAGCGGCAGCCTTAGGCGGGCTCAGGCTCGTCTGGGCAAGTAGTGGGTACATGGTCTTTGTAGTTCTTTTCACTCGTCAACATGAATGCCGCTGCGGAAGTGACAGGCAGTCTGAATGAAATTGAATGTAACGTTCCCAATTCTATGTATTAAATTCTAAAAAACTAACGGCAACATTTGGGAAGGCTAAGCCACACAACTAGTTCGTTATAATCCAACTAAATGCTTCGAAGGTGACTTTACGACGGTGAGGACTCAATCAATGAATACCACGGAGATCAGGCACAGGCACCTTCGGTGATCTGATTGGTTGAAGTTAACACCCACCAGCGGTGATAGACAGATGGGTCATCCAATCACCTGCCAAGTAGCTTGGAAAAAGTGCCCGCCTCCGTCAGCGGGTCTGGTTCCTGCATTCCCAGATCGACTGGTTTAGTGAAACGTATGTGGAGCTATACCGTCCATCTGGCAGCGTCAGGTTAATGTTCATGTCCCAGTGTGTCCAATAATGTTCAACCATAAGTAATATTTAACGTTTTGTTATTTAACCCTAACCCAAACCCTAACCTTACCCAAGGCGCTGACATACTCGAACGTAACTCGGCGCGTTGGCTGCGGTACACCTCCAAAACACTAGGTGGCTTGTGGTACACTCATGTCCATGACATCTGATGCTATCATGTTGTTTACCAAGAACTTATGTCGGTGCGGGGACATTTTATTGTCCGTCCATTTCAAAACTCATTCCGGTGAGCCTGCAGAAGGCTGGAGGATGAGGGACAAGCACTGTTAAATGAGGAAATGGCATATCCTCATTCCTCACAACAAGTACATCAGCGGATACGTGCGCGGTCCAAGGCAACGGCCAATCACAGCTCTCGTGCTGGTCACGTCACGTCCGTGTTGACGCCGCGGAGTCACATTTTCGAGGAGCTGCACGTTCCCTCCGCCGAGCTCCGCAGATAGGCCGGACAGCTGCTGCGCACCCCTCGGTGCAGTCGGCGCTGGCGATTTCGCGTAAGCATAAATCGGCTTTAACCTTAACCAAGTTGTTTTAGTTGTCTAAAATTAAATAAACTGATGTGACGGTTTTCAAATTAACTGAGGTGGAATTGTGAAAGTGACATTGGAAAATTACAAAACAGGGTACATTTAGCATCAACATAAGACTGAGGAGTTGGTATGCGAATGCGTTGCAGGCGCAGCACAGCGCTACATGTAGGCTTCATAATACATGTATTAGCTTCCTCTCTTACATTCTTACATTTAGACACATTTAATTTCCTACCTGATGGCCACTATAATCATGCAATTTATTAGGGTCCAACCACCACAGGCCCAGAAGCTCTTTTGTTTTGTGCAGATTTGTATTATGTTTCTCATTCTTCTTCCGTAAAAGTATCTGCATCTAAGAGACCATCAAATAAACTCAGTGTATCCAAACATCAAATAAACTCAAATAAACTCAAACAGTGTATCCAAACAACAAATAAACTCAAACAGTGTATCCAAACATCAAATAAACTCAAACTGTGTATCCAAACAGGGATGGAAATAAGTTTGATGGCTTTTTTGTGTCATCCTGATGAATTATTTTGTACTGTATGCTTGTGGTGTACTGTATTTTTTGATTGATCAAATAAATAAATAAATAAATTCACTCCTGTTGGTATTGACTCTATTATTTTGAGTTGTTTATTGGATGATTGATCTATCAGTAACAAGGAACAAACAAGACATATAGGCAATGTTATGCTTTATTCATTGAACAAGCACAGCACAAACCTCCGCCAAGGCCAACATTGTTTGTCTGTGAGGTTTGAGTCGCATCGGGATCCGCACCAAAATGTGACGGTCTTCCTTGGCCCATGCTACACCCTTCCACGAAGCTTCATGAAAATCGGTCCAGTAGTTTTTTGTATTCCTGCTGACAGACAAACAGACGGCACCGACCAACATTGAGCAGCGCCAGGCAGTGAGTTGGAGTGGAGTAAAGACGCAAGATGGATACAATAGTACCTTCTTCATTGAGGTGAAAAATGAGCTAAAAGAAAATGAATACTGTATGCTATGTAGCTGCTAGATTATCGTCTCCGAACCACATAGACAACACACGTGTCTATGTGGTTCGGAATGGTTGGCTTTCACATTTGCAAGTGTTCTGTGCCCGAGCACACTAAAGTGTTCCCCAGAGCACCTTTTCAAGTGGATCCTGTCACAGTTCCCGATTGCGTGCCCGGGTGCGGAATGGAACGCAACGTTCACACTCATCAAATGTTCCGAAACTGGGGTCAATTTGGGGACAAGTGTGCTCGGGAACGGTACCGGGGCACCAGTGTGAAAGCACCCTTAGGGCTAATGTACATTGATGAATTGTTAAACTTAACCATTATTTAGTTTATTATTGAACACAATTAGAGAATGTAGAAGAATGACTATTTTGATAGTTTCACTGTTATCTGTCTACCTACAATACAGACAGTCTGTTATCTGTCTACCTACAATACAGACAGTCTGTTATCTCTCTACCTACAATACAGACAGTCTGTTATCTGTCTACCTACAATACAGACAGTATGTTATCTGTCTACCTACAATACAGACAGTCTGTTATCTGTCTACCTACAATACAGACAGTATGTTATCTGTCTACCTACAATACAGACAGTCTGTTATCTCTCTACCTACAATACAGATAGTCTGTTATCTGTCTACCTACAATACAGACAGTCTGTTATCTCTCTACCTACAATACAGACAGTCTGTTATCTGTCTACCTACAATACAGACAGTCTGTTATCTCTCTACCTACAATAAAGACAGTATGTTATCTGTCTACCTACAATACAGACAGTCTGTTATCTCTCTACCTACAATACAGACAGTCTGTTATCTGTCTACCTACAATACAGACAGTCTGTTATATCTCTACCTACAATACAGACAGTCTGTTCTCTCTACCTACAATACAGTCTGTGTTCTCTCTACCTACAATACAAACAGTCTGTTATCTGTCTACCTACAATACAGACAGTCTGTTATCTCTCTACCTACAATACAGACAGTATGTTATCTCTCTACCTACAATACAGACAGTCTGTTATCTCTCTACCTACAATAAAGACAGTCTGTTATCTGTCTACCTACAATACAGACAGTCTGTTATCTCTCTACCTACAATACAGACAGTCTGTTATCTGTCTACCTACAATACAGACAGTCTGTTATATCTCTACCTACAATACAGTCTGTTCTCTCTACCTACAATACAGTCTGTGTTCTCTCTACCTACAATACAAACAGTCTGTTATCTGTCTACCTACAATACAGACAGTCTGTAATCTCTCTACCTACAATACAGACAGTCTGTTATCTCTCTACCTACAATACAGACAGTATGTTATCTCTCTACCTACAATACAGACAGTCTGTTATCTCTCTACCTACAATACAGGCAGTCTGTTATCTATCTACCTACAATACATAGAGTCTGTTATCTCTCTACCTACAATACAGACAGTCTGTTATCTATCTACCTACAATACATAGAGTCTGTTATCTCTCTACCTACAATACAGACAGTCTGTTATCTCTCTACCTACAATACAGGCAGTCTGTTATCTATCTACCTACAATACAGACAGTCTGTTATCTCTCTACCTACAATACAGACAGTCTGTTATCTTTCTACCTACAATACAGACAGTCTGTTATCTGTCTACCTACAATACAGACAGTCTGTTATCTGTCTACCTACAATACAGACAGTCTGTTATCTGTCTACCTACAATACAGACAGTCTGTTATCTCTCTACCTACAATACAGACAGTCTGTTATCTGTTTACCTACAATACAGACAGTCTGTTATCTGTCTACCTACAATACAGACAGTCTGTTATCTGTCTACCTACAATACAGACAGTCTGTTATATCTTTACCTACAATACAGACAGTCTGTTATCGGTCTACCTACAATACAGACAGTCATGGGACAAAATCAAATCTAAATATACAAATATTTTCAGATTTGGGTCTGAGAGACAAAATCTTATTAAATGGGGTACTCTAATGTGGACTAGGGTCCTTGATATTTCCTCATTTACTAAAGTGAATCTTGAATATGAGAGAGGTTCAGAATTTAACTGCTTTAAACGCCCATCTTTATTCTCTTGGCTTTGATTGCGTCTGATGGGCGGCTGTAGCTCAGGAGGTAGAGTGGGTTGTCCACTAATCGCTTAATAAAAGAGGTCGGTGGTTCGATTCCCGGCTCCTCCAGTCTGCATGTCGAAGTGTCCTTGGGCAAGACACTGAACCCCAAATTGCTCCTGATGGTGTGCCAGCACCCTGCATGGTAGCCTGCCGCCATCGGTGTGTGAATGGGTGAATGTACCTACTGACTGTAAAGCGCTTTGGATAAAAGCGCTATATAAATGCAGGCCATTTACCATTTACCATGTTTAATTCTTGTACTCTTGTTGTCTTTGTTTTACTATTTTACTGCCTTGCTATCAGGGTAGGAAATTAGCGAGGGCTCTGGCAAAATGTCCTGCAAAGAAATCTAGAATTGCCCTTGGAACTGGGGTGACGGGGGCTTTTAAATGCCCCCATAAAATAAAGAGTTTAATACTTTCTGTATTTTAACATTATTCTGCATTTGCAAAGCATGACTCGAAAATGGCCAACTAGGCATCCGTACAACCCCCGCCATCCTCCTACTAGCATTATTTACCTGAGTGACAGGCAGCACAAGCTAGCTGGCCAGCTAGTTCACTCATGTTTTTGCCAAGTACATTAATAACACACCAGACAATCAACAGTGTTGTTGAGATAGGATATTGGGATCTTTAACTGTGATTGTTTATGAACTTTTAGAAATAAAATATGCTTGGATAAGACTCATTGATTGGTCTGTCATGCTACATAGGTGCAACTAAAGTATTTCCCAACATTTTACACGATTTCAGACGGACAAGCCCGTCTTTATTGTCACATGATTACAATCAACACATGCACGGAGGGCCACAACACACACATGCTGACGGTGGCCGGTGAAATTTGTCCTCTGCATTTAACCCATCCTGGCTTTGTCATTTCCTCCGGGGGGCAGGCCAGGAGCAGTGGTCGCTTTCTCGTACAGCGCCCGGGGACCGACTTCGGATGTTGTCGTCACTGGTCGGATGACGATGACGATCTGATCTTCTGCATGTTTTTAATGGGGGGGGGGGTGATAGAATTGCGCTGGAAATGATCCAAAATGCCCCCGAAATATATTTCACAGGGGGCGAAAATAGTTTAAAAAAGTTAACTTCCTACCCTGCTTGCTATGGATATGTTACTGTTTTACTGGGTAAGTGGTTTTATTTTTCCAGTAGCCTATCCCATTGTGAAGCACTTTCTAACCACAGTTAAAGAAGGTATTTACAGAAGCTTTTCTGTGTTGTGTTTTTCTAAACTATATCAACAGCAGTGTTGGGCAAGTTACTCAGGAATTGTAATTAGTTACTTATTACTGATTACTACTTTTAAAAGTAATAAAATTACCTTACTTTATTAGTTACATTACTCGTTACATTACTACTGTATATTACTTTCGCTACCCCCCTTCCGAAAAACTTTACATACAACCTTTTTAGCCAGCTCCTTTTAGAACTGAATCCACTTTATTGGAACAATATTTTTAACCTGACAGGAGGAGTCAACAATCAGCCAAACTGCAGACTTTGTATTTATTTGCCTACCTAAGACAAAAAACTAATCACGTTCTGGCAACGCAGTAGTCTCGCACAGCCAGACCTATCCCCACACTTTGCTTTAAACTGAACAATTACAATAGGGTTCCACACACTACAGTACGTGCTTGAACCCCTAATAATAATAATAATAACAACAACAACAACAATAATAATAATAATAATAATAATAATAATTAAAATAATGATAATAATAATAATATCATTCATATTATTATTATTATCCTTATTATCATTATTATTATTATTATATTATTCATAATAATAAATTGAACTTATACAGCTTTTCAAAAACTCAACTTGAACTTTTTGGAAATTGGGCCTGTCCCACAGGTTGGGAATGGCTGAATTACTGTAGGAGACCACCGCCTTCACCTTGTCACAGACTGTGAAGCTCAGGTTGTCCAGGTGTTTGGCCTTGTCTATCAGAGCTCCTGAGAGCAGATGTGGATCATCCAGCAGGGGGGGCTGGTATTTATTTAGCCTGGTAGTTCTGCAGGAACAATACATCTTCAGCTCTCAGCTCTTTCTCTATAGCTTCAAGAGCTGCTACTTCTCTGCCCAGACCCTCAATCTTCTCCTTCATCGTCTGACTCTTTTGCTCCTCTTCCTCCCTCAGTGCAACAATCCTGAACTCTTCTTCTTGTAGGAACTTCTTAAAAGTTGCAGCTCTGATCATAGCTCAACCTTTGACTGATTTGTTTAACCTGACTGTTTCTGAAGAAAAGTGGCCTGATATCTGGAAACAAGCTTTCGTCTCGCCTCTTTTGAAAGCAGGTGACCCCTCCGAGCTAAACAATTATCGACCTATTTCTATTCTTTCTGCCCTAGCAAAAATCTTGGAGTCGTTAGTATCCACCCAACTAAGATTCTTTCTTGATACTCACGGCATCCTGAATCCTATGCAGTCCGGTTTCAGAACCAAGCATAGTACTGTGACCGCGTGCCTGAAAGTCTTAGACGACATTAAGGCCGCTACTGACAAAAAGTTATTTTGTGTTGCTTTGTTTATTGACCTGTCTAAAGCATTTGACACGGTTGACCACCACATTCTGCTCAATGCCCTCTCAAAGGTAGGTTTTGGTCAAAATGTGGTTGCTTGGTTTAGGAGCTATCTTCTTGAACGCACACAGTGTGTCAGGTTTGGTGATATAATTTCTGATCCAATTACTTTAGAAAAGGGGGTCCCACAGGGTTCGATTTTGGGACCGCTTCTTTTTCTTTTGTATATAAATAATATCTGTGATCATCTGTCTAACCACTCCCTGTATCACATATATGCAGATGACACCGTTCTATATTCCTGTGCTCCTTCTCTTGATGCTGCTGTTGCAACTCTACAGTCTGATTTTGACTCTCTGCAGCATGCTCTCCTTAAATCTAAACTGTTGTTGAACGGAAGTAAAACTAAGGGTTTAGTATTTGCTCCAATTAAGTCTTCGGTTGTTGCTTCTCCTTCTATTTCCACACTTGAAGGTACCTCCATTGAGTTTATTGAGACCTATAAGTATCTCGGCATCTGGCTGGACAAGAACCTGGATTTTAAACACCATATTGATGTCCTAGTTAAGAAACTCAAATTCACAATTGGTTTCTTTTATAGAGTAAAAGCGTGTTTTTCTCCCTCCTCCCACCAACAGCTGGTTACGGCCTTATTTCTGTCACAGCTGGACTATGGTGACACAGCTTATAGATTTGCTTGTCCCACTGCCCTGGCTAAGCTTGACCCTCTCTACCATGCTGCTCTGAGATTTATTACTAACTCAGCATATAGGACGCACCACTGCACGCTCTACTCTTTGGTTGCTTGGTCCTCACTTGCTACACGCAGGTTGCAACACTGGCACATCTTTATTTATAAGGCTATTCTTGGCAAGCTTCCACCCTACATCTGCTCTAAGTTCGTACTGATTCAGAGTTCTGTGAATCTCAGATCCAGCGCTTGGGTGCGCTTTAGAGTGCCACCCGCGCGGACTGATGTAAGCAGGAGATCTCTTTTTTACTTTGGCCCTTGGTCTTGGAATGACCTTCAAACCCGCCTTAAACTTGCCTCTCTGGTCTCTTTATATAGTTTTAAACAAAAACTAGTTGAGGTCCTTGCCACCTGCTGTTCCTGCTTTGAGGTGTAGCACTCTTCTTCTTGACTTTTTACTAGCTGTCTCTCATGTTGATGAGGCATGCTTTTGATTGTACTGTTTTATTGCATTGGTCTTTTAGATCATTTCTATTTGTCTTAAATTTTCTCCATTTTGAGTTGATGGTGGTCAAATGACAGAAATGTTTGTATATGTATTTGTACTTGTGTATTTTGTACGACGTGAAACGTGCTTTTGCCTTCTTGGCCAGATCACCCTTGAAAAAGAGACCTCGGTCTCAATGGGTTTTTATTTTCTGGTTAAATAAAGGTTTGATTGATTGATTGAACTGCTGAAGCTTCTTAAACTCGTCCTTAATCTGCCTCTCTGTGCGTTGGGCCTGAAGCTTAATGTGTTCTGCTGCTTGATCACAGTTTCCTTTAAATTGATTAAAGAGCTTCAGTTTCTCCTCTAAGGGCTCCAGTGATTCATGAAGTTGCTTCTTGTGAGGCCATGCAGCTTCGATGGGTCTGAATATGTGGTTGGTGTGTGTTTCTGAATCTCGACAGACAAGACACACTGGCTGCTGATGGTCCAGACAGAAGAGCTTGAGTTTCTCAGAGTGCAGACTGCAGAGAAGCTCAGATCCTGCTGAAGCTCTCTGAGCCATTTTGTATCTCAGTGAAGCTGAGAGCAAGTCATCCATTTTATAACCTCACGATGACATCACAATTGCTCGAGTGAAATCACTGGTGACATCACAATTGCTTGAGCTTGAATGTAGAATATACGCCCCCCATATTATGACATCATCGGTGATATGACATCTTCTTCTTCTTCTGGCTTTCCTGGACGCCTTGCGGCACATTGCTGCCTCTCACAGTTAAGGAATATTCTTCCTCTTCTTACCCAGACACAGTTGTCTGAGTTTGCTTCAACGCATCCCTCAGTATTTCATCTATCTTTTCTTCAGATACATCCACCTCCAGTAATCTCTTAACAGCATCCAGCCTTATCGCAGTCCTCTTTGTCTTCCCACTCAAACCAGCAGCACAGTTAATAACCATGGCAATGAAGGTCATGAATTTGTTCTTGTCCATGCACATCACGTCCGGCCAGAGCTTTTCAGTCCAGCTTGGAGAATTTTTCTCATCTGTGGCCCCCCCTTACTTCCGGCGTTCCTCAAGGGTCGATACTGGGCCCCATTCTCTTTTTACTTTACCTGTGCCCCTAGATTCAATCCTGGCTAAGCACAACATGTCCTTCCATTGTTTTGCTGACGACGTTCAGATTTTACCTCTCACTTACCTCTCAAATCAAAAGGTAAGGTATCACTCCAGCCATTGCTCGATTGTTTGAGCAACATAAAAACATGGATGAGTGCAAACTTCTTGAACTTGAACGAAAGCAAGACTGAGTTAATTTTATTTGGTAACCCCTCTTTGATCCCTCCTGTTGATGCTCTGGGTCCTCTTGGTTCCAACATCCGCTCGTCTGTTCATAACCTAGGAGTGATTTTGATTTGATAGTGCTTTTAAGTTCAGCTCTGTTGTTGAAACCAGCTTCTTCCAGCTTCGACTCCCAGCAAAGACTAAGGCCTACTTTCCCCAGAACGACCTGGAGAGGGTGATCCATGCCTTCATCACAACCCGGCTTGATTATTGTAATTCACTGTATGTTGGCATCGATCAGTCGCTTGTGTTGTGTATGTTATGTTGTGTTATGTGGATATTTCATGCCTGAGTGCGAGCAGCTGTAACTTGTCCCAATTTCCCCCCGAGGATCATTAAAGTCTTTCTGATTCTGATTCTGATTCTGATTACAGCTGGTGCAAAATGCGGCCGCTCGACTCCTCACCGGCACCAAAAAACGCTACCACATTACCCCAATCCTGGCCTCTCTCCACTGGCTCCCCGGCCGTTTCCGCATTGATTTTAAATTACTGCTGAGTGTTTTTGCTCCTGCACCACCATACCCCATCCAGAGCCTTAAGGTCAGCTGACCAGCTTCTCCTGGAGGTGCCCAGGACCAGGCTCAAGACCAGAGGGGACAGAGGCTTTTCGATAGCAGCTCCTAGGCTCTGGAATAGCCTCACCTTCCACATCAGATCAGCCCAGAGCCTCGTGGCTTTTAAATCCCTGCTCAAGACGCACCTTTTCTCCCTGGCCTTCGACCTAAATTGAGCCTCCTGACAACCAAATTGCTGTTATATTGGTTTATTGTATAATTGTTTTATACTTGTTGTTTCTATACTTTTATTGTTTTATCCATACTTGTACTTGTACTTGTTGTTTCTATACTTTTATTGTTTTTATCTGTGAAGCACTTTGGTCGGCCACTGGTCGTTGTAAATGTGCTCTATAAATAAACTTGACTTGACTTGACTTGACGTCACTCTGACTAGTTCCTTCCTCCTTTTACCATGGCAATGGAGATCATTATTAGGGCTTCAAAATGGGTAGTGGGTGGAGAAAGGCTGCAGGGAGGGCTGCGGCTCCCTCCAATTAGGGCATACATGGATGACATGACGACTATGACGTCAACCGCTCCATGTACTAGCAGATTGTTGGATAAGTTAAATAGTAATCTGCAGTGGGCTAGAATGAAAGTGAAGCCAAGTAAGTCCAGGAGTATTTCAATCATTAAAGGGAGGGTAGTAGGTAAGAAGTGTGTTATAAATGATGAGGTGGTGCCTACAGTGTTAGAGAAACCAGTCAAGAGTTTGGGAAGATGGTATGATGCAAGTCTCAGTGATAAGGGACAGTTTGAGGAGGTGAGGCAGGAAATGATTCAAGGTATTTCAAGTATAGACAAGTCAGGGCTCCCAGGAAAGTTAAAGTTGTGGTGTTTGCAGTTTGGATTGTTGCCTCGGTTGATGTGGCCACTGACAGTGTATGAGGTTCCCCTTTCAAAGGTAGAAAAGCTAGAAAGGATGATTAACTCATTCATTAGAAAATGGCTCGGAGTCCCACGCTGCCTAAGCCAGTGTAGCCTTATATGGGAAAGGCATATTGGAATTGCCATTATCTAGCCTGACAGAGGAGTTCAAGTGTGCTAAGGTTAGACTGGAAATGACTCTGACTCAGTCAAAGGATCCAGTGGTTAGGAGTGTAGCGCCCACAGTTAAAACAGGGAGGAAGTGGAACCCAAAGGAGGCAGTACAGCAAGCACAGTCAGCTCTTAGACACAGGGATATCATAGGTCAGGTGCAGCATGGGCGTGGAGGCTTAGGGTTGTGCATAGGGAAACCTGTGTGGAACAAGGCATCAGTAATAGAAAAGAGGAAGATGGTAGTTGAAGAAGTACATAGGCAAGAGGAGGCAGTAAGATGTACTAAGGCAGTGTCGCAGGCAAAGCAAGGACAGTGGGTGAACTGGGAGAGTGTAGAGAAGAGAAAGTTGAAGTGGAGAGAGTTGTGGAGCATGGAGGCCAGCAGAATTAGATTTATTCTAGGGGCTACTTATGATGTGCTGCCATCTCCCCAGAACTTAAATCAGTGGTTGGGCGAGGATGGTGCCTGCCCGTTGTGTTCTAGTGTATGTACACTGAGGCATATACTGTCAGGGTGTAAGGTCAGTCTCTCCCAGGGGCGATACACCTGGCGTCACAACCAGGTGTTGAAATGTTTGGCAGGTGCAGTTGAGGAAAAGCGGCTAGAAGTAAATTCTCTAGTTGCTAGCAAAGAGACTAGACAGATCAAATTTGTACGTGAGGGAGAAAAGATTAGACCAATAGGTCAGGCACAAGTTAGGGCAGCTAAGTGTAGGTGGAGCCTGGGAAATGAGGGTTGACTTGAATGAACAGCTAGTCATCCCAGCATATATAGTTAGCACCCGGCTACGTCCGGACTTGTTACTGTGGTCTGAGGTAGAGAAGAGAGTTTATTTTATCGAACTCACAGTCCCGTGGGAAGATCGAGTTGAGGAGGCTTATGAGCGCAAGAAAGCTAGGTATGCTGAAATGGCAGCAGAGGCAGAGCAGCGAGGTTGGAGGGCTCGAGTGCGGCCTGTAGAGGTGGGCTGCCGTGGTTTTGTGGCAAAGTCCGTTATTGCCTTACTAACTGAGTTGGGCATTCGGGGACGGAGCCTGAAACTTGCGGTTAGCAACATGTCTCAGGCAGCAGAACGAGCAAGTGAATGGCTGTGGATAAGGAGGAAACATGCTAGCTGGGGAGCTCGCTAAGGTCAGATTGATTGTTTGTTGTTGGTCATGATTAACGGTCCGCATTAACAGGGCTGAATCATTGACGGTGGTGGTGTAGTTAGGGATTGTTTGTTGTTGGTCATGATTAACGGTCCGCATCAACAGGGCTGAATCATTGACAGTGGTGGTGTAGTTAGGGATTGTTTGTTGTTGGTCATGATTGACGGTCCGCATCAACAGGGCTGAATCATTGACAGTGGTGGTGTAGTCAGGAATGTCATACCGAACCGACCTGGATAGCTAGGCTTAGATAGTGAGGTAATATGCAGTTGTGCGGTGGTAGCATGGAGGGGGGTGTTTCCAGGACGCTGGATTACACCGTTAAGCCTTCTTGAGGTGTCGTGGGCCTAACTTAACGAAACGTCGGTGAAGGAAGGTGCCCACTTGAAAACCCCAATGACATGCTTCATACTGCTGTTGGCTAGGGTAGGTAACTGGTGATTTGTGTCTTCTTGTTTATTAGTTTGTTAGCCTGTTAGCTTGTTTTATTCTGGATTGGGCTTCTAAATGTGTTTTTCCTCTGATTTTGGCACAAGGGATAGTAACATCTTGTCCTGTGTATTAATTAATACTCCTGCGGAGCCTATCCTGTCTTTGTTTCTTTCCCATCCCCACTTCTTAACAGCCTCACAGCCTCAGCACATGATAAGCTCCGTTCTTCTCTGATCTTGCTCACTTTCCTTTCCTTCTTTCTTCGTGGACATTGAGCAGACCCCATGATTCCCATCACAGTGTAGGCACTTCTGTTCCTCCTCCTTTGCATCACACCTTGTACTAACTCCCCACATCTCCTACATATCTTGCTTTTAGTATACACAGCATCCACATGCCCACATACAAACACACACACACACACACACACACACACACACACACACACACACACACACACACACACACACACACACACACACACACACACACACACACACCTGACAGCAGAAGCACCTGAGAGGAGCTCTCTCAACTCATCCCTTCTCATCTCTTCATTCTCCTCACGCGCACACACACCTTTCACCCCCTGCACACACACATTTAATATATTTATTTATGTTCACATTTTACAAGAGAAATTCTTGAACACAAATAGTGGTAGATGCACATACAAGCTCAGAATCTCATTGACATGTCTGATCTGTCTATGGATACAGGAAGCAGCGTCTCCTCCATATGTGGCGGCTGCCTATTATCACAGATATCGAGCAGAATTTTGCTAATACTTTAGCTTTTGGCTTTGGAATTCCTGCCATCTGCAAACCCCTTACAACTAGTCTGTGGACGTTGCCAAGGCTAAACACCAAATATAAACACAAGTAGTTTGCACTTGTACCCGAGTTGTTCAATCTCATTTTTGAGAGGTTGGTATTTTAAAACCTTAGCAAGGAATGTCTCCTCCAGACTATAGTCAAACGTACAGCCTACTTCAAAGATGGTGACTTCTCTGCTTTCTTCGTCAACAACAACAACATCTGCTGTATTGGCTGTCACATTTGAAAATATCTCAGTTTCGTTATTGCATAGTATGAACATGTCAGATGAAACCCTTGTGTGAGTATAAACTTCAACAGAAGAAGGTGGGATGTATAGAAGCATGTCCTTAACCAGTAGGTCAACAATCCTGTCATGTCTGGAAATATACATACCTTTGTATACATGGCAGCCATTCAGAATATGTGACAGTGACTCTATGGTTGGGGTGTTGTGATGGTGCAGGCAATGAGGAGAAAATGTATTGGGGTACCACAGAGAGAGATTGAGTCTGGTTGGGAGGACCTGTAATCTGGCTTTAACTGCAAATGTAAGAATATCCTCATTAACTGCATAGTTCTTGAATATTGTATGGGAAACTGTATGGTCTGCAGTGGGAATACATGCTAGCTTTCCCTGTAACTTTAAACCGGTCCAGTGTTGTTGCTGCCTCTGTTGTTGCAGCCCTACCAGGTACCTGCGTGTGTTGGCTGGTGATACATGATGTTGAGTATCATTAACAGTTACCCTTACTGAAACTGTACAGTCAGATATAACATCCTCAGACACGATTACAGTGTCTGAGTCAGACTTCACCCAGTCCAGGGACACTCCAGTTCGCACACAAAGGTCATTGAGGTCGGGCCAGTCCGACGAGACCCCAAACCCAGCAGAGTGAGAGTCCATCTTGTTGTTGGGCTTCCTTCTGAAGCCTAGGAAGCTCGGCTCACCTTCTCCTGCCAGGGGAACCTTTCGCCGCTTCATATCGAGAAACAGCGAAGAACGTGCAAGTTCCCTGACAGTGTGGTCATCACAGTTCAGCATGTTGGTCAGATGGGCCAGCCTGGTGGCGTTATAGATCCACTCCACGCTTGGAACACCTAGACCTCCCTCCTGTTTCGAATGAAAAACAATGTCTCTGGTGGTGTGTGTATTCAGTCCGAACCACTTCCTCACCATGGAAACCACCTTGTTGTCCAGTTCCCGCAGTGTTTTGACCATGAGGTGGATGTTGGAGAAAAGATGTTGAATTCTCGACAGGGCCACCTGTCTGATGGCCTCCAACTTCATGAGCAGTGGGAGAGGTGAAACGTCGATCAGGTCCAGTCTGGTGGTGAATTCCGTGACCATATACTCCACCTGCTCCTTCCACACACACACACACACACACACACACACACACACACACACACACACACACACACACACACACACCTTTCACCCCCGGCACACACATACACACACACACACACACACACACACACACACACACACACACACACACACACACACACACACACACACACACACACACACACACACACACACACACACACACACACACACACACACACACACCTGACAGCAGAAGCACCTGAGAGGAGCTCTCTCAACTCATCCCTTCTCATCTCTTCATTCTCCTCACGCGCACACACACCTTTCACCCCCTGCACACACACACACACACACACACACACACACACACACACACACACACACACACACACACACACACACACACACACACACACACCTTTCACCCCCTGCACACACACACACACACACAATCTTAGCTGTCCATCGTGTTCGATGATGACGCTTGCTCTGAAGGGGAGGGGGGGGGGGGTTCAGCGACGCTGTCGCTGGTGCCACTTCTCGTGGGCGTTGAGTCCGATCCTTGAGCCGCACACCCGTCCGCAGATGGAGCAAGGGGACCCGGATGTCAGGGGGGTACCAGCCACCCGCTGGTGTCGCTGAATGCGTCTCTCGGATCGTCGGTCTTGGTTGGTTTGGTGTATTTGTGAGACTGCAGTGGCACAGGTAGCCTGCCAGGCTGATCTATCGAGTGCCAGAGTTTCAAGCTGCATGGTGTTGATGTTTGCTCGCTTTAGGAGGTCCCTGGTGTAGTCCTTAAAGTGCCGCTTTTGCCCTCCAGCAGAGCGCTTTGCGTCGCTCAGTTGGCCGTAGAGGACTTGGCGGGGCAGAGGGTGGTCAGGCATACGAATGGTGTGTCCGATCCAGCGAAGATGTTTTTTGGCCACAGCTGCTTCCATGCAGATTGAACCGGTGTTCTTGAGGATGTCTGTATGGGGGACTCGATCTTCCCAGGACAAGCCGAGGATCTTCTGTAGGCAGCGGATGTGGAAGGCCTCCAGGTTAGTGATGTGCCGGCTGTATGGGGTCCACGACTCTGCCCCATAGAGGAGAGTGGAGAGACATACTGCATTGTAAACGGCAATCTTGGTGCTGACCTTCAGGTTACGGTTTTGGAAAACTCTGCTGCGTAGGCGTCCAAAGGATGATGAGGCTTTATTGATACGGGTGTGCAGTTCAGTGTCAAGGGAGCAGCATGAGGACAAAGTGGAGCCAAGGTAGGTGAAGTGATCCACTGTGTTAAGTGGAATGCCATTTATATGAAAGCTGGGGGGTGTGGAGGTTGGGGTAGTGAGTTGGGACATGACCTCTTTTTTTTGAATGTTGACCTGAAGACCAAAGGATTGATACAGACTGGATATGGTGTTGAGGGCGTGCTGCATAGAGTCTGGGCTGTGAGCTAAGACAGCGCAGTCATCAGCGTACTGAAGCTCGCAGATTTGGCAGGTCTTTGTTTTTGTATGGGCCTGAAGCCGACGGATGTTGAAGAGGCTTCCATCAAGGCGGTACTCCACCTGGACACCGTCTTCATGTCTCATGCCACGGTGGAAAAGGCACGTGATAGCAGAGAGGAGGATGTTAAAGAGGAGAGGACCGGAGCCAATACACAGCCCTGCTTCACCCCAACGTTCACCTCGAAAAGCTCCGACTGGAGTTCCCCTGTGAGCACTCTGGCTTGCATCCCGTCATGCAACTGCTGCAGGATGCTGAGAAACTTGGGTGGTACCCCAAGTTTGGAGAGGTGTTTCCAGAGCAACTCACGGTTGATGGTGTCAAAGGCTTTGCTGAGGTCGATGAAGGCTATGTGGAGGTCCTTGTGATGTTCTCTGCTCTTCTCCAATAGCTGCCTTAAGACAAAGACCATGTCTGTGGTGGATCTAGTCTTCTGGAAGCCACACTGAGTTTCCGGAAGCACAGCTTCCGAGATGTCCTCAACCAGCCTGCTGAGCATGATCTTCGCCAGAACTTTCCCTGCAATGGAGAGGAGAGAGATTCCCCGGCTGTTCCCACAGGTTGCTCTGTCCCCTTTCTGTTTGTAGATGACCACGATGTTGGCATCCTTCCAGTCCTGTGGGAGAATCCTATGTTCCCAGATGTTTTGGATCAGGAGGTGCAGGCGGCGTGTGAGGAGATACCCTCCGTGTTTGAAGACCTCTGCAGGAATGCCATCGGGTCCAGCGCTTTTGTTGTTCTTTAGGCCCGCAATGGCTTGCCGGGTTTCTGAGAAAGATGGTGGGGCGTCGAGGTTCGTGATTGGTGGCAGATCTGGGAGATTATCCAGAATATGTAGGTCGACAGGGTTGGTGTGGTTGAGAAGACTCTCAAAATGGTTTGCCCAGCGGGCAAGGATCTCATGGCGGTCCTTAAAGAGCGTAGAGCCGTCAGCTGATCGGACTGGGGCAATCGCCCGCTTCCTGGGGCCGTACAATGCTTTGATGGCATCGTAGAAGCCCTGAGTGTTATTACAGTCTGCCAGATTTTGGATCTCATGCACCTTCTGCACCCACCAGGTGTCCTCCATGATTCGGAGGGCTCGCTGGGTTGCTGTTCTTGCTGCAGTAAAGGTGGCTTTCAAGGTGAGAGATGTAGGGCAGGACAGGAGAGCTTTGTGGGCCTCATGCTTCGTTTTTAGAAGTGACTGTATCGTAGCTGAGTTACAGTCAAACCAGTCCTGGTGACGCTTCCTTGACTGGCCGAGCGCGTCCGAGGCTGCATTATGAATAGCCTGGCGCAGAGCTGGCCAGTCAGCTGATTCCTCCGGGATCTTGTCGAGGTTTTCAGCAAGGAGCCGTCGAAGATTGTCTTTTGGTGGTGGGGCTGTTCAGTGCTACACAGTTGAGTCTTCTGTTAGGAGCTGTCCTCGGGCCACGGGGTTGAATGCTCATGAGGAGTTTGGATCTGACCATGAGGTGGTCAGTCCAACACTCAGCTCCACGCATGACACGGGTTGTGAGGACATCCTGTCTGTCCTTTTGACAGACAATCACGTAGTCCAGGAGATGCCAGTGTTTTGAGCGGGGGTGCTGCCAGGTGGTCTTAAGCCTGTTCTTGAGCTGGAAGATGGTGTTAGTGATGACCAGCTGATGTTCTGCACAGAGGGAGAGAAGCCGAAGCCCATTGTTGTTCATTTCCCCCACTCCGTGCTGGCCAATGACTTTACTCCATACCAGGTGCTCCGTACCCACTCTAGCATTGAAATCTCCCATGACTATGAGCTTGTCCGTACCCGGGGTTTTCTGTAGGATGGCGGCAAGAGCTCTGTAGAAATCCTCTTTGATGTTGTGCTCGGCATCAAGAGTTGGTGCATAAGCAGTGATGAGTGTAGCGAAGCGTTCCTTTGCCAGGGGAACGCGCCATGTCATCAGTCTTTCGCTGATGCCGATGGGGGATTCCGGGATGCGCTGAAGCAGTTGGGACTTCACAGCAAAGCCAACTCCATGGTTGCGGCGAGTGCCTTCAGGGACCCCCTTCCAGAAGAAGGTGTACCCTGCACCAACCTCTGTCAGGGAGTCCTCTCCATGTAGTCTGGTCTCGCTGAGAGCTGCGATGTCGATGTTATATCTTGCGAGCTCCATGGCCACAAGTGCTGTCCTGCGGTGGGGCCTATCAGGAGTTTCAGCCAGGTCCAACAGTGTGCGGACGTTCCACGAAGCAATGCATAGGGTTTTTCTTTTTCTTATTTTGATTTTTCGACCGCAAAAAGGGATGCTCCAACGATTGCGGTTTACCGTCTGGAGTATGGGGAGCAGACAATTTTTAGACCACCTTTTCTAGGTCCCATCTCAGGGGTGAGCAGTGTGGGGCTGCTCAGTCGCAATGGAAGCTGCCGAGGAGATGCGCTGCTCCATCCCGTAGTCTCGACGACCATCACTCCATTGCCGTCTGTGTGCATGGTTTTGACTAGTCACTCCCAGCCACATCCTTGGCCTGTGCCCACCGTCGTTCCACATCGCCACAGGACTTTTTTTTTGGGGGGGGGGGGGGGGGGGAGGGGTGGAGCAAGAAGCTTGCGCATAGGTAAGGATTAAGGTGAGGGTGTGGGTGCGCAGTCCTCACTCCCACCGTCTTCACTCCTACCAGGTGGACCTCCAGTGGCATGAGGGAACCCATGACGACCTTCGTCTGGCATGAGTTGCAGGGGGCTGCCGGTGGTCCGGTCTGTTGGACTCCGCCTGTGCCTGTCCCCGAGGGCAGGTTTGTCTTCAGGGTTTGCTCCCCTAGCCACTGTACCCCCCCGGGTTAACCCACGTGGCTGTGGGGCTGCCTTCTTCCGCCCTTGCAGCCGTTGTGGTGGTTCTCACATCCACCATCTTCCGCCTGCTCTGCCGTTGAGGTCTTCTGGGATCACTCTTAGTCTGGCCTCTACCCTTCGACCTGTTCGGCTTGGGTGACCCTGCCAGGAGTACGATACTCCGGCCGACATAGCTCTAGGGGTCATGGAGACGCGCAAAGTGCCTCACCACGGTAAGGTGGTGATCCCATCGAGGCACACACACACACACACACACACACACACACCTTTAACCCCCGGCACACACACACACACGCACACACACACACACACACACACACACACACACACCTTTCACCCCCGGCAGACCAGAATGATGACGGGACAGACCAAATATGATTTTGGGAACTTTTAACAATATAAGGAAGTTGTTGGCAGTTAATTCCCAAAGGTCACTTCTTGGTTTTCTGTGAAATACTTCCTCATATTTCTGATATACTACTGATGTTCTAATAATACAAAGCTGGTTGAAAATGGGCGGAGTGTTCCTTTAACTGGAGACAGATATGAGACAGCAGCTCAGAGCAGCAGACATCATCTGACCTGAAACATCTCGGCATCAGTATCGACCACGACGGGCGGCGTGATGATGGTCACCCAGGTCTACCCAGCACCCCAACTTGGTCCAGGCACCCAGGTCTACCCAGCACCCCAACTTGGTCCAAGCACCCAGGTCTACCCAGCACCCCAACTTGGTCCAGGCACCCAGGCGTACCTGGCACCCCAATATGGTCCAGGCACCCAGAGGTTCAGCCAGGGCCGGCCGCAGGTGTTGGGGGTAAGTACTACTCCAGTCCATTGTTTTGTGTTGTCCTTGAGATGCTACTGTTGCTTTACTTGTCTTTTATTTGTTAGTTAGTTGATTCACTTGTTTGTTTTGAGGTGAAAGATTTCAATAAGTGTCTTGTTATTTTTGATCTCTTCATAATTCTAAATATTTATTTACATCTGTTTTTTATCATTCCATTTTCCATCTCTTGATTTGTCTTAGTTAGACACTTCACTCCCATGGGTGATCACAATGCAAAAATGAAAATAAAAATAAAAAACTAAACTAAAAAAAGAAAATGAAAAAAGATGTATATTCCTTCTCTTTTTATAGCCAGTGAGTTCTCCTGGCTCACATCACATCACTATGCTGGCATCTCTCCTCACCTGTCAGGTTCACAATCAGTGTTAAGGTGCATTCTGGGGACCACCAGGGGTCCTTGAGGGGATTCCAGGGGGTCCCCAGCAAACTGATGAATTGTTCAACTTCACCATTATTTAGTTTATTATTGAACACAATTATTTTGATAGTTTCACTGTTATCTGTCTACCTACAATACAGACAGTCTGTTATCTGTCTACCTACAATACAGACAGTCTGTTATCTGTCTACCTACAATACAGACAGTCTGTTATCTATCTACCTACAATACAGACAGTCTGTTATCTCTCTACCTACAATACAGACAGTCTGTTATCTCTCTACCTACAATACAGACAGTTATCTCTCTACCTACAATACAGACAGTCTGTTATATGTCTACCTACAATACAGACAGTCTGTTATCTCTCTACCTACAATACAGACAGTCTGTTATCTGTCTACCTACAATACAGACAGTCTGTTATCTGTCTACCTACAATACAGACAGTCTGTTATCTGTCTACCTACAATACAGACAGTCTGTTATCTGTCTACCTACAATACAGAGTCTGTTATCTGTCTACCTACAATACAGACAGTCTGTTATCTGTCTACCTACAATACAGACAGTCTGTTATCTGTCTACCTACAATACAGAGTCTGTTATCTGTCTACCTACAATACAGACAGTCTGTTATCTGTCTACCTACAATACAGACAGTCTGTTATCTCTCTACCTACAGTACAGACAGTCTGTTATTTGTCTACCTACAATACAGAGTCTGTTATCTCTCTACCTACAATACAGACAGTCTGTTATCTGTCTACCTACAATACAGACAGTCTGTTATCTATCTACCTACAATACAGACAGTCTGTTATCTGTCTACCTACAATACAGAGTCTGTTATCTGTCTACCTACAATACAGACAGTCTGTTATCTGTCTACCTACAATACAGACAGTCTGTTATCTATCTACCTACAATACAGACAGTCTGTTATCTCTCTACCTACAATACAAACAGTCTGTTATCTGTCTACCTACAATACAGACAGTCTGTTATCTATCTACCTACAATACAGACAGTCTGTTATCTCTCTACCTACAATACAAACAGTCTGTTATCTGTCTACCTACAATACAGACAGTCATGCGACAAAATCAAATCTAAAGATACAAATATTTTCAGATTTGGGTCTGAGAGACAAAATATAATTAAATGGGGTACTCTAATGTGGACTAGGGTCCTTGATATTTCCTCATTTACTAAAGTGAATCTTGAATATGAGAGAGGTTCAGAATTTAACTGCTTTAAACGCCCATCTTTATTCTCTTTGCTTTGATTGCGTCGGATGTTTAATTCTTGTACTCTTGTTCTCTTTGTTTTACTATTTTACTGCCTTGCTATCAGGGTAGGAAATTAGCGAGGGCTCTGGCAAAATGTCCTGCAAAAAAATCTAGAATTGCCCTTGGAACTGGGGTGACGGGGGCTTTTAAATGCCCCCATAAAATAAAGAGTTGAATACTTTCTGTATTTTAACATTATTCTGCATTTGCAAAGCCTAACTCGAAAATGGCCAACTAGGCATCCGTACAACCCCCGCCATCCTCCTACTAGCGTTATTTACCTGAGTGACAGGCAGCACAAGCTAGCTGGCCAGCTAGTTCACTCATGTTTTTGCCAAGTACATTAATAACACACCAGACAATCAACAGTGTTGTTGAGATAGGATATTGGGATCTTTAACTGTGATTGTTTATGAACTTTTAGAAATAAAATATAAGACTCATTGATTGGTCTGTCATGCTACATAGGTACAACTAAAGTATTTCCCAACATTTGATAGAATTGCGCTGGAAATGATCCAAAATGCCCCCGAAATATATTTCACAGGGGCAAAAATAGCCCTTGTTTAAAAAAGTTAACTTCCTACCCTGCTTGCTATGGATATGTTACTGTTTTACTGGTTAAGTGGTTTTATTTTTCCAGTAGCCTATCCCATTGTGAAGCACTTTCTAACCACAGTTAAAGAAGGTATTTACAGAAGCTTTTCTGTGTTGTGTTTTTCTAAACTGTATCAACAGCAGTGTTGGGCAAGTTACTCAGGAAGTGTAATTAGTTACTTATTACTGATTACTACTTTTAAAAGTAATACAATTACCTTACTTTATTAGTTACATTACTCGTTACATTGCTCGTTACATTACTACTGTATATTACTTTCGCTACCCCCCTTCCGAAAAACTTTACATACAACCTTTTTAGCTAGCTCCTTTTAGAACTGAATCCACTTTATTGGAACAATAATGAACCTGATAGGAGGAGTCAACAATGAGCCAAACTGCAGACTTTGTATTTATTTGCATACCTAAGACAAAAAACTAATCACGTTCTGGCAACGCAGTAGTCTCGCACAGCCAGACCTATCCCCACACTTTGCTTTAAACTGAACAATTACAATAGTGTTCCACACACTACGTGCTTGAACCCCTAATAATAATAATAATAATGATAATAATAATAACAACAATAATAATAATATGAATGATATTAATAGTATTATTAATCATAATACATTGAACGTATAGAGCTTTTCAAAAACTGCCAGCTCACAAAAACATTAGGTTGATGTTTCCAGACAGTTCCTTCTTGGTTTTGCAGCAGCAGTGCAGCAGCTGTAAGCTAATGGTCTCTGCTGCCTCCCTTGTGGTCCCTCCAGACGGTGCAGATCATGATCGGCCTGCTGGCGTTCCTGTTCGGCGTTGTGATGTTGATGGGTGCAGATTCACTGGGCGTGTTCAGTGGTGTGTTCATCTGGGGACCTTTATTTGTAAGTCCATCTCACAGTCACCATCTGTATCTAAATACATCCCCATAGTCCAGTGGTTCTCAGCATGGGGTCCAGGATCACCAAGGGTCCTTGAGGGTCCCCAACAAATTGATGAGATGTTCAACTTCACCATTATTTAATTTACAAGAAGTTAACACAAGAGAATATAGAAGAATGACTGTTTGGATCATCGTTTCACTGTTATCTCAACCTACAATACAGACAGTCATGAAATTGTGGACAACAAAATTAATAGGGGTGTAAGACTGTGTTCACAAAATTCACATTTTGGTTCGATACGCCTCAGTAGTGTCACGGTTCTATATGTTTTTCGATATTATTTAAAATTAGTTTAATTTATTTGTATTTTGCTTATTTATTTTATTATTTTCACAGTCTAGTTACATTTTTTATTTCAATTTATGACGGTTTGGCACGGTTTGCAATGTGTCATGAACCTAAAGGCTTGTAGCCTACCTAAACGGTTCGATATGAACCTAAAGCCTTGTACCTAAACGGTTTGATACAAATATGCATATTGTTAAACCCCTGATATCTAATATCTAACAGTAGAACGATTCACAGATTTGGGTTTGAGAGACAAAATCTCATCAAATGGGGGTCCGTGTCCCTAATGTGAACTAAATTAGGGATCCTTGATATGAACAAGTGCAAACCTTTAAGCCCACGGCCCCTTTTCCCTCGCCCCACCATCCATATCCCCCTACCCTACCCACTCCACCTACCCACCCCTCGAATCCTGGCTCTCTACCACCTTCCTATCCTTAAGATCATAGAAAAAGTACTATCATTTGGTCTAAACCTTGTACCCCCCTATTTTTTCCCCTCTGTCGTTACTCTCTAGGTCCAGCAGCTGGATATTGATATTCATACTTATTTTTGATATTCATAATTAATTTTATTTTTTATTTTTTATTGATTCTTATCCATTGGTAACTTCATCCCTCATACCTCATATCAACATTCCATGCTTACTCAGAATTTTAACCCCCTCGAATGCCAGTTTACTGTACTTACTGTACAATAAAACATACAGTAGAAAACACAAAATATGATTTTTTCCCCTTCCCATAAATGCCACCTGGATCTTCCCCGGTGGGATTATCATAGCCTTGGATTCATCACATTTTTCACAGAGGAATTATTTTCTTCCATCTTTCATCTTTTGAGAATTGCACATTTGCTCGCAGAGGACTCTTGTCGCCCTTTGGGTCCAGCAGCCGGATATTGATATTCATACTCGAGAAAAGAGAAACACCGTGGCTCGTTGACACGGAAGTCCACAGAAGTACGCGCATGCACACCTGGGGCACTACCCGGATGCTGATCATGACCGAGTTTTGACATCCGGGTCAACACACACGTTGTCACATGGTTGTCACCCGAAACCAGGGAGGACAGACAGCCGAGAGGCTCTCTGCCGGGCATCGGATTTGCTGTGCTCCGGTGCAGAGAGCATACGGCATACGGAAAGCCATGGAAGGCCCCTAGAAGGCCCAATCATGACGCCTGTAAAGAGTTATACTCAGTTTTCGACGCTGATTCCAGCCGCGAGTCTCTACAATGAACGGTTGCTGAGATACGATGTCCTTTCAAAAAAGGTAAATTTGACCAAAAAAACATAAAACTGCCCACTGTCTCTTTGCAGTATATCCTGGCTGGATCTCTGACGGTGGCTGCAGGCAGGTCGATGAGCCGGTGCCTGGTTAGTAACTTTATAATTGTGTTGATAGGGAACAGTTTGAAACCTACTGTATCTATTTCCTGTCAGACTTGCACACAGCAACAGGAAGTTAGCTAGGGGCAATTTAGAATGTTTATGTTGTCAAGTTGAAACTGTCTTTATTCACTACCACCTTATATACTGTACATCACACTGATGCTCAGCAGCTCTCCAGACTTCAATTACTATTCTTAGGGGAACAAAAGGACAGTATCCAGTTGACACTCTCGGTCGCTCACATAATTTCCGAATTGGTATTGGCTGATAAATGGAAAAAGTTAATAAATTAATTACTCAATTACTCAATTAATTAGTTAATTCATTAATGTTTAGTCTCAACTACAGTAGACTTAGTGGCCAGACATTTTTTGGCCACACAGTTCACACCAGCCGCACCAGTTTCAGTCTAAATATAAGCATTTGTTGTGTGTTTTTTAGCTGCTGCATGGACACTTGAGGTTATTGCTCTGTCGAGTTGTGTCTGTGTGGCTCCGCCTCCCTGATGTGGTCTCTTTGCTCGGCAGGTGAGCGGCTCTCTGGGCCTCAATATTGTTGCTGCGGTTGTTTCCTTCACTGCCACCTGCCTCTACTTTTCGGATGCTGCCGGTGTGATGTTCTACTGCTATTACGGGGGAGGAGGTTATTATCCCTATGACGACTGCAATAATATGTGGGACTACCGATATGAGGTAAGACATTTTGGTTTGAAATATGTAGTTGTCAAAAAACTATAGGAACAACACGTGTTTGCTCCATGTTTCTCATGTGACGCTAATGGGCATTGATTGCTGTAAATAGAACAGGTTTGTGCCTCCATTCCAAGAAGCAAATAGACTGATGATGGTCTAGTGTTGATTTCTCACCATGGTGAAGAGAAACTGACGTGGAAACTAGTAAAGCTGTTGGAACAGAATGCACAAGTACTGTAAGTTGGACATAAACCTGTTGAGCGATTTCCTCCAAAGGCGTTTCCTCCCTGTTCTCCACAGAGTCGGTCTCAGGGTGTTTCAGGGGTCTTGGGTGTTTTCTCTCTCCTGGAGTTCATTGTTTCCATCACCGTTGCAGCGTTTGCCTGCAAAGCTAACTGCAACTCCACCCCCCAGGTGAGTCCACCTGTGTCTTACTGTACAAACACACAGTGTCATCACAGGGTGCCAAATGACAGCACAGAGCTTAGATGCTAACCTGGCTTTCACGGCAAACGCACAATCGCGCAAAACACATTTCCTCAATGAAGGACAGCGCAACATTCTCCTAAACAGCTGCACTTTTCTTTTCTTGAGGCTTGATCTGTTTGTTTTTCTTTGTATCTGTTTCAAATACAAAGACAATTCTGTTGTTTGTCTTATAGCAAGTGTTCATTGTGAGCAACAATTTACCTGAAGGGAGCAGAGTGACCATGCAGGCTCCGCCTACTTTACAGCCTTGGATGGCTTCACAGACTCCGCCTACTTCACAGGCCAACCACGAGGTTTGTTGTAAATGTGTGAAGTCATGTTAGTGGGTTTGTTGTAAATGTGTGAAGTCATGTTAGTGGGTTTGTTGTAAATGTGTGAAGTCATGTTAGTGGGTTTGTTGTAAATGTGTGAAGTCATGTTAGTGGGTTTGTTGTAAATGTGTGAAGTCATGTTAGTGGGTTTGTTGTAAATGTGTGAAGTCATGTTAGTGGGTTTGTTGTAAATGTGTGAAGTCATGTTAGTGGGTTTGTTGTAAATGTGTGAAGTCATGTTAGTGGGTTTGTTGTAAATGTGTGAAGTCATGTTAGTGGGTTTGTTGTAAATGTGTGAAGTCATGTTAGTGGGTTTGTTGTAAATGTGTGAAGTCATGTGAGTGGGTTTGTTGTAAATGTGTGAAGTCATGTTAGTGGGTTTGTTGTAAATGTGTGAAGTCATGTTAGTGGGTTTGTTGTAAATGTGTGAAGTCATGTTAGTGGGTTTGGGATCGCTTGTTTGCAACCACGTAATTCCCATGATGTCAAAAACAAAGGAGGGCATGCAGTGAAAAGCATACTGTGCTAGTTTAGACAATATTACAAGAGAAAGGTGTCAACAGAAAATCACTATATGTTGGTGATCCTTATGTTATGAAGAAGAGCTATTTCTCTACTGAATTGAGAGACTTCCTGCTATGGAGGCAGTAGATGAAAAGTATACTGAAGTATGGAGACAACTCACTTCACTCATTTTGCCATTTTCCAACATGAACGATTCATCAAAAATACACAGCGACAAATAAACGCCACCCCACAGATAAACCACATTCACAATAGCTCTCATCAGATAAACCACATTCACAATAGCTCTCATCAGATAAACCACATTCACAATAGCTCTTATCAGATAAACCACATTCACAAAAGCACTCATCAGATAAACCACATTCACAATAGCTCTTATCAGATAAACCACATTCACAATAGCTCTTATCAGATAAACCACATTCACAATAGCTCTTATCAGATCAACCACATTCACAATAGCTCTTATCAGATAAACCACATTCACAATAGCTCTCATCAGATAAACCACATTCACAATAGCTCTCATCAGATAAACCACATTCACAATAGCTCTCATCAGATAAACCACATTCACAATAGCTCTTGTCAATTATGCTCGATATGCCGTACAGCGTATCGACGCGGGTTACACCTCTTACTTCTATAGCTAGCCTATCCGCTGGTCATTTCTCTTATGGACATCTGCTACGGTATAGAATGCCCAGCTTACTAGTAACCCGCGGGGTAGAGAGATTCGTCCAACCGCTAACCACCTCCTATCCTCAAGTCCGACCTGCTGTATTTCCCCCCCCCGCGGGTCCGTACTCATTGACACTGTCAGATAAACCACATTCACAAAAGCTCTTATCAGATAAACCACATTCACAAAAGCTCTTATCAGCACTCGGCAATGTGATTTTTCAACTCAACCTAGCACGCACGGAGCCACAGCTTTACAAGCAGTCACACCACTCCACCACAGGACAAGCGGCTAACTAGCAACAAATACACAGAAAGGATCAAGACAAACATAAGCCTACCGCTTCTACCGCTGTGATGGCTGTTTCCGCCGCTTCTAACGTTAACATTACTCCAATCCAAACTGAAGAGGGGAAACAGTTACAGTCCAAACTTTCCAACAATATCCGTTCAATCCAAAACTCTGAGATCCACGGCGCCAGAACACCGGGCACTCTCAAGTCCAAAGTCTTCTCATTTATTTCTGAACTCGAGTTCTGTTCTGTCTGTTTTGAGAAACTCCGGCGGGCACAATATTTGCACAATATGTTTTGTCTATTATGTCCATGCGTCCAATCACATAATCATTTTGAAAGCAGAATCCCGCCCATCAGCTGTGTTGTGGATGCAGAAGTTGTTGTTGTTGTTGAAGTTTTGATCGATTTGTTCAAGCGTAAATTATGTAAAACAGGCATTTTGAGAGCTTGTGATAGTGCTTCTCTATGCCCTCTATGCAAGCGCGTCATTTTGTGTAGGGTCGGTAGGGTCCGGACCCTACCAACATTTCAGGGTGTCCAATTGTCCCTACCAACTTTTAAGCAACCTTATTTGCATTATCTTTGGAGTGCAGTTATATAGGTCATTTAGATTGTCTCCCCATATTTTGCAAGGATAGAATTGACCCGACCATTATTGAGTGAAATTAGTTTGCAATATGTTCAAAGTTACATTTACCCCTGTTTTTCACAACTGAATGAGCCAGTCCAAAAACCCCCGTTTGATTGGCTCATTTGGCTGATGACCAAACAAACGCCCACCCACACACATGGCTCTGACACACTACTAACACACCGACATGCGGCCGCCTCCTCCTCCTCCTCCCGCTCGGAAAAAGAGGGGTCGGTCCCCCTGCAGCAACTGTAAGTAACTCGTTACGTTAGGGTAGCAAAACGAGACGTCATTGTTGTATTTTTATTACTGAAAGTCCGACGCGCATCACGCGTCGCATTTGTGCCCCAGGCTGTCAAACTGTGACAGGCTAGAGGCTGTAGACAGGGACGCTGCAGCCTTTTCTTACGGCCAGGACACACATCTTGCATGTGGGTGGCGTGTGCGTGTGCGTGGCGTGCTTGCTGCGGCTGGCACGCCCGCGGCATCCACACAGGCAGCGTGGCTGCTGCGCGCTGCTGCCTGTCTGCCAACTATCTTCCTATAGAGTTTACCTTTTATTAAATTTGCTATAAACAATACAATGATGATTTTAACTGAAGATCGCTTGGGCTCACTTCAGAATCGAGGCAGTATCATTTGTGTGTGTGTGTGTGTCTGTGTGTGTGTGGTGGGGAGGGGAGGAACGAAGCCACTTGTAGCCTATGTGGTTTTCAGAGGGCAGGAGAACTGCAGCTGTGAGGTCAGCACATCCTCTCGTCTCAAAACACAAATCACTGTAATATTACTGGTAAGTGAAAGTTAGTATAAGTCAGTGCACATTCTTTTATGCATGGTGTGTGGGTTTCAGTGGCAATGTTTTCTTTCCAAACCGGCTGTTTGTGAAAGAACATGATTAGATGGCTAAACCTACAGTTTGTGTTTGTTAGTTACAATTATGCTGACAGGACACATAAATATGTCTAAAAAAGGTTAAAATAAACCAAATTTTTTTCATTTAAAATTAGATATTCCTCTAAATATGGCTAAAAAAGGTAAAAAAAAAAAGCTCAAATGGGCGCCGCCGAAGCCGCCTCCCCTCCTGCCGTCCTCGACCCTACCAACCTTGAGACCAAAACGACGCCCTTGCCTCTATGCCTCTATGCCCTCTATGCCCTCCAGGTATAATTCGCTCTGTGACGTGACATCACCTGAATAGAAGCTATGAAGGTCCATTCAGAGATTAAGTCATGTGAGTGGGTTTGGAGTAAAGGTCAAAGGTCAGTTCAGAGGGAGATTCCAACTCACATGATGTTGTTTTTCAGGCGACGGCTTCTGAAGAAGGATCACCTGGAGGTCTGAGCGACAAGGCCCCACCGTACACCGCTGTGCTCTACTGAGCTGCTGTTCATCAGACACGCACGCACGCACGCACACACACACACCCACACACGCGCGCACACACACACGCACGCACGCACACGCACACACACACACACACACACACACACACACACACACACACACACAAAGCAGTCCTGATTTCAATGTCTTTTACAAATGATTCACACTGATCATTATACTGGACCACCCTCGCAATGTATGTTTTCTATTAGCAGCAGACAGACTGTTCTCATTACCAACCAACGCATCCTATGTTGACTATTTGCAAAGTAAGTACCTCGTAACTATACTGACATGAGAGGTACCTTTCTCGTCATTTTTGGAGCCGTAGGGTCGTCCAAAAGAACTCACACAACATCTGAACTTGACGCCACGGGATTGTGACATCAATCCTTTGCCTTTCAGACGAGAGACCCATGTTCATGTCCCAGTGTGTCCAATAATGTTCAACCATAAGTAATATTTAACGTTTTGTTATTTAACCCTAACCCAAACCCTAACCTTACCTAAGGCGCTGACAGAGTTCCGCGCAGCCTTGACTCGAGCCTTGCCGCCGACTAGCGGCGACAGCGAGACTGTGCATACTCGAATGTAACTCGGCGCGTTGGCTGCGGTACACATCCAAAACACTAGGTGGCTTGTGGTACACTCATGTCCATTACATCTGATGCTATCATGTTGTTTACCAAGAACTTGCAATCATGTCGGTGCGGGGACATTTTATTGTCCGTCCATTTCAAAACTCATTCCGGTGAGCCTGCAGAAGGCTTTGCTAGATGAGGGACAAGCACTGTTAAATGAGGAAATGGCGTATCCTCATTCCTCACAACAAGTACATCAGCGGATACGTGCACGGCCCAGGGCAACGGCCAATCACAGCTCTCGTGCTGGTCACGTCACGACCATGTTGACGCCGCGGAGTCACATTTTCGAGGAGCTGCACGTTCCCTCCGCCGAGCTCCGCAGATAGGCCGGACAGCTGCTGCGCACCCCTCGGTGCAGTCGGCGCTGGCGATTTCGCGTAAGCATAAATCGGCTTTAAACTTAACCAAGTTGTTTTAGTTGTCTAAAATTAAATAAACTGATGTGACGGTTTTCAAATTAACTGAGGTGGAAATGTGAAAGTGACATTGGAAAATTACAAAACAGGGTACATTTAGCATCAACATAAGACTGAGGAGTTGGTACGCGAATGTGTTGCAGGCGCAGCACAGCGCTAGGCTTCATAATACATGTATTAGCTTCCTCTCATACATTCTTACATTTAGACACATTTAATTTCCTACCTGATGGCCACTATAATCATGCAATTTATTAGGGTCCAACCACCACAGGCCCTGAAGCTCTTTTGTTTTGTGCAGATTTTTATTATGTTTCTCATTCTTCTTCCATAAAAGTATCTGCATCTCAGAAACCATCAAATAAACTCAGTGTATCCAAACATCAAATAAACTCAAACAGTGTATCCAAACATCAAATAAACTCAGTGTATCCAAACATCAAATAAACTCAAACAGTGTATCCAAACATCAAATAAACTCAGTGTATCCAAACATCAAATAAACTCAAATAAACTCAGTGTATCCAAACATCAAATAAACTCAAACAGTGTATCCAAACATCAAATAAACTCAGTGTATCCAAACATCAAATAAACTCAAACAGTGTATCCAAACATCAAATAAACTCAGTGTATCCAAACATCAAATAAACTCAAACAGTGTATCCAAACATCAAATAAACTCAGTGTATCCAAACATCAAATAAACTCAAACAGTGTATCCAAACATCAAATAAACTCAAACTGTGTATCCAAACAGGGATGGAAATAAGTTTGATGGCTTTTTTGTGTCATCCTGATGAATTATGTTGTACTGTATTTTTTGATTGCTCAAATAAATAAATAAATAAATTCACTCCTGTTGGTATTGACTCTATTATTTTGAGTTGTTTATTGGATGATTGATCTATCAGTAACAAGGAACAAACAAGACATATTGGCAATTGTATGCTTGTATTGTATGTATTGTATGTATTCATTGAACAAGCACAGCACAAAACTCCGCCAAGGCCAACATTGTTTGTCTGTGAGGTTTGAGTTGCATCGGAATCCGCACCAAAATGTGACGGTCTTCCTTGGCCCATACTACACCATTCCACGAAGCTTCATGAAAATCGGTCCAGTAGTTTTTTGTATTCCTGCTGACAGACAAACAGACGGCACCGACCAATGTTGAGCAGCGCCAGGCAGTGAGTTGGAGTGGACTAAAGACGCAAGATGGATACAATAGTACCTTCTTCATTGAGGTGAAAAATGAGCTAAAATAAAATGAATACTGTATGCTATGTAGCTGCTAGATTATTGTCTCTGTTCCGAACCACATAGACAACACACGTGTCTATGTGGTTCGGAACGGTTGGCTTTCACATTTGCAAGTGTTCTGTGCCCGGGCACACTAAAGTGTTCCCCAAGCCACCTTTTCAAGTGGATTCTGTCACGGTTCCCCATTGCGTGCCCGGGTGCGGAATGGAACGCAACGTTCACACTCATCAAATGTTCCAAAACTGGGGTCAATTTGGGGACAAGTGTGCTCGGGAACGGTACCGGGGCACCAGTGTGAAAGCACCCTTAGGGCTAATGTACATTGATGAATTGTTAAACTTAACCATTATTTAGTTTATTATTGAACACAATTAGAGAATGTAGAAGAATGACTATTTTGATAGTTTCACTGTTATCTGTCTACCTACAATACAGAGTCTGTTATCTGTCTACCTACAATACAGAGTCTGTTATCTCTCTACCTACAATACAGACAGTCTGTTATCTGTCTACCTACAATACAGACAGTCTGTTATCTGTCTACCTACAATACAGACAGTCTGTTATCTCTCTACCTACAATACAGACAGTCTGTTATCTGTCTACCTACAATACAGACAGTCTGTTATATCTTTACCTACAATACAGACAGTCTGTTATCTGTCTACCTACAATACAGACAGTCTGTTATCTCTCTACCTACAATACAGACAGTCTGTTATCTCTCTACCTACAATACAGACAGTCTGTTATCTCTCTACCTACAATAAAGACAGTCTGTTATCTGTCTACCTACAATACAGACAGTCTGTTATCTCTCTACCTACAATACAGACAGTCTGTTATCTGTCTACCTACAATACAGACAGTCTGTTATATCTTTACCTACAATACAGACAGTCTGTTATCGGTCTACCTACAATACAGACAGTCTGTTATCTGTCTACCTACAATACAGACAGTCATGGGACAAAATCAAATCTAAAGATACAAATATTTTCAGATTTGGGTCTGAGAGACAAAATCTTATTAAATGGGGTACTCTAATCTGGACTAGGGTCCTTGATATTTCCTCATTTACTAAAGTGAATCTTGAATATGAGAGAGGTTGAGAATTTAACTGCTTTCAACGCCCATTTTTATTCTCTTGGCTTTGATTGCGTCTGATGGGCGGCTGTAGCTCAGGAGGTAGAGTGGGTTGTCCACTAATCACTTAATAAAAGAGGTCGGTGGTTCGATTCCCGGCTCCTCCAGTCTGCATGTCGAAGTGTCCTTGGGCAAGACACTGAACCCCAAATTGCTCCTGATGGTGTGCCAGCACCCTGCGTGGCAGCCTGCCGCCATCGGTGTGTGAATGGGTGAATGTACCTACTGACTGTAAAGCGCTTTGGATAAAAGCACTATATAAATGCAGGCCATTTACCATTTACCATGTTTAATTCTTGTACTCTTGTTGTCTTTGTTTTACTATTTTACTGCCTTGCTATCAGGGTAGGAAATTAGCGAGGGCTCTGGCAAAATGTCCTGCAAAGAAATCTAGAATTGCCCTTGGAACTGGGGTGATGGGGGCTTTTAAATGCCCCCATAAAATAAAGAGTTTAATACTTTCTGTATTTTAACATTATTCTGCATTTGCAAAGCATGACTCGAAAATGGCCAACTAGGCATCCGTACAACCCCCGCCATCCTCCTACTAGCGTTATTTACCTGAGTGACAGGCAGCACAAGCTAGCTGGCCAGCTAGTTCACTCATGTTTTTGCCAAGTACATTAATAACACACCAGACAATCAACAGTGTTGTTGAGATAGGATATTGGGATCTTTAACTGTGATTGTTTATGAACTTTTAGAAATAAAATATGCTTGGATAAGACTCATTGATTGGTCTGTCATGCTACATAGGTGCAACTAAAGTATTTCCCAACATTTGATAGAATTGCGCTGGAAATGATCCAAAATGCCCCCGAAATATATTTCACAGGGGGCAAAAATAGTTTAAAAAAGTTAACTTCCTACCCTGCTTGTTATGGATATGTTACTGTTTTACTGGGTAAGTGGTTTTATTTTTCCAGTAGCCTATCCCATTGTGAAGCACTTTCTAACCACAGTTAAAGAAGGTATTTACAGAAGCTTTTCTGTGTTGTGTTTTTCTAAACTATATCAACAGCAGTGTTGGGCAAGTTACTCAGGAATTGTAATTAGTTACTTATTACTGATTATTACTTTTAAAAGTAATACAATTACCTTACTTTATTAGTTACATTACTCGTTACATTACTACTGTATATTACTTTCGCTACCCCCCTTCCGAAAACTTTACATACAACCTTTTTAGCCAGCTCCTTTTAGAACTGAATCCACTTTATTGGAACAATAATTAACCTGACAGGAGGAGTCAACAATCAGCCAAACTGCAGATTTTGTATTTATTTGCCTACCTAAGACAAAAACTAATCACGTTCTGGCAACGCAGTAGTCTCGCACAGCCAGACCTATCCCCACACTTTGCTTTAAACTGAACAATTACAATAGGGTTCCACACACTACGTGCTTGAACCCCTAATAATAATAATAATAATTATAGCTGCTGCGCAGCAATGGGTCGTGGCCTGGGCAAGTCTCAAGGCTTTGAGCCTTGAGCCTTGAGCCTTGAAATCAGCTCAGAAGTGTCAAGTGTCAATACAAGAAAGAAGGTTGGCCATAATGACAATGAATCAGCACTTCCTGCCGCCCTTCAAAATAAAACAATTTAGAAGGTACAGGTACTGAATGCTGCTATAGCGCCCCCTAAAGGCGAAATGACACAATATTTATCCTATAGGCTCAGAGTACATCCTTCCACACCTTGACCAAGGTTGGTTAGGATCGCACGTTGTGTTCTAGAGTTATGGTGATTCTTGTGAAATTGGCCCCACCCACAGAAGTTTGGAAGTCGATTATATCGCAACGGTGTGCTTTTTTCAAATACCACGAAACAGGACACTCATCACATGATGTGTGCTTTGGTTTGGTGAAGACTGGACAAAATTTCAAGGGGGAATCGCAAAAAAACTGTTTTGGACCAAATTCAAAATGGCGGGAAATCTAGTCAGACGGAAATGGGCGTGGCCTAGATGAGTAGATGCGGAAGGACCCAAGGAATCCAGGGAAAAAAGAAGTTTGATGATAGACCATACGGTTCAGAAGTTATGGACCAGAATGTAAAGAGGGCTGTTATAGCTCCACCATCTGCTCAATTTGTGTAATTCTTTCATGTAGAATAAAAGGCCCCTCTGTGCACCTCCCTACCAAGTTTCGTAGCTGTAGCTGTTATGGTTTCTGAATTACAGCTAATTTACTGCAAGATTTTTCGAAACCCCATGCAAGTCAATGGGGAAAAAAAATATTATGACATCACAATTGCTCGAGTGACATCAGTGATGGCATCACAATTGCTTGACTGACTGATGACATCACAAATACAACCTAATTGCCAAAGGTAATTAAGGTAATTAGGCTATACACGGAGCCAGAATTCAACGTTTTGATGCACTGTGGGCTCAATTTTTGACCGATCGAAAATCTGGTTTGATACTTTTGTGTAGAACAGTCTAACGATGCAGATGCTGAAGTTTGGTGTCGTTTGAAGAAAAAATGTGGGAGGAGTAGGGTTTAATTCGTTTTTGCAGTTTTTGCAGTTTTGCAGTCTTTAGACTTCATAATTGGCCATAGGTTGCATTGTACAAAAGCTTCCCCTCATTTAGGCGCACATTTCGGTGAAAGTTGCAAAGCCGTAGCACGTATGCAGTTATGGGTATGTAGATACAACGCCCATACTGACCACAACGCCTATACTGACCACCACGCCCATACTGACCACCATGCCCTGACTGACCACCACGCCCTGACTGACCACCATGCCCTGACTGACCACAATGCCCTGACTGACCACCACACCCTGACTGACCACAACGCCCTGACTGACCACAACGCCCTGACTGACCACAATGAAACCACAGAGAAACTGGGGTCAGATATAACCTCTTCAGAGACATTCACTGCCTCTGAGTTAGGCCCTGCAAGGCCGTGTGACAGAACGGCCTGCTACAAAGGTGTTTGTAATCACTGCACTTTTACTATGAACCTGATGAAGCAGCAAGCCTGCGAAACGCGTTGTTCCTCTTAAAATAAATATGATCATTTGATACAACATTGGTCACCTTGTTCTTCTGGAGTGTACGGTCAACTTCATATGGACTTGTTCCTGTAGAGACTGTTTTTATGTTATTTTGATCCTGCTTGCTGTGACCAGCACCTCCCTGCTTGGATTGTGCACGAGTAGCCTACTTTTCCCTATATATATATACTGTATATATATATATATATATATATAGCTATATCACACACACACACACACACACACACACACACACACACACACACACACACACATCATCATCATCACATCAGACTTATACATTCATGAATCAGACACAAATTGAACAAAAAAACATACTACCATCAGTTTATTGGTAATCGATTGCTTTGGAGTGGACATGTGTTTTCATTGCTCCCTGGCTTTACAGCTAAACGGTAACAGTAGCTTACTGTAGTTTATGCATCACAAATGCACTTTGGTTTGAGTTATTTAATGTTTTGGGACAATGCATTTGAAATGTGCTCTCCATATTTCTCTCATCCAGGCTTGTCCTTCCTCCTCAGGGCAGGCCAGAGGCAGTAGATAGCTTTCTCCTCTTAGCGCACATGGACCAACTTTCACTCAACCTTTGCTGGTCAAGCAGCAATCTTCTGCATGTTTTTTTTTTTTTTTTTTTTTTTTGGTGGGGGGTTCATGTTGTTCTGGAGGAACTCTCAGGGAAAAACATGCAGACTCCACAGAAAGGCCCTTTCACAATTTTAGACAACCTGAGCAGTGGACACTGGGGACATGGAGACACACTCAGTGCCCACAACATCACACAGCCACTTAATCTTCAGCCTACACTTAAGGTATTGCAAAAATTCATTACAACAACAATCTAGACTTGCTGTTCTTAAAATGTGAAGCATTTTTTATAGACAAATTGCACATACTATCACCACATATATAGATTTAATGAAACACTAGACTTGAGATGTTTTTTCAGATCATTGCTATAATGTACTTTTTGTTTTATATGTAGGTAAATGTATTTAGTACTTTAGCGGCTTTAGCTCAGGAGGTAGAGCGGGTCGGCCAATGATGCAAGGGTTGGCGGTTCGATCCCCGCTCCCTCGTTGTGTCCTTGGGCAAGACACTTAACCCTCCTTGCTCGGTGTATGAATGGGTGAATGTAGACTACCTACTGATTGTAAAGCGCTTTGGATAAAAGCGCTATATAAATGCAGGCCATTTAGTACTAACAATTTTGTTTGTTTTACAGGCTGGAATTATATCATTTAATTATGCCAAATTTTGTATGCAATTATTAGAAACCATTGTGGTACAGGATTTTCTCCTATATCATGGAATATAACTGTTAGATAGTCCATCTGGTATTTAATATTAAGACAATAAATGAACAGCGTAAGAGGAAATTAGTATTCTTTGGTTCCTTTTATGTCATTGACTATTGTGTTTATAGTTTGATAGATCAAAAATTAGTTTATTGTCACACTCCAGATCAGTAAGTGGCAGTATTGTACCCGAAAGCTAGCTGCCAACCAATAATCCAATCAAAGGAAGAAGGAGAAGACTTAGTGTCATGTGACTTCGTTAGAAGCACACTTGCTCATTATAAGCAGAGAGGTAAGCACCATGACATGTTTGGCACAATAAATGATCATTTCCTTAAAGGAATCCTGTGGTCTATGCAATGTGTAACTTGTACTGCAATGTAGTCAACCAATGTTTTGAGCTGTGAAAAGGCTTGATGATAAACATAGTGCTATATAGGCAACTAGATGATGTAGGCTATAATTATCTTTGGTGTGGTTATTAGCTAAATGCTAATGCTGCTAGGTCAGCTGGTTGCAAAACATGGGGCAACACAATGCATGCAATGGAAGTAAACGGCATCAACCGCTGTCCTTTAACATACTACTACTCCTAATATCTAATGTATACCTACTGAAACATAAAATGGATTACTTCAATTAAGATGTTCTTGATTTTGTAAATGTCTACACATAATACTCTTAATACTGGCATTATATGATATGATCTCACACAAATTGCAACATAAAATGGTAATCTTCCCATTCTCCTGGTCCTGTCTTGCACAGGCCTGGTGTTGTGGTCATTAGGTTGATTGGGTGCACCTGGATCTGGTGCACTCATTAAGCTTAAGAAGACCTGCAGAACTTGCAGTCTCTCTCCCTCCTCACCAATCTGTTAATTTGTGTAATACTTGTTATCTGTAGTTATTAGGGGTGTCACAATATATCGTCCCACGAAATTTCGCGATAGTAAAACGTCACGATATGTATCGTTGAGATGAAATCTCATATCGTGAATTTTTTTTTTTTTTTTTTTTTTTTTTTTTAAGTAGACAAAGAAACGTCTTTGTTTGTTGAAGTTCAATGTGTGGAAAGTAGTTCAGTTGAACAAGTCTCTGAAGAGACACATGAGAAGTTATACAGGAGAGAAACCATTCAATTGAGTTTCTGGCAAAACTGTTTACTTGACAGGAAAAACTGAAGATGCATAAAAAATAGACTAAGAAAAGTCTTGTTGTTTGAGTTTGAAGAAAAACTGAAGATGCATAATGAGAATTTATACTGCTGAGAAACCTTTTAGTTCAAAGTAAATCTAAGTGACGGTGTAACTCATTCTATTTCAAGATAAGCCTTATCTCCAATCCCATGTTTTTTCTAGTTATTGTAATAACAATTTCCCACAACAGCATGTTTTGTATTTGTGCATTTCAAATAAAATACTACTTTTCCAGTCATATATTGTCATTATTCAAGTTTAAAAAAATATTGTTAAAATCGTATCGTATCGTATCGTTATCGTGAACCCAGTATCGTGATACGTATCGTATCGTGAACTGAGTGTATCGTGACACCCCTAGTAGTTATGTTTCTTTAGGTTAGCTTTTTTATTATTACTTTTACTTTGGTGTATGACTCCCCTCATATGTTACAATCATAGACTACATAGGGAGGTACGGTGGTGCAGTGGTAAGCACTATCGCCTCACAGCTCGAAGGTCGTGGGTTCGATTCCCACCTGGGCCGATGTGAACACTGAAGGAATGCGTGCCCGTCCGCATGTCCTCGAGTGCCCACCACCCGGGTGGGGTTGGCAAAATGGCCTTTCTGTGTGGAGTTTTCATGTTCTCCCCGTGCCTCCCAGGGGTCTCCTTCATATAGGAACCCCCTTCACAAAAACATGCAACATCCTGGTTGCTTATATGGTTCCTCCTCTGATCGTTAAGGGGGCCTGTTCAGAGGGAGGGGAACTGGTTGGAATAGCGTGAACCTCCCACGTGTTATGTCCTACCGGTGAAGCTTCCTCGGGCAGGTGAAAAGAAGCGGCTGACTTGACTGCCCATGTCTCGGAGGATGCATGGAATCAGTCTCGGCCCTCCCCAGATCGGCAGAGGATGGAGTAGCAACCAGGATTGAGTAATTCAAATGAGCACTAAACTGGGGATAAAAATGGGATAAAAAAATCGGGAAAAAAACATAAATAATAATAATAATAATAATCATAGACTACATAAATATATGGAAGTAATAAAAAAGAAATGAGGAGTCATAGACCAAAGTAAAAGTCCAAACGTTTTTTTAATGCTATACTGTAATTCATAAGATTTCTGTTTTATTCTCTTGGGTGAGTGATAATTGCACATGAGTTCCAAACTATTATGACATTTATCGATTTGGCCATATTATCCACCTATAATGCAAGCAGAAACTGGAAAAAAGTTGTTAGTTATTTTTCCACACAAGAGTTGTGGAGAACCTACAGTAACCTACAGAGTGAGTCTATTGTGTTGGCTCTCCCTACCCTGTGTCACCAGACAGCAAGTGCATAAATGTGTACTGCAAATGTAAAGGTTTTCATCAATGTGCCATAGGCTCAATCATCATTGTGCTAAGTCAATATTAGATATAGTGACTTGACAAATATTTATTTAGATGGAAATATTTGAGATAACTTTAACTACAACTATTAGATAACACAAACTATATTAAACAGATCAAAAAGTGCATCAGTGAGGAGGGAAAGAAATTGAATTGAAGTTCTGCTTTAAAGGTCCATTCAGCAATGTTTTTGTGTTAAGATAAGTGTTAAATGGCTCTATATTCTGACAGCAATCACTGAAATGGAATGTTTGGTCAGTGACTTGAAACCCCAACCCCACTGTCCTATCTCTCTCCTGTAGTCCTGCATGCAGGGCAGACATATTTCCACAACCATAATTCGTAGAGACTCATAGATGGCAATGTTGGATTCAGGATGAAAAAATACACATAGTCCTTAAAGGAGAATTTCGTTTTTTTTTAACCTGTACCCATCTCCTGGCATTAATTATGATTTGGCCACTCACCCAGCGATGTCCGCGGCGTTTCTGGCCGTCCTAGCGTTGTTTTGAGATCAATAGCGTCCAAGTCAGTTGTAAAATGGAGCTGATTTGGGGCCAAGTGTGAGCCTGTCTTTCCTGCATCTAAATAGCTATTTTATTCCCGTTTTCACCACATATGGTAATAATGTGATCCCTCAACATCCACCAGAGTGATATTCTGCCCCAGGCCATTTCCTGGACTTTCACAGGGATCAAATTACCTCAAACGTGATCTTGGTCACCAAGTCTTGTGAAGTCCCGCGATACTTTCCTGCCGGCTGGCCAACTACAGGTATACGCTTTGCGGTGGTGGTTTTAGCGTAACCTATGTGGGGTTTGGCGTAACCTATGTGGGATTCGAAATAACGAAGGTTATGCCAAACCCCACATAGGTTACGCTAAAACCACCACCGCAAAGCGTGTACCTGTAGTTGGCCAGCCGGCAGGAAACCACCGTCTGTGTACTGTACCTCTGAACGGGGTCACCGGATCTCAACCACACACACACACACACACACACACACACACACACACACACACACACACACATATATATATATATATATATATATATATATATATATATATATATATATATATATATATATATATATATATACACACACACACACACACACACACACACATGCCCTGACACTAAACACACACACACACATATATATATATATATATATATATATTTTGCGAGCTCCTCCTAGACTGTTTGGCCAAATCACACAAAACTTTTTCTGGGTTATCTATGGACTACCCCGACCTAAAGTTATTAAAGGATTTTGGATACGTGAAACCGTTTTGAAATGATAAATGTCTAAACTTGTGTGTATTTGCTTTTGTTCTTTTCCTGCCCTAAAAGTGTGTGGATCTCAGAAACCATACGCCCCACATCACCCACCTTTCCACATAGTTTCAAGACATCACCCACTACTCAGAGGAAAAATTTACAGCAATCCACCAGATGGTGGCGCTATAACAGCCAACCACCACTACTACTGCTGCTGCTGCTACTACTACTACTACTATTCTTAGTACTTCTGCTGCTACTACTGCTACCACTCCCACTACTACCAACACTACTACTACTACTATTACTACTACTGCTACTACTACTACTACTAGTACTGCTTGGAAATCGTCAGGTCACCGGATCTCAACAAAACTTTGTTTACTTGTGCACATACCAAGTCTGAATAAATGTGCACTATCTGACATATACCCCCCAAGTCACCGGAAGCTTGGACCCCGCATCGCCGCTTGCGGCTATATTTATTATTATTATCCTTATTATCATTATTATTATTATATTATTCATAATAATAAATTTAACTTATACAGCTTTTCAAAAACTCAACTTGAACTTTTTGGAAATTGGGCCTGTCCCACAGGTTGGGAATGGCTGAATTACAGTAACTACTGTAGGAGACCACCGCCTTCACCTTGTCACAGACTGTGAAGCTCAGGTTGCCCAGGTGTTTGGCCTTGTCTATCAGAGCTCCTGAGAGCAGATGTGGATCATCCAGCAGGGGGGGGCTGGTCTTTAGCCTGGTAGTTCTGCAGGAACAATACATCTTCAGCTCTCAGCTCTTTCTCTATAGCTTCAAGAGCTGCTACTTCTCTGCCCAGACCCTCAATCTTCTCCTTCATCGTCTGACTCTTTTGCTCCTCTTCCTCCCTCAGTGCAACAATCCTGAACTCCTCTTCTTCTTGTAGGAATTTGCTGAAGCTTCTTAAACTCGTCCTTAATCTGCCTCTCTGTGCGTTGGGCCTGAAGCTTAATGTGTTCTGCTGCTTGATCACAGTTTCCTTTAACTTTATTAAAGAGCTTCAGTTTCTCCTCTAAGGACTTCAGTGATTCATGAAGTTGCTTCTTGTGAGGCCGTGCAGCTTCATTGATGGGTCTGAATATGTGGTTGGTGTGTGTTTCTGAATGCAGACAGACGAGACACACTGGCTGCTGATGGTCCAGACAGAAGAGCTTGATTTTCTCAGAGTGCAGACTGCAGAGAAGCTCAGATCCTGCTGAAGTTTTGTGAGCCATTTTGTATCTCAGTGAAGCTGAGAGCAAGTCATCCATTTTATAACCTCACGATGACATCACAATTGCTCGAGTGAAATCACTGATGACATCACAATTGCTTGAGCTTGAATGTAGAATATACGCCCCCCATATTATGACATCATCGGTGATATGACATCTTCTTCTTCTGGCTTTCCGGCAGACTGGATGCCTTGCGGCACATTGCTGCCTCTCACACACAAGGAATATTCTTCCTCTTCTTACCCAGACACTGTTGTCTGAGTTTGCTTCAACGCATCCCTCAGTATTTCATCTATCTTTGCTTCAGATACATCCACCTCCAGTAATCTCTTAACAGCATCCAGCCTTATCGCAGTCCTCTTTGTCTTCCCACTCAAACCAGCAGCACAGTTAATAACCATGGCAATGAAGGTCATGAATTTGTTCTTGTCCATGCACATCACGTCCGGCCAGAGCTTTTCAGTCCAGCTTGGAGAATTTTTCTCATCTGTGGCCCCCCCTTACTTCCGGCGTTCCTCAAGGGTCGATACTGGGCCCCATTCTCTTTTTACTTTACCTGTGCCCCTAGATTCAATCCTGGCTAAGCACATGTCCTTCCACTGTTTTGCTGACGACGTTCAGATATACTTACCTCTCAAATCAAAAGGTAAGGTATCAATCACTCCAGCCATTGCTCGATTGTTTGAGCGACATAAAAACATGGATGAGTGCAAACTTCTTGAACTTGAACGAAAGCAAGACTGAGTTAATTTTATTTGGTAACCCCTCTTTGATCCCTCCTGTTGATGCTCTGGGTCCTCTTGGTTATAACATCCGCTCTACTGTTCATAACCTAGGAGTGATTTTTGATAGTGCTTTTAAGTTCACAAAACAGGTCAGCTCTGTTGTTAAAACCAGCTTAGATTCCTAGCAAAGATTAAGGCCTACTTTCCCCAGAGCGACCTGGAGAGGGTGATCCATGCCTTCATCACAACCCGGCTCGATTATTGTAATTCACTGTATGTTGGCATCGATCAGCCATTGCTCCGCCGCTTACAGCTGGTGCAAAATGCGGCCGCTCGACTCCTCACCGGCACCAAAAAACGCGACCACATTACCCCAATCCTGGCCTCTCTCCACTGGCTCCCCGTCCGTTTCCGCATTGATTTTAAATTACTGCTGACTGTTTTTAAATCCCTAAACGGGCTGGCACCACCGTACCTCACTGAGCTCCTGCACCACCATACCCCATCCAGAGCCTTAAGGTCAGCTGACCAACTGCTGCTGGAGGTGCCCAGGACCAGGCTCAAGACCAGAGGGGACAGAGCCTTCTCAATAGCAGCCCCTAGGCTCTGGAACAGCCTCCCCTTCCATATCAGCCCAGAGCCTCGAGGCTTTTAAATCCCTGCTCACCTTTTCTCCCTGGCCTTCGACCTGAGTTGAGCCTGCCTCCTGACAACCTAATTGCTGTTATATTGGTTTATTTTATAATTGTTTTTGTTGCACTTTGTATTGAACTTTGCTTCGTAGCAGTGTATTTTGTACTTGTTGTTTCTAGACTTTAATCGTTTTATCCGTACTTGTACTTGTTGTTTCTATACTTTTATTGTTTTATCTGTGAAGCACTTTGGTCGGCCACTGGTCGTTGTAAATTTGCTCTATAAATAAAGTTGACTTGACTTGACGTCACCCCGACTAGTTCCTTCCTCCTTCTTCTCCTGCGGAGCCTTATGCATACCTATCCTGTCTTTGTTTCTTTCCCATCCCCACTTCTTAACAGCCTCACAGCCTCAGCACATGATAAGCTCCGTTCTTCTCTGGTCTTGTTCACTTTCCTTTCCTTCTTTCTTCGTGGACATTGAGCAGACCCCATGATTCCCATCACAGTGTAGGCACTTCTGTTCCTCCTCCTTTGCATTGCACCTTGTACTAACTTCCCACATCTCCTACATATCTTGCTTCTAGTACACACAGCAGACACATGCCCATACAAACACACACACAGACACACAGACACACACACACACACACACACACACACACACACACACACACACACCTGACAGCAGAAGCACCTGAGAGGAGCTCTCACTCTATAACAGACATAATCAAGGAACACACTCGGCGGCAATTCTCCTTCAAAAGTTAACACACAGATTTACACTCCTCTCTCATCTCTTCTCATCTCTTCATTCTTCTCGCTGCACACACACCTTTCACCCCCGACACGCACACACACACACACACCGTTCACCCCCGACAGACCAGAATGATGACGGGACAGACCAAATATGGTTTTGGGAACTTTTAACAGTATAAGAAAGTTGTTGGCAGTTCCCAAAGGTCACTTCTTGGTTTTCTGTGAAATACTTCCTCATATGACCGCGCTCGTGTGCCCGTTACACACACACACACACACACACACACACACACACACACACACACACACACACACACACACACACACACACACACGCACAATAAACTGCAAATTTACTGTAGTGCTTTAGGTCAGGGGATGTCATGCCAGCAACCAGGAAATTGAGCAAACACAATAAGGGTGTATGATTCAATAATTAACTGGAGACAGATATGAGACAGCAGGACGTGGAGCAGCTCAGAGCAGCAGACATAATCTGACCTGAAACATGTCGGCATCAGTATCGACCACGACGGGCAGCGTGGTGGTGGTCACCCAGGTCTACCCAGCACCCCAACTTGGTCCAGGCACCCAGGTCTACACAGCACCCCAACTTGATCCAGGCACCCAGGTCTACACAGCACCCCAACTTGGTACAGGCACCCAGGTCTACACAGCACCCCAACTTGGTCCAGGCACCCAGGTCTACCCAGCACCTCAACATGGTCCAACCACCCAGGTCTACCCAGCACCCCAACTTGGTCCAGGCACCCAGGTGACGGTCTACCCAGCACCTCAACATGGTCCAGGCACCCAGGCGTACCTGGCACCCCAATATGGTCCAGGCACCCATAGGTTCAGCCAGGGCCGGCCGCAGGTGTTGGGGGTAAGTACTACTCCAGTCCATTGTTTTGTGTTGTCCTTGAGATGCTACTGTTGCTTTACTTGTCTTTTATTTGTTAGTTAGTTGTTTCACTTGTTTGTTTTGAGGTGAAAGATTTCAATAAGTGTCTTGTTATTTTTGATCTCTTCATAATTCTAAACATTTATTTACATCTGTTTTTTATCATTCCATTTTCCATATTTGTCTTAGTTAGACACTTCACTCCCATGGGTGATCACAACACAACAGCCTGTTACCCTGTTACCCTGTTACCCTCAGGGAGGAGATACACGGTCCCAAAAGCACGCACAAATCGCTTGAGGGACAGTTTCTTCCCGCAGGCCACGAGACTCCTTAACATACAAAAATAGTGTAGTAGCTCTACTGTACTGTACCGTACCGTAGCTGCTACCATTACATATGTCTAATGTTTAATTGTATGTTTAATTAGGTATATGCTATTTACCTGTATGTAAAATACATCGAATTTAAAATGTTTAAGCACGTCTAAAGTATGCACATGACATGTGCACCTATGTGCAGTGAATATGCCACTGTCTCTGACTTGTCTTATCACTCTACTGCCGCTTGTTGTGTCTCTTTTTGTTTTTGCACTCATATGCCCTGTTATATTAGTACTATGTTGTAAACGGAGTCCACAGCACAAGAATTTCACACGTGATACTTGTACCACGGAGTGACAATAAAAAAAAAAATCTTGAATCTTGATCACTCTGCAAAAATGAAAATAAAAATAAAAAACTAAACTAAAAAAAGAAAATGAAAAAAGATGCATCTTCTTTCTCTTTTTATAGCCAGTGAGTTCTCCTGGCTCACATCACATCACTATGCTGGCATCTCTCCTCACCTGTCAGGTTCACAATCAGTGTTAAGGTGCATTCTGGGCACCACCAGGGGTCCTTGAGGGGATTCCAGGGGGTCCCCAGCAAACTGATGAATTGTTCAACTTCACCATTATTTAGTTTATTATTGAACACAATTAGAGAATGTAGAAGAATTACTTTTTTGATAGTTTCACTGTTATCTGTCTACCTACAATACAGAGTCTGTTATCTGTCTACCTACAATACAGACAGTCTGTTATCTATCTACCTACAATACAGACAGTCTGTTATCTCTCTACCTACAATACAGACAGTCTGTTATCTGTCTACCTACAATACAGACAGTCTGTTATCTATCTACCTACAATACAGACAGTCTGTTATCTCTCTACCTACAATACAGACAGTCTGTTATCTGTCTACCTACAATACAGACAGTCTGTTATCTATCTATCTACCTACAATACAGACAGTCTGTTATCTCTCTACCTACAATACAGACAGTCTGTTATCTGTCTACCTACAATACAGACAGTCTGTTATCTGTCTACCTACAATACAGACAGTCTGTTATCTCTCTACCTACAATACAGACAGTCTGTTATCTCTCTACCTACAATACAGACAGTCTGTTATCTGTCTACCTACAATACAGACAGTCATGGGACAAAATCAAATCTAAAGATACAAATATTTTCAGATTTGGGTCTGAGAGACAAAATCTTATTAAATGGGGTACTCTAATCTGGACTAGGGTCCTTGATATTTCCTCATTTACTAAAGTGAATCTTGAATATGAGAGAGGTTGAGAATTTAACTGCTTTAAACGCCCATCTTTATTCTCTTTGCTTTGATTGTGTCGGATGTTTAATTATTGTACTCTTGTTCTCTTTGTTTTACTATTTTACTGCCTTGCTATCAGGGTAGGAAATTAGCGAGGGCTCTGGCAAAATGCCCCCCAAAAAATCTAGAATTGGCCTTGGAACTGGGGTGACGGGGGCTTTTAAATGCCCCCATAAAATAAAGAGTTGAATACTTTCTGTATTTTAACATTATTCTGCATTTGCAAAGCGTAACTCGAAAATGGCCAACTAGGCATCCGTACAACCCCCGCCATCCTCCTACTAACGTTATTTACCTCAGTAACAGGCAGCACAAGCTAGCTGGCCATCTAGTTCACTCATGTTTTTGCCAAGTACATTAATAACATGCCAGACCATCAACAGTGTTGTTGAGATAGGATATTGGGATCTTTAACTGTGATTGTTTATGAACTTTTAGAAATAAAATATGCTTGGATAAGACTCATTGATTGGTCTGTCATGCTACATATGTGCAACTAAAGTATTTCCCAACATTTGATAGAATTGATATTCAATGATCCCATTGTAAAGCACTTTCTAACCACAGTTAAAGAAGGTATTTACAGAAGCTTTTCTGTGTTGTGTTTTTCTAAACTGTATCAACAGCAGTGTTGGGAAAGTTACTCAGGAAGTGTAATTAGTTACTTATTACTGATTACTACTTTTAAAAGTAATAAAATTACCTTACTTTATTAGTTACATTACTCGTTACATTGCTACTGTATATTACTTTCGCTATCATCTTCCGAAAACTTTACATACAACCTTTTTAGCCAGCTCCTTTTAGAACTGAATCCACTTTATTGGAACAATAATTAACCTGACAGGAGGAGTCAACAATCAGCCAAACTGCAGATTTTGTATTTATTTTTTAAGACAAAAAACTAATCACCTCCTGGCAACGCAGTAGTCTCGCACAGCCAGACCTATCCCCACACTTTGCTTTAAACGGAACAATTACAATAGTGTTCCACACACTACGTGCTTGAACCCCTAACCCCTAATAATAATAATAATAATAATAATGATAATAATAATAACAACAATAATAATAATATGAATGATATTAATAGTATTATTAATCATAATACATTGAACTTATAGAGCTTTTCAAAAACTCAACCTGAACTTTTTGGAAATTGGGCCGGGGGCCCCGGCCCACAGGTTGGGAATGGCTGAATTACAGTAACTAAGTTACTGCCCAACACTGAACAGGCAAATGCCAGCTCACAAAAACATTAGGTTGATGTTTCCAGACAGTTCCTCTTGGGGTTGCAGCAGCAGTGCAGCAGATGTAAGCTAATGGTCTCTGCTGCCTCCCTTGTGGTCCCTCCAGATGGTGCAGATCATGATCGGCCTGCTGGCGTTCCTGTTCGGCGTTGTGATGGCGGTGGATGCAGATTCACTGGGCGTGATCAGTGGTGTGTTCGTCTGGGGACCTTTATTTGTAAGTCCATCTCACAGTCAACATCTGTATCTAAATACATCCCCATAGTCCAGTGGTTCAGACAGTCATGAAATTGTGGACAACAAAATTAATAGGGGTGTAAGACTGTGTTCACAAAATTCACATTTTGGTTCGATAAGCCTCAGTGGTGTCACGGTTCTATATGTTTTTCGATATTATTTAAAATGTTTAACTTATTTGTATTTTGCTTATTTATTTTATTATTTTCACAGTCTAGCTACATTTTTTATTTCAATTTATGACGGTTTGGCACGGTTTGCAATGTGTAATGAACCTAAAGGCTTGTAGCCTACCTAAACGGTTCGATATTAACCTAAAGCCTTGTACCTAAACGGTATATTAACGGCATATTGTTAAACCCCTGATATCTAATATCTAACAGTAGAAAGATTCACAGATTTGGGTTTGAGAGACAAAATCTCATCAAATGGGGGTCCGTGTCCCTAATGTGAACTAAATTAGGGATCCTTGATATGAACAAGTGCAAACCTTTAAGCCCACGGCGCCATTTGCCCTACGGCCCCTTTTCCCTCGCCCCACCATCCATATCCCCCTACCCTACCCACTCCACCTACCCACCCCTCGAATCCTGGCTCTCTACCACCTTCCTATCCTTAAGATCATAGAAAAAGTCCTATCATTTGGTTTAACCCTTGTACCCCCCTATTTTTTTCCTCTGTCGTTACTCTCTAGGTCCAGCAGCTGGATATTGATATTCAGACTTATTTTTGATATTCATAATTAATTATATTTTTTATTGATTCTTATCCATTGGTAACTTCATCCCTCATACCTCATATCAACATTCCATGCTTACTCAGAATTTTAACCCCTCGAATGCCAGTTTACTGTACAATAAAACATACAGTAGAAAACACAAAATATGATTTTTTTCCCTTCCCATAAATGCCACCTGGATCTTCCCCGGTGGGATTATCATAGCCTTGGATTTGTCACATTTTTCACAGAGGAATTATTTTCTTCCATCTTTCATCTTTTGAGAATTGCACATTTGCTCGCAGAGGACTCTCGTCGCCCTTTGGGTCCAGCAGCCGGATATTGATATTCATACTCGAGAAAAGAGAAACGCCTTGGCTCGTTGACACGGAAGTCCACAGAAGTACGCGCATGCGCATCTGGGGCACTACCCGGATGCTGATCATGACCGAGTTTTGACATCCGGGTCAACACACGCGTTGTCACATGGTTGTCACCCAAAACGAGGGAGGACAGACAGCCGAGAGGCTCTGTGCCGGGCATCGGATTTGCTGTGCTCCGGTGCAGAGAGCATACGGCAGACGGAAAGCCATGGAAGGCCCCTAGAAGGCCCAATCATGACGCCTGTAAAGAGTTATACTCAGTTTTCGACGCTGATTCCAGCCGCAAGTCTCTACAACGAACGGTTGCTGAGATACGATGTCCTTTCAAAAAAGGTAAATTTGACCAAAAAAACATAAAACTGCCCATTTTCGACTCCCAGCTAATTTTCACAAAAAACACAAAATAGCTTCATTCCTACATCAATCTCGGTCTAAATGCTTCAAATGAGTAGTTTGCACCGGAAAATCCGGGTTCCAACCTTATGTGACATGTTGCCATGACGATCACTGTACTGTATATTTCAAACTGCATGGAATTGATTGCTGTGCCAACACTGAGCAAATAGGGGGGGGCAAACACAATAGAAACTACAAATTTGATGTCTTGACTTGAGCTGAGAGGTGTAAGATCAGATTTATTTTTTATTTTTGGGGAAAGTACCTGGGAGTCGATTTTTTTTTTTTTGCAAAATTAACATTGAAACCAATGGGAAAACTATGCAATGGATTTTGAAGCCTTGTAACTCCGCCAAATGTTCAACCAACTCCAAAGTCAGATATTAAGGTCAAATTTCAAGGTATTTGGTCATGGATGAAAGCAGAAAAAATTAAAATGCATGAATTTTGTAAAAATTTCCTAGAGGTCTCAAAAAGGCGGTTATAATGAAAGTATAATAAACCAAAAAAAAAACCTGGGCTGAAGTTCAGAAGTTTCGTTCCAAGATTTTCCAAACGGCCGATATGCGATTGTGTCATATCAGTCATGTAGTCAGAGGAGTCAGTGTTTCCAACTTGACGTCTTAACGGGCCTGAAAATTCAGACCCAACTCGACTCTATCGCTTAGCATAAATTGTCGGCTCAAACCCAGCCCGACGTCCCTGCACTGAATATTCTTGTCTCTACAGTATGTCGTGTCTGTCTCTCTGCAGTATGTCCTGTCTGTCTCTCTGCAGTATGTCCTGTATGTCTCTCTGCAGTATATCCTGTCTGTCTCTCTGCAGTATATCCTGTCTCTCTCTTTGCAGTATGTCCTGTATGTCTCTTTGCAGTATATCCTGTCTGTCTCTCTGCAGTATATCCTGTCTGTCTCTCTGCAGTATGTCCTGTATGCCTCTTTGCAGTATATCCTGTCTGTCTCTCTGCAGTATATCCTGTCTGTCTCTCTTCAGTATATCCTGTCTGTCTCTCTTCAGTATATCCTGTCTGTCTCTCTTCAGTATGTCCTGTCTGTCTCTCTGCAGTATATCCTGTCTGTCTCTCTGCAGTATGTCCTGTATGTCTCTTTGCAGTACATCCTGTCTGTCTCGCTCCAGTATGTCCTGTATGTCTCTTTGCAGTATATCCTGTCTGTCTCTCTGCAATATATCCTGTCTGTCTCACTGCAGTATATCCTGTCTGTCTCTTTGCAGTACATCCTGTCTGTCTCGCTCCAGTATGTCCTGTATGTCTCTTTGCAGTATATCCTGTCTGTCTCTCTGCAATATATCCTGTCTGTCTCACTGCAGTATATCCTGTCTGTCTCTCTGCAGTATATCCTGTCTGTTCTCTCTGCAGTATATCCTGTCTGTCTCTTTGCAGTATATCCTGTCTGTCTCTCTGCAGTATATCCTGTCTGTCTGTCTGCAGTATATCCTGTCTGTCTCTTTGCAGTATATCCTGGCTGGATCTCTGACGGTGGCTGCAGACAGGTCGATGAGCCGGTGCCTGGTTAGTAACTTTGGTAACGCTTTATATTAAGGTTATATTAATAAGCGTTAGTTAATAGGTAATAAGGCTCTTATAAGGTGCTTATTAACACTATTATTATGTTAATAATACTATATAAGTGTTAATAATCACATTATGAATATATTTATTGGTAGCTTATAAGACATTTATAAGCACATTATAACCACCTTTACTAGCTGGTTTTGCTACTTTATTAAGCCTAATAAATAGTTTGTTATTACTTTATGCAACCTTATTAACTATGCACTTATTAACAGTTATCTATGCTTTTTGCAGGTACCTCATGAGCCCATGCTCACTTCCTGGATAAGCGATGGAAATTTCAGAAAGATCCAAGCGTTGGTTCCAGTTATTCAAGAAAAACCTCTTATTGGCTGTTTAGAAGGCTCTCGGAGGCTTAATTTGCATTTTTGTCCCATCATGCAATCCTGCCCCTCTTAGAGACACAAAACCCTGAGTGAAACACACATCTCTCAGAATCATTCCCCTGGCCGTTTGGCCATTCAAACATCTGCCTCCATTGAGGCAGCATAATAAATGCAAAATAAAGGATTTATTAACCTTAATAAGACACTGTTCTCGTTTTAGATCCGGTACCTGCAAAAAGCATAGTTACCTGTTAGTAAGTGCATAGTTAACTGCTAATAAGGTAATAACAAACTATTTATTAAGCTTAATGAAGGAACAAAACCAGCTAGTAAAGGTGGTTATAAAGTGCTTATAAATGTCTTATAAGCTACCAATAAATATGTTTATAATGCAATTATTCACACTTATATAGTATTATTAACATAATAATAGTGTTAATAAGCACCTTATAAGAGCCTTATTACCTATTAATTAACGCTTATTAATAGAACCTTAATATAAAGCGTTACCGTAACTTTATAATTGTGTTGATAGGGAACAGTTTGAAACCTACTGTATCTATTTCCTGTCAGACTTGCACATAGCAACAGGAAGTTAGCTAGGGGCAATTTAGAATGTTTATTATGTTGTCAAGTTGAAACTGTCTTTATTCACTACCACCTTATATACTGTACATCACACTGATGCTCAGCAGCTCTCCAGACTTCAATTAGTATTCTTAGGGGAACAAAAGGACAGTATCCAAGTCGACACTCTCGGTCGCTCACATAATTTCCGAATTGGTTTTGGCTGATAAATGGAAAAAGTTAATAAATGAATTACTCAATTAATAAATTAATTAGTTAATTAAATAATGTTTAGGCTCGACTACAGTAGACTTAGTGGCCAGACATTTTTTGGCCACACAGTTCACACCAGCCGCACCAGTTTCAGTCTAAATATAAGCATTTGTTGTGTGTTTTTTAGCTGCTGCATGGACACGATGTTATTGCTCTGTCGAGTGGTGTCTGTGTGGCTCCGCCTCCCTGATGTGGTCTCTTTGCTCGGCAGGTGAGCGGCTCTCTGGGCCTCAATATTGTTGCTGCGATGGTTTCCTTCACTGCCGCCTGCCTCTACTTTACGGACGCTGCCGGTGTGCTGCTCCGCTGCTATCACTGGGGAGGAGGTTACTATGAGGACTGTAATATGTGGTTCTACCGATATGAGGTAAGACATTTTGGTTTGAAATATGTAGTTGTCAAAAAACTATAGGAACAACACATGTTTGCTCCATGTTTCTCATGTGACGCTAATGTAGCCTGGGTAAACCCAGCCTCCACGTGACCTGCTCTCAGACCTGCTCTGCTCTCAGTCACCCAGGGTAACGCTAATGGGCATTGATTGTTGTAAATAGAACAGGTTTGTGCCTCCATTCCAAGAAGCAAATAGACTGATGATGGTCTAGTGTCGATTTCTCACCATGGAGCACCATGTGAAGAGAAACTGACGTGGAAACTAGTAAAGCTGTTGGAACAGAATGCACAAGTACTGTAAGTTGGACATAAACCTGTTGAGCGATTTCCTCCAAAGGCATTTCCTCCCTGTTCTCCACAGAGTCGGTCTAAGGGGGTTTCAGGGGTCTTGGGTGTTTTCTCTCTCCTGGAGTTCATTGTTTCCATCACCATGGCAGTGTTTGCCTGCAAAGCTAACTGCAACTCCACCCCCCAGGTGAGTCCACCTGTGTCTTACTGTACAAACACACAGTGTCATCACAGGGTGGCAAATGACAGCACAGACCTTAGATGCTAACCTGGCTTTCACGGCAAACGCGGAATCGCGCAAAACACATACATTTCCTCAATGAAGGACAGCACAACATTCTGCTAAACAGCTGCACTTTTCTTTTCTTGAGACTTGATCTGTTTGTTTTTGTTTTTATCTGTTTCAAATACAAAGACACTTCTGTTGTTTGTCTTATAGCAAGTGTTCATTGTGAGCAACAATTTACCTGAAGGGAGCAGAGTGACCATGCAGGCTCCGCCTACTTTACAGCCTTGGATGGCTTCACAGACTCCGCCTACTTCACAGGCCAACCACGAGGTTTGTTGTAAATGTGTGAAGTCATGTTAGTGGGTTTGTTGTAAATGTGTGAAGTCATGTTAGTGGGTTTGTTGTAAATGTGTGAAGTCATGTTAGTGGGTTTGTTGTAAATGTGTGAAGTCATGTTAGTGGGTTTGTTGTAAATGTGTGAAGTCATGTTAGTGGGTTTGTTGTAAATGTGTGAAGTCATGTTAGTGGGTTTTACTTCGTTTCGAACTCAAGCTCTCACTAGTGCCTTAAACGCTGCAACGCAGCCCTATGGAAGACTGTTATTTTGCTCCAAAATTACTTTTCATTAAAACCTGACCACCCACCCGTAGGTGGCGTGGTACCCCCTGGGACTGACACGGATCCACGTGACTACGTCACGTCCTGCCAGTCCAGGGAAAAATCACTTCCGCTTTCTTCCACCCGCTGTGAAGACGTGTTTTGTGAAAGCTCCGACGGTTAACAAGGAGTTATATTATATAGCTTTAGATACTAGGCTCGTCCCGGCTGACTTGCCCACCTCAAGAGGGTCGCGTGGACGGGATAAAGCAGGCTTCGGAGACCGACCCTGTACCCTTCACCCTGCGGCGTCGGAACAAGTCATCTAAAGCTAAGAGTATCTTCCTTAGTTAACTGTTTATTGCTACCGCAGTGTAGCTCTACTGCTATCGCCGTATAGTGGTTATTGCTGCCGCTGTGTAGCTTTGCTTCGCTCCCCTGGCTGGGGCAGCGTTTTCGTTTGAGGGCCGATTTAGGTCCGCGCTCAAACTGTTAAGCTTTGCATACGTGCAAATAGCTTGTACCACGTAGCACAGGAACAAAGAGGCTAAGTAGCCCAGTTGTTGCAGATAGCTACCTTGGCACCCGTGCGGGTAGTTTTCGTGTGCTAGGTACTTTAGGCGCCGGCTTTAAAGCGCACGCGTTAGATAGTTAGCTAGTTTGCTCAGTGCAGCTAGCCTGGACTACCTTGTAAACAGCTAGGTGCTGTATTAGCTGTGAGGCTACGCTGGCCGGTTACGACCAGCACAATTAATTTGATGTGTGCATGCAAGGCAGGAGCACGCCGCACAGGCGTTGCTGTGACCTACATAAATGTAGTGTAGCTTTACTGGCGTCTGGGATTTTAGCTGGGCGATTCGCTAGCAAGGTGAGCCCGCCCCGCACCTTGTGTGGGCCGCTTCTCTCAGTACTTACGCCATCTTAAGGCCCAATTATACTCCATTTTCATCCGTAACTAAGGGCGTCCGTTTCAAACGGTGTAATCGTCACTGTCCACATGCTTCCATGCGTCTTTCACGTTGGTATCATGTTAAGTAATACATCCACCACAGTAGAGAGTCAAATGCATGAGTGTGTGTGTGATTTCCTCCGTTTCATGCGTATCTGTAAGCTTTCAGATGACGGACAGAAAACGGACGAAATGAACGCAGAGTACGGACAGAGGGTCTGTCCGTCTCCGTCTTTAACGTTGAGTATAATTGGGCCTTTAGCCAGCTTGCTTGTCTGCTAAGTGTTGCTTGCCTCGTGCAATTAGCATCTACTAGATTGCAACTCCCTTTGAGGAGTTTCTTCTGAGATTGACTAGCTTCACGGGCCGCTGGCCTTTGCTTGCGGTCACGCTTGCTTCCCGAGAGACGCGCTACACCGGCCTGTACGCAGGCTTGTGTTAGCGCACGCTTGTTTCAGTGCTTATGCTAGCTTAGCTAGTGGCTTCCACGTCTGTTCTCTCGGGTTAACAGGTTGTGGGTATTGGTGCCCCCCCTTCGGGATGGGCTATTGCCGCTTACGTTACCATTGCACGCGCACGTTCGCTAGCCTCCGGGTTGCTTACTGTCTAGCCTGTGCTTCTCGCTAGCTTGCTTAAGCAGTACTCCCGCTAATAGGGTGCGCCCTGCGGGAGCTTGCTATTAGTGGTTAGCTTCCTGCTTCCTCTTGCTACTGAGCAGGGAAGGTCAGGGAGGGGATGGGCCGTGTGTAAAACTACTTGGCCGAGTATGAATCGGCACGTTAAGTGCGTGTTCGGTAGGGGTGTCACAATATATCGTCCCACGAAATTTCGCGATAGTAAAACGTCACGATATGTATCGTTGAGATGAAATCTCATATCGTGAAAAAAAAAAAAAAAAATTTTTTTTTTTTTTTTTTTCTTCAAAAGTAGACAAAGAAACGTCTTTGTTTGTTGAAGTTCAATGTGTGGAAAGTAGTTCAGTTGAACAAGTCTCTGAAGAGACACATGAGAAGTTATACAGGAGAGAAACCATTCAATTGAGTTTCTGGCAAAACTGTTTACCGTACTTGACAGGAAAAACTGAAGATGCATAAAAAATAGACTAAGAAAAGTCTTGTTGTTTGAGTTTGAAGAAAAACTGAAGATGCATAATGAGAATTTATACTGCTGAGAAACCTTTTAGTTCAAAGTAAATCTAAGTGACGGTGTAACTCATTCTATTTCAAGATAAGCCTTATCTCCAATCTCATGTTTTTTCTAGTTGTTATTGTAATAACAATTTCCCACAACAGCATGTTTTGTATTTGTGCATTTCAAATAAAATACTACTTTTCCAGTCATATATTGTCATTATTCAAGTTTAAAAAAAGATTGTTAAAATCGTATCGTATCGTATCGTTATCGTGAACCCAGTATCGTGATACGTATCGTATCGTGAACTGAGTGTATCGTGACACCCCTAGTGTTCGGCCTTGGGCACGAGCACGCTGCACAGGCGCCTTGAACCTTCGGTTTTGTCCGCAGCTAAGCTCTTTAGAGCTGACCAAGGTCCGCTCTCAAAGAAGTGTTAAAGCTAGCGTGCCTTGCATAGGTGCAGATAGCAATATTAGTACTGTTTAGCACAGAACGATAGCATTTTGCAGATAGCTGGCGTGCACCCGTGCAGTTAGTACCTGTGTGCTAAGTACATTGGGCGCGAGATACCTCCGCTACAATAGACATACTGCTCCTTGCTGGCGCTACGCGTCCAGCAGGGCGTACAGCTCGCCAAGGTCTGGGCTCAGTGCCAGCCTTTGGCTTGTAGCTCTAAGGACAAGCCCACCGCCCTTGGTGCCCAAGGCCCGGGGTGGTTGGGAGCTCTCCATGGGTCGCACTCCCTTGTTGGGGCGCCCCCTGCAAGTGCAGGGAGCCTGGCTGGGGGCACAGCGCACCTTGGTCCATGGCCACGGCCTGGCCTCGGTTGGCAGCAGGCAAGCCCACTGGTTGGCTCACCAAGGCTGGGCTTAGTTCCAGCCTGCGGCTTGTAGCTTTAGACCCACCGTCCTCGGTGCCCAAGGCCCGAGTTCGGTCGGGAGCTCGCCCAGGGTCTCATACCCAGCATCAAGGCTCGCCTTGGTCCATGGCTACGGCCTGGCCTCGGCTAGAGGCTCCTAGGACAGCCCACCATCAATGGCGCCAACAGCTCATTGCTGGTCGGGAGCTCGCCTGGGGGCCGCACTGTCGGACAAGTCCACGTGCGTCTCGAGAGAGAACGTTACCTCCGCAGTCCCCCCAGCCTGCGAAAGGCGCACGGCAGGGGGGGGGGGGGGGTTACTTCGATACAACAGCGCGTCAGTAGGCGGAGCTTGCGTAAGAAGTTCTCCCCCAGCATGCACAGCTTCTACGGAACTGTCCATGCGGCGGGGGGGCCTCTCACGTCCCGCCCCCCCCATCAGGGCACCGGATCGAAAGGTCCCGGGGCCCAGCAATATGCTCATGACTATATTTCAGGGATCATTTCTATAGTTTCTAACTTGAGAAATGTGTTTCTAAAAATGTTCAGTCTCGCCTATCCACGATGATGAGACGGTGATACTTTTTTCTGAGCGCGAAGCGGGCAGAGAGACTTGATTCAGTTCATATGCTCTCTGCTTTTGATGACCGTTCACTGTCTCCTATGGGGACATTGAGGGAGAGAGTATGATCCGAGTGGTGGAACGGGTTCCGCTCCGTTGGCCACAAGAGACCATCTTGTCCAACAGGCTCGATGCCTGGGAGCATCTATGTTCCCCCGTCCCCATTACGCGCACCCTCCAAAAGAGGGGATACGCGCTACAGTTTGCCCACCCACGTTCGACGGGACCCCCGATCTGGCCGTGGAGGAGGAGGCCATGGACGGCTCCATGCGTCCAAAATTGGACCTTCGGCGTCTCAAAAACAAGACGCTGAGGAAGTCCCGTCCCGAATGCTCTCTTCCCCGCCTGTTCAAGTTGAGACAGGGGGATTTCTTACTTCCAGGGATCTGGAAGGTGCGGTCTTCCATGTCCACATGGTCAGGAGACACAGGAAATACCTGAGGTTCTCCTTCCTGGGGAAGGCTTACGAGTTCTGTGGCTTGCCATTCGGCATGTCTTTGAGCCCGCGAACCCTCACGGTGTGCGTGGAGGCAGCCGTGGCTCCCCTCCGCGTGAGGGGGATCCGCGTCTTCCTATATCTCAACGTCGTTCTCTTAGCGGCCGACTCGAGGGTCGGTGCCGCGAAACATACCAAGGTGGTGATCGATCACCGGCAAACCTTAGGGTTTTTGGTGAACCGGCAGAAGAGTTGCCTCGTCCCAGCGCAGGCGGCGACCTTCCTGGGGCTCGAGCTATACTTCCTGCGAGCCTTTCGCCAGAGCGACAGGCTCGCACGGTTCGGACAGCAAGCCAAGGACGTTAGGTCTGTGCCCTCGGTGTCAGTGCATCAGTGCACAGTGATGTTGGGCCTGATGGCCTCAGCACTGCATGTGCTCCCGCTAGGGAGGCTACACATGCCCTCGTGGTCCAAATATGGTTCTCAGGCTTCGCCTGGACTCGGCCGGGGACCGTCATCGCAGGATTCCTCTGACAGGTCAGGCCTGGCGGGCGATGGCTATATGGGCGGACCCCCCCGTTACCTCTCGAGAGGTACTCGGTGGGGCCCTGTCCCGCTCAGGATGGTGATTCGCACAGACGCCTCCCTCTGGGGAGGGGGTGCGATTTGCGGGCATTTTTCGGCGAACGGCCGGTGGGAGGCTCAGGAGCTTCGCCACATAAACGTGCTAGAGCTGAAGGCGATTCGCCGGGCTCTGCCTCAGGACAAGCCCACCATCAATGGCGCCATGGGCCCATCGTTGGTTGGGAGCTCTCTTGGGGACCGCACTGCCGGACAAGTCCGCGTGCGGCCAGACTCGAAAGAGAACGTTGCCTCCGCAGTCCCCCCGGCATGCGGAGGTAACACTTCCAGCGGCTCACACATGGGCACCATGTGCTGATTCGCTCGGACAATAGGGCAGCGATCGCCCACCTGAACAAACAGGGCGGTGTGCGGTCGGGGGCGCTGAACCATAGCGGGGATTCACCTGTGGGTGTATCCCCGTCTCCTTTCAGTGTCAGCGGTCTATCTGCCGGGATGGCGGAGTTACGACCGGCCTGCTGTCTCGAGGCAATCCCCGTTATACGGAGTGGTGCCTCCACCCTCGGGTGATGGAACAGGTTTGGGCCAGGGTTGGTCGCGCCTGCGTCGATCTCTCGCATCGCGGCGCGCGACACACTGCCCACTGTGGTTCTCGATCCAGGAGGACAGCCCCCGTTAGGTCATGACGCGCTAAAAGCGCACGCGTGGCCGAGGGAGGGGCTCTATGCGTTTCCCCCGACCCCCCCTGATCCGTCAGGTGTTGGACAGGGTGAGGGAACAGCGCCTCCGGCTCGTTTTAGTCTGTTTGGCACAGGCAGACATGGTTTGCGGACCTGGTCTCCCTGGCGCAAGATCCGCCCTGGGCATTGCCGGTACGGGCCGATCTCCTATCCCAGGCGGAGGGGGAGGTGTTCCACCCCTCGCCAGGCAGGTGGAAGCTAGCGGTCTGGCTCCTGAACCGGACCAGTTGCTAGCCCAGGGCTTGCCTGATAATGTGGGATGCACTATGCAGCAAGTAAGGGCGTGGATCCAGTGAACTGCAGTGTGCGACCAGTTCTCCGTTTCCTTCAGAGCCTGCTTGACGCGGGTCAGTCCCCGCAGTCGTTTAAGGTGTACGTAGCCGCGATTCTGCTTGCCATAGGGGAATTGAAGGGAGCCCCGTGGGGGCGTACCCTTTGGTCTTGCACCTCATGAAGGGGGCGCGTAAACTGCGCCCGCCGTCGCGGTGTGTTTTTCCCCCCAAATCGGACCTGGTTACGGTGCTGGACGGGCTAACGGGTCATCCGTTTGAGCCCTTGGACTCCGCCGATTTAAGGGTTCTGTCTTTAGAGACCGCGCTGCTGCTGGCCTTGTCGTCAGGAAAGAGAGTTGGTGACCTGATTGCCCTCTCGGTGCAGCAGGCCTGTGTGGTAATGATGGGCGCAGGGTTACGTTGCGACCTAACCCGGCTTACCAACCTAAGATTATTGATGTCAGCTTTAGGTCTATGGTCATAGACGTATCAGCATTCTGTCCCCCGCCGTTCAGTTAGAGACGGGCGAGGAGAGACGTTTGCTCATGCTGTGCCCCGTAAGGGCGCTCTCGGCCTATGTGGCCAGGACGCGTTCTTTACGCATTACAGATCAGCTGTTGGTTTGCTTTGGGCAAAGGGCCCAGGGCGGGCCCCTTTCCAAGGATCGCTTATCACACTGGATAGTGGAGGCGATCGCGTTGGCATACTCTGCCGTGGGCAAGGTTCCCCAGGAGGGTATCAAGGCGCTTTCTACGCGAGGTGTTGCGACATCCTCTGCATTGTTGCGCGGTGTGTCGGTGGAGGACATGTGTGCCGCGGCCTCATGGTCCTCTCATCACACTTTTGTCAGGTACTACAGTCTCGACGTGTCCGGTGCGCAGTTCGCGCACGCGGTGCTGTCGGTGGCAAGAAAGTAGTATCGTTGCCACTCTAATATGTCAGACGGTTAGGCATAAACGTTGCCATATGGCCGTGGTTCACCGGTGCCGTTCGGGTCGCCCTGTGGGGTGCTCCCGGCAGCAAGGTCGGTTGAATGGAGGCACTAGTGAGAGCTTGAGTTCGAAACGAAGTAAAACGTTAGGGTTGTGCTACAACCCAGGTTTTACGAGTGAGAACGAGAGCTCTCACTACCCAGCCTTGCTGTGTCGATGCGTCACGGGGTGCGTCGGATCTCAGCGGGCTGGAAGAAATTAGAGTGATTTTTCCCTGGACTGGCAGGACGTGACGTAGTCACGTGGATCCGTGTCAGTCCCAGGGGGTACCACGCCACCTACGGGTGGGTGGTCAGGTTTTAATGAAAAGTAATTTTGGAGCAAAATAACAGTCTTCCATAGGGCTGCGTTGCAGCGTTTAAGGCACTAGTGAGAGCTCTCGTTCTCACTCGTAAAACCTGGGTTGTAGCACAACCCTAACGTTTGTTGTAAATGTGTGAAGTCATGTTAGTGGGTTTGTTGTAAATGTGTGAAGTCATGTTAGTGGGTTTGTTGTAAATGTGTGAAGTCATGTTAGTGGGTTTGTTGTAAATGTGTGAAGTCATGTTAGTGGGTTTGTTGTAAATGTGTGAAGTCATGTGAGTGGGTTTGTTGTAAATGTGTGAAGTCATGTTAGTGGGTTTGTTGTAAATGTGTGAAGTCATGTTAGTGGGTTTGTTGTAAATGTGTGAAGTCATGTTAGTGGGTTTGTTGTAAATGTGTGAAGTCATGTTAGTGGGTTTGTTGTAAATGTGTGAAGTCATGTTAGTGGGTTTGTTGTAAATGTGTGAAGTCATGTTAGTGGGTTTGGGATCGCTTGTTTGCAACCACGTGATTCCCATGATGTCAAAAACAAAGGAGGGCATGCAGTGAAAAGCATACTGTGCTAGTTTAGACAATATTACAAGAGAAAGGTGTCAACAGAAAATCACTATATGTTGGTGATCCTTATGTTATGAAGAAGAGCTATTTCTCTACTGAATTGAGAGACTTGCTGCTATGGAGGCAGTAGATGAAAAGTATACTGAAGTATGGAGACAACTCACTTCACTCATTTTGCCATTTTCCAACATGATCGATTCATCAAAAATACACAGCGACAAATAAACGCCACCCCACAGATAAACCACATTCACAATAGCTCTTATCAGATAAACCACATTCACAAAAGCTCTTATCAGATAAACCACATTCACAAAAGCTCTTATCAGATAAACCACATTCACAATAGCTCTTATCAGATAAGCCACATTCACAATAGTTCTTATCAGATAAACCACATTCACAATAGCTCTTATCAGATAAACCACATTCGCAAAAGCTCTTATCAGATAAATCACATTCACAATAGCTCTTATCACAAAAGCTCTTATAAAATAAACCACATTCGCAAAAGCTCTTATCAGATAAACCACATTCACAATCGCTCTTATCAGATAAACCACATTCGCAAAAGCTCTTATCAGATAAATCACATTCACAATAGCTCTTATCACAAAAGCTCTTATAAAATAAACCACATTCGCAATAGCTCTTATCAGATAAACCACATTCACAATAGCTCTTATCAGATAAACCACATTCACAATAGCTCTTATCAGATAAATCACATTCACAATAGCTCTTATCACAAAAGCTCTTATAAAATAAACCACATTCGCAAAAGCTCTTATCAGATAAACCACATTCACAATCGCTCTTATCAGATAAACCACATTCACAATAGCTCTTATCAGATAAACCACATTCACAAAAGCTCTTATCAGCATTCGGCAATGTGATTTTTCAACTCAACCTAGCACGCACGGAGCCACAGCTTTACAAGCAGTCACACCACTCCACCACAGGACAAGCGGCTAACTAGCAACAAATACACAGAAAGGATCAAGACAAACATAAGCCTACCGCTTCTACCGCTGTGATGGCTGTTTCCGCCACTTCTTTTTTTTTTTATAACTTTATTTACAGTTTTGCAATTATTCAGACAAACAACCACAATCACATAGACTCTTACAAACATAGACCCACATATTACCCACCCCTTTCCCCTCCCTACCTCCCCTTAGACCAAGAGCACATACCAACAGAAAGACAACAGAAACAAAGCAAAAACAAATATAAAACAAACAAAACAAAAACAAAAAAGATCCAGTGTCAGATATAGGTTGTGGTAGCAATAGGCTAGATGTTCAGGTGACAGGTCAGAGTAATTCTTTTACATGCACAATGAAAGGAGACCACACTCTGAGAAATTTCCCATACGACCCCTGTATGTCGTATTTCCTCAAGTTGAAGCAAGGACAGCACCTCCTGAATCCATCTCTTAAAAGGGGGATGTTTGTTGGATTTCCAATTTGTTAGAATCAATCTGCGTGCGATGAGGCTGCTGAATGCCACCGCTTTCTTTTTTGAATTTGTAACAAAAGTTTCCAATGGAATAACACCAAAAATGACGGTCAGTGAGTTGGGTTCAAGAGACGCATTGCATAGAACAGAAAGGCATTCAAACACATCAGACCAAAACTTAATTAGCGAGGGACAGGACCAGAACATGTGACCTAAGGAGACTGGGTTACTGCATCTAGGACAGGTGGGACTAACAGATGGGTATATTTTAGCAAGTCTATCATTGGAATAGTGTATTCTGTGGAAAACCTTGAATTGAATTAACCCATGTCTAATACAAATAGAAGAAGTATGAATAGTTGATATGCAGTCTTCCCAGACATCCTCCGAGATTTTCATTTCTAGGTCATGTTCCCAAGCCTGCCTTAGTTTAGTCGTTGTTGGTGGGTCTATATTCTGAATGACGTTATACGCCCTGGAAATTAGGCCCCTCACATACGGATTCAAGTTCAACAATCGGTGAGTGACTGTTTCCGCCACTTCTAACGTTAACATTACTCCAATCCAAACTGAAGAGTGGAAACAGTTACAGTCCAAACTTTCCAACAATATCCATTCAATCCAAAACTCTGAGATCCACGGCGCCAGAACACCGGCACTCTCAGGTCCAAAGTCTTCTCATTTATTTCTGAACTCGAGTTCTGTTCTGTCTGTTTTGAGAAACTCCGGCGGGCACAATATTTGCACAATATATTTCTCTCTATTATGTCCATGCGTCCAATCACATAATCATTTTTAAAGCAGAATCCCGCCCATCAGCTGTGTTGTGGATGCAGAAGTTGTTGTTGTTGAAGTTTTGATCGATTTGATCAAGCGTAAATGCTGTAAAACAGGCATTTTGAGAGCTTGTGATAGTGCTTCTCTATGCCCTCTATGCCCTCCAGGCATAATTTGCTCTGTGACGTGACATCACCTGAATAGAAGCTATGAAGGTCCATTTAGAGATTAAGTCATGTGAGTGGGTTTGGAGTAAAGGTCAAAGGTCAGTTCAGAGGGAGATTCCAACTCACACAATGTTGTTTTTCAGGCGACGGCTTCTGAAGAAGGATCACCTGGAGGTCTGAGCGACAAGGCCCCACCGTACACCGCTGTGCTCTACTGAGCTGCTGTTCATCAGACACACACACACACACACACACACGCACACACACACGCGCGCACACACACACACACACACACACACACACACACACACACACACACACACACACACACACGCACAAAGCAGTCCTGATTTCAATGTCTTTTACAAATGATTCACACTGATCATTATACTGGACCACCCTTGCAATGTATGTGTTCTATTAGCAGCAGACAGACTGTTCTCATTACCAACCAACGCATCCTATGTTGACTATTTGCAAAGTAAGTCCCTCGTAACTATACTGACATGAGAGGTACCTTTCTCGTCAGTTTTGGAGCCGTAGGGTCGTCCAAAAGAACTCACACAACATCTGAACTTGACGCCACGGGATTGTGACATCAATCCTTTGCCTTTCAGACGAGAGACCCATGTTCATGTAACCTTGCTTGCAAGATGGATAACCTCGCGAGATCAAAAGAGATTCTCTCGAGTAATCCATCTTGTCATGCAGAGGCAGTTAAGATGATTGGCCGAACCATGCCGGCCCGACGAATCAGCGGCAACCTTAGGCGGGCTCAGGCTCGTCTGGGCAAGTAGTGGGTACATGGTCCTTGTAGTTCTTTTCACTCGTCAACATGGCTGCCGCCGCAGAAGTGACAGGCAGTCTGAATGAAATTGAATGTAACGTTCCCAATTCTATGTATTAAATTCTCAAAAACTAACGGCAACATTTGGGAAGGCTAAGCCACACAACTAGTTCGTTATAATCTAACTAAATGCTTCGAAGGTGACTTTACGACGATGAGGACTCAATCAATGAATACCACGGAGATCAGGCACAGGCACCTTCGGCGATCTGATTGGTTGAAGTTAACACCAACCAGCGGTGATAGACAGATGGGTCATCCAATCACCTGCCAAGTAGCTTGGAAAAAGTGCCCGCCTCCGTCAGCGGGTCTGGTTCCTGCATTCCCAGATCGACTGGTTTAGTGAAACGTATGTGGAGCTATACCGTCCATCTGGCAGCGTCAGGTTAATGTTCATGTCCCAGTGTGTCCAATAATGTTCAACCATAAGTAATATTTAACGTTTTGTTATTTAACCCTAACCCAAACCCTAACCTTACCTAAGGCGCTGACAGAGTTCCGCGCAGCCTTGACTCGAGCCTTGCCGCCGACTAGCGGCGACAGCGAGACTGTGCATACTCGAACGTAACTCGGCGCGTTGGCTGCGGTACACCTCCAAAACACTAGGTGGCTTGTGGTACACTCATGTCCATTACATCTGATGCTATCATGTTGTTTACCAAGAACTTGCAATCATGTCGGTGCGGGGACATTTTATTGTCCGTCCATTTCAAAACTCATTCCGGTGAGCCTGCAGAAGGCGTATCCTCATTCCTCACAACAAGTACATCAGCGGATACGTGCGCGGCCCAAGGCAACGGCCAATCACAGCTCTCGTGCTGGTCACGTCACGTCCGTGTTGACGCCGCGGGGTCACATTTTCGAGGAGCTGCACGTTCCCTCCGCCGAGCTCCGCAGATAGGCCGGATAGCTGCTGCGCACCCCTCGGTGCAGTCGGCGCTGGCGATTTCGCATAAGCATAAATCGGCTTTTACCTTAACCAAGTTGTTTTAGTTGTCTAAAATTAAATAAACTGATGTGACGGTTTTCAAATTAACTGAGGTGGAATTGTGAAAGTGACATTGGAAAATTACAAAACAGGGTACATTTAGCATCAACATAAGACTGAGGAGTTGGTATGCGAATGCGTTGCAGGCGCAGCACAGCGCTAGGCTTCATAATACATGTATTAGCTTCCTCTCTTACATTCTTACATTTAGACACATTTCATTTCCTACCTGATGGCCACTATAATCATGCAATTTATTAGGGTCCAACCACCACAGGCCCTGAAGCTCTTTTGTTTTGTGCAGATTTTTATTATGTTTCTCATTCTTCTTCCGTAAAAGTATCTGCATCTCAGAGACCATCAAATAAACTCAGTGTATCCAAACATCAAATAAACTCAAATAAACTCAGTGTATCCAAACATCAAATAAACTCAGTGTATCCAAACATCAAATAAACTCAAACTGTGTATCCAAACAGGGATGGAAATAAGTTTGATGGCTTTTTTGTGTCATCCTGATTAGGGATGTCAACGGTTAACCGTTAATCGATTAACCGTCGCTAACGTCGTTGTTCGGTTATTGCTGTCGGTCTATCAGTTAACTCATTGAATGCCATGGACGTCCTTCGACGTCCAATTAAATAGTGACGTAGAATGCCACGGACGTCCTTCGACGTCCAATGCGTTTTTTGACGGTGGGACGTCGATCAAAGCCTTCCGCAGCTCCTGTACAACTATAGTAGCTATTGGAGGTGTATAACCTATTTTACGGACTCATTAGGTGGCGACAGTGCTTGCTCGGTGCAGTCCAGATTAGAGACAGGTCCGAGAAACAGCCTAAAAGCCGTGGATCAAAGACAACCCGATGCATGCTCCCAGAGCCATTTGCTCTGTCGCGGGAGCTGACATTGGCTCCGAACAGGAGTCAATCCGCGCTCACAACTGAGCCCCTCTGTCCCTGTCTGTCTGTCTGTCTGTCTGTATAGTTTCTCCACCCGATTAGCAGACAGGAAAGCAGCCCCTGACGCCAAACCATTCAGCAATCCGGGTTGGCTCTTCCCTGCTGTGGCGCTGAGAGCCGACAGCAGCACACAAGCGCAGCACTCCGAAAATATAATGGTTGCGTGAGGCTGTGTGCAGTGTGGGGAGGAGTTTACGGGGGGAGGGGGGGAGGGGGGTGGTGCACGCAGGGCATCACACAACAACTACGTCACTACATCAGAAAATATTATCTTCAGACTCAGTGAATGTGCTTGAAATGCTGCATTTCACAAAAGGCGGATTATCTCAGCTAATAATTTGAAAAGCCTGAAAACGCTGAAAACAACCTATCTTCTCCGGCTCATAACTAAAGAACGGAAAATGGTATCAATAAACTTTTTTTTGCTGATGATACAATAGAGCCAGCTCGTTCTTGTGCGTGTTCGGTGTTTACATAGTAATATCACACAATATTCTGTGGGCCTCGAGAAATCACTGAAAACGCTCTGAAAACTCTGGCACTGGGAGCATCCGTTCTCCAAAAGTGGCTGGCACTGAATGAGTTAATATTAAAAAAAAAAAAAAAAAAAAAATTTTTTTTTGGTCTATTTACTCAATGAGCTCATGCCCAAACAAGGCGTGTCTATTTAGATGCTGAAATGTTAATGCTTTTTGTGTTAGAAATTCTAACACAAAAAGAATTTGTGTTGAAATGTTGATGCTTTTTGTTAATGCTTGTTAATGCTTTTTGTGTTAGAAATTCTAACACAAAAAGCATTAACATTTCAGCATCTAAATAGACACGCCTTGTTTGGGCATGAGCTCATTGAGTAAATAGACAAAAAAAAAAAAATTTTTTTTTTTTTTTTTTTTTTTTAATATTAAAAAATTATGAATTAACCGATAGGTTAATCGATTATTAGCGTCGGTTAATCGAAAGTGAAATTAACCGAAAATTGACATCCCTAATCCTGATGAATTATGTTGTACTGTATTTTTTGATTGATCAAATAAATAAATAAATAAATTCACTCCTGTTGGTATTGACTCTATTATTTTGAGTTGTTTATTGGATGATTGATCTATCAGTAACAAGGAACAAACAAGACATATAGGCAATGTTATGCTTTATTCATTGACAAGCACAGCACAAACCTCTGCCAAGGCCAACATTGTTTGTCTGTGAGGTTTGAGTTGCATCGGGATCCGCACCAAAATGTGACGGTCTTCCTTGGCCCATACTACACCCTTCCACGAAGCTTCATGAAAATCGGTCCAGTAGTTTTTCTGTATTCCTGCTGACAGACAAACAGACGGCACCGACCAACGTTGAGCAGCGCCAGGCAGTGAGTTGGAGTGGAGTAAAGATGCAAGATGGATACAATAGTACCTTCTTCATTGAGGGGGAAAATCAGCTAAAAGAAAATATATATAAACTTTATTACAGGCTCATGGCCCACAGGGTATAACAATACATTACATTTACGAAAAGGATAAAAAAATACAGTTCAATTATCAGTTCGTGTGTCTATACAGTTCATTTACCAATCCCAAGTGGGATATTGAGATAAAAGTGTCTTAGTAAAAAATGCAATTCATTCCATAAGAAAATATAATATATATACACATACACATATATATATGTACACACCCATATATACATACATATACACATAAACTTCATTGACAGGCTCTTGGCCCACAAGGTAAAACTGCACCTTACTTTTACTAATAATAATAATAATAAAAATACAGTACAATTCATCTACCCAGCCCCACAGGTTACTACTCTAATAGAGGCACTCATGCCAGTGTCCTCTGATGGTAGAAGTATACCTGACAGAACTACGGCCCTGAAAATGAATACTGTATGCTATGTAGCTGCTAGATTATTGTCTCTGTTCCGAACCACATAGACAACACACGTGTCTATGTGGTTCGGAACGGTTGGCTTTCACATTTGCAAGTGTTCTGTGCCCGGGCACACTAAAGTGTTCCCCAAGCCACCTTTTCAAGTGGATCCTGTCACAGTTCCCGATTGCGGAATGGAACGCAACGTTCACACTCATCAAATGTTCCGAAACTGGGGTCAATTTGGGGACAAGTGTGCTCGGGAACGGTACCGGGACACCAGTGTGAAAGCACCCTTAGGGCTAATGTACACCACCTCCTGAACAGATGCGGTACGGCTCCGGTACGGCTCCGGTACGGCTCCGAACAGACCTACACTCATGTAATCTGTCAGACGGATGCAGGATCTGACAAAAATAGAACGGGTGCATAATTTTTCCGTGCCACATGTATCACCCATCTATTAACATGGGCGAGAGTCGATCCGGCACTTTTGCCAGATCCGCAACGCACCCGTAACGCAACTGGTGTACATTGCCTGTTACTGTCATACTGGACAAACTACAATGGCACAACTTGGCAAGTCTTTGTTATTTTGATCTCTCCTTTTATTAGACTATACCATACATTATATCCTATGCTACCATGCGTTGTATCCAACATGATGTGTTTTTAGCAGTAGAACAGCATTTTTAGCAGCAATTTTAATTAGCGGATTCTGTCGGATCCAAACGGACAATCCTTGTCCAATGAAGTGTATCAGCTGCTGTGATGTTGATGGGTGGTCTCTGGTTGCTTCCAGCCTGCATGTCTCCACAACTTCAGCCATCTTCTGCAGGAGTCGGTTGTGGCTCCACCTGTACCAACCCTGAGCAAGTGCTGTTTTGCAACTGGTCAGGATGTGCTGCAGGCTTGGCTTCAGGGCATTACAGATTTGGCAGTTTTCATCTGAGCCATACCACAGACACAGGTTGCTGGGGCTTAGGAGAGTGTCATAAGTGGACCAAATCAGGCCTGTAGTCAAGAACGCCTTGGTCAAGTCTAAGTCCAGATCGAGTCATTGCTGAATCGAGTCCGAGTTGAGACCAAGACCAAGGGGGGGTCGAGACAGAGTCGAGACCAAGACTGCAAAACTATGAGTCCAATTCAAGACCAATACCAGCGCAATGTGATGATGTCATATCTGTTTCTTGTTTGGCAGCTGATCGAGCTTGTTCTCCTGTCTCTCCAATTTGCTTGATCTCTAATTTGACACTCTAAAATTTAGAACTTACAAGATTTAGAATCTAAATCTGTGTTTAAGTCAGTGTAGGCTACGGCAACTTATGTCAAGCTAAGTGGAAAACCATCCAAAAGCTGTGGATGGTTTTTGGAAACTTTGATATTGGGGGATCCACTACTCTACCTCGGCCTATATTCCCTCTGCTGTGCTGAATCAGCCTAAGCCCAGGACTGCAGTAACAGCCCAGCTGCCAGGCCAAGCCCAGGCACCCAGCAACAGGCCAATACACACCAAAGTGAATCAAAGGAACGCGAATAAAGCTGAACCAGAGTTCGTAACTATGGACACACTCAAGGAAATGTTGAATCAACAAAAGACTCTATGAGGAGGTATTAAATAGACAGAAAGCATTCAGACCCTTCACACAAATGAGCATGGTTTCGAACACCAAAAAGGTTGATGAAAATATGAGAGTTTCAGGACTTGCGTAAGGCCCCGAAATTAACTTTTTGACCCACCGGCCAGTGGCGGGTAGATGGAAAAAATCTACCCGCCAAGCATATTTCTTACCGGCCAAAAAAACAACACATTTTTGTGTCACATATATCCATATATATACATTTTTTTCCAGTACATTTCAAGTAGATAAGGTATTACGATGAAGAATACACACTTAAATAAGAGGCCAGAGTAAAATTTGAAGCAAATTATTTTAATATATTGATTGATGATTGATTAATCAATACATGTCAAGTCAATCTTGTCAATACATGTCAAGTCAATCTTGAGCTTAAATTGTAACCTAATGTTAAACATCATCAGACTCCTCACTCTCTACCCTCTTTGCAGGATTTAACAGAACAGAAGTAAATTTGAAGGTTTTGTAAACATAACTCCTCAGACTCCTCACCCTCTCTCTACTTCTCCTCTTTGCAGCCAATGTGACACTGGCTCTGTTCATGGTCACGAACGGCTTCGAACTTGATTGATTTACTACCGATGACAAACGTGTTGTTTCTATTTTTCTTTTTGGCATACTTGCGGCACACGGAACAACTCATCACTACAGCCCCAGCATCATACTGTAGCCAGTCTCTTGAAACACCGCTATCGCCAAACTTCCATTCCTCTCGAAACTTTCTTTTGTTAGGTGGTCCCGCTCTCGCTGCCGCTTCATCGTTTTCGTCGGAGAAAGCCGCGGTGGGTTTTCTTTTTAGCGGCCGGCTTACTCCCTCGATATGGTTCCACATTGTAACCCATTTAACATTATATTAAGCTAACGTTAGCTATATAGCAGGCGGACCGGCGTAACGTTAGCTCCCTGCAGTCAGTGCAAGCAGGCGCTGCAGAATGCAGATGGCCACGGCCAGTCAGGACAGAAGAGTAGCGGATGTGACGTCCGTAAACAAGCCAAAAATGAGGCCGGAGATGAGGCGCAAGGAGAGATTGGGGGCTGCAATAAAGGCGACTGTCGTAAGACCAAAACACACCGCAGTTTTAATTATTTTACATGACTATTTTGTTACCCGCCACGTGGCCGACAGACCTCTCATGTCACTCGCCAAAGCTAAAATATGCCCGCCATTGGCGGGTGGCGGGCTCTAATTTCGGGCCCTGTGCCTAACAGTCTAAAATACGGATACAAATGCTTTTAAGGACCTAGACCGTCTAGGTCACACATGGGCAAAATACGGCCCGCGGGCCGCCACCTGTGTGGCCCGCGATGGAATTGCAAAAAGAAAAAAGAAAAAAGGGGGGGTTTACACACACAGTGCACCTGAACGCAACATGCAAGATACCCGCTGAATAAGTGTCCAAATGTTCATGTCATATTCTGGCCAATTGGCCAATTCTGGCCAATATATGGAATATCTTTCAATAATCTTTATGACTAAAAGGCTACATTGAAGTAGAAATTTAAATAACTCAAATAACTCATTGGTTTTGGATTTATTTAGCTTCAAGACTGCATTTTTGTTCGTGTGACCCTCAACACAGGCTTTAATCATCCCGGGCCACTTACTGATACTTATGCTTAAATTAACCCACTCATATTCTGATTTATTTCAAGAAAAACATTTCAGCTAGTGGAAATTCTAATTGGCTGGTAACTTTAAAATCTAGCAGCCATATTGGCAGGTGGTCAAAAAAGTTAATTTCAAGCCGTGAGAGCAGGTGGTGACATAGGAGTGAGTGAGAAAAGGATCAAATATTGGTGGTTAAGACTGAATAATGACATCACAACTGTTAATTTAAAATTTGTTATTCCTCTAAACCTGGCTTCAAATGCACCAAATCTTTTGCGCTGGCGCCATTCGGCCCTCAGCAAAACCTGGTAGCGAGGACATTTTTTGTGGCCCTCTCTATCATCAAAGTTACCCATGGCGATTGTTGCCCCCAGCAACAATCTGGGTTTCTCATGTGGACTGGCCCCCCATGAAAAATAATTGCCCACCCCTGGTCTAGGTCCTTAAACGCATTTGACCAGGGGTTTTCAAAATCTGACATTGCCCCCCTCGGCCCTTGGACAAAGCCTGGAAATTCCTCTTTAGCAGATTGTGGGAAGTCTCCCACATGGAAAGAATCTATATGAACATATATGCAACTATATGCAACCTATATGCAACCTATATGCAGCATATATGAGCATATAGGCCATATATATGCCGCATATAGGTTGCATATAGGCCAGATTTAGGTGCATATATGTGCATATAGGAGCATATAGGCCATATATATGCTGCATATAGGTTGCATATAGGCCAGATTTAGGTGCATATAGGAGCATATAGGAGCATATAGGCCATATATATGCCGCATATAGGTTGCATATAGGCCAGATTTAGGTGCATATATGCGCATATAGGAGCATATAGGCCATATATATGCCGCATATAGGTTGCATATAGGCCAGATTTAGGTGCATATATGCGCATATAGGAGCATATAGGCCATATATATGCCGCATATAGGTTGCATATAGGCCAGATTTAGGTGCATATATGCGCATATAGGCCACATTTATGCCGCATATAGGTTGCATATAGGCCAGATTCAGGTGCATATAAGTGCATATACCGGGCATATAGGTCTCCTATAGCTTCTTTATATCCACATATAGGTACTATATGTGCACATACAGGGCATATATGTCTCCTATATAGCTTCTTTATATACACATAAAGGCCCTATATGTTCATAATACAGGTCATATAGGTCTCACTTCTTTATATCCACATATAGGCCATATATGTACACAATACAAGGTATATGCCTCCTATATAGGTCATTTACAAATCTGTTTGTATACACTGTGTCATAATCCATATATACCCAGCGAGCACAAAACGTTTTTTCAACGTTGATTTTTAGTTTAAATCTGGGTGATATTGGGTTTGAACGTCTAAGACCTAATTTCACCCTCTTTTCAACCGGCTAAAATGCGGTTACAACGTAAACGTGTAAAAAAACACAATTTGGTTCATCATATTGTTAAAACATTTGTTGTAGTTTGGAATAGAGACAATATTGATAGTGTGTGAATTGGCATTTTATTGTCTTTTATTGTGTAACTGAGAGTTGAAATCTGATCTACACGAAAACTACATTTCAACGCATTTTATGTCACATGAAATATCATAAATATGGGACTATAGGCTATGTGGTGCCAGCAAAAAGCTTCCAGGACACAACTATGGTTAATAGTTTAGCGCAATAGTACTATAAAATAATGAATTCAGTTCCTGCAGCAACGAGCATGCGCGTACTTACTAGCTGTGACTGACTAGACCAAAGCGGTCTGCACCGCGGTCTGCACCAAGTGCGGAACGAGGTGCTCTGGGCACACTATGTTATTGTAACAGACTATACTGAGGCTCTGTGTAGGCCTACCTCCTGAGTCTCTGGTGTTAAATGAAGTTAACCTCTGAAGCCGTACAGCCTACAGACTATAGATGCACACACACACACAACATCATTTTAGTCTGTTACAATCGTACGCATCACATAAAATAACTTCCCGATCGCTTACAATTGTGGTCTATGTTGTGTGCGAGAGAGTATATAATGTGCCCGGCTCTCTGGTTAGTATAAGAAAATGTATAGCTCAGCACTAGAGCGCACGGCTTGAACCTTGGAGAACGGGGTTCGAATCCCGTGTGCGCTGCTATTTTTTTTTATTTAAAACCCTACATATAGGTACATATATGTACATATAGGTTTCCCATATATGGTGCATACATAAAATTGGCCGATTTCCTATATTATATGTACATATAGGTACATATATGTACCTATACATATAGGTACATATATGTACATATAATATAGGAAAACGGCCAATTTTATGTATGCACCATATATGGGAAAACTATATGTGGCCCTATATTAAAACATATAGGGTACATATAGATTCTTTCCATGTGGGCTGACCTGGTGGCACAGATAGTTTGCTTGCTGCCCAGCAGAATTGAGGTTGTGGTATTGAGCCTCAGTCACTTTTGAGGTTGTGGGTTCGAGCGTCAGTCAGTTTTGAATCATGACAGCCAGAGGAAAGAGACAAAAGCGCCCAGACAAGAGCTGCGAGTGTAAAGGGCAGCTGCTGGTGCGATGGACTTTATGTCCACATATACAGTATATGCGGCAACATGCGGGTGGCAGGTTTGATTCCAGCGTAGCGCCACCATAGTCAGTGAATTTTGAAAGTCGACAGCCAGAGGAAAAACTGAAAAGCTCTGAGAAAAATGTTGGGGTTGTCCTACAAGTGAGTGAGTGGGAACGAGGAATCTCACATTATGCCAAGCTGCTTCCCAGCAGCGACCTACTGGACAATATCCAATTTTCTCAAAATTGACCCCTATAAAACCATCCATTGCGCCTTTAAGGAGTCATGGCTTTTGGCTATGACCCGCTCCGCCCCGTGACCGCCATGTCACGTCTGTGTCATGAGCCAGAACCTTCACTGAAAGCGGGTGGCTATTCTGAAGAAAGCAGCAAGGCTAGATGTATGAGATTCCTCGTTCTCACTCGTAAAACTTGGGTTGTAGGACAACCCCAACGTTTTACTTTGTTTCGAACTTCGGAATCTCACACTGTGCCATCTATCCACCCAACCTCGCTGCAAGGAAGCACCTCGTGCGACCCTGAGACCCGAAGCTGGCAACGGAGCACATGGCCTCAGCCCATGGTAACCGCAGGCATAAGAGTGACTTAAGGAAGTACCACCTGGCGGCTGACAACACAGCGTGCGCAAAGGCTATAGAACGTAACAAAGGTGTGGTGGGTAGACCATGAGGCAATGCACACATGTCTTCCACTGACACACCACGCAACAGCGCCCAGGATGTCGCGACACCTCGCGTAGAGTGGGCCTTAATACCCTCTGGGGGAGCCTTCCACACGACAATTTTTTCCCCCCATGATGGCGAAGGCTAGGCGAAGACCCGCCCCTCTCTGCCTCTGATTGGCCTAGCGTCAAATGTTCATCCAATCACATTCGCTTAGCTATCCTGCATCTCTTGCTAGAGTCTGTGGTGAGATTCAATGGATCAGACAGACAGCAGTTTTGCTTGCTGTGTGTTTCAATGCATTACATTGAACTTTAATTCAGCTCATTGTAACACAAGAGTGACATGTATTTGAATTGAAATATTAATGAGAAGAAACAAGGTGATGACATTTAGAATGAAAAGAAAAAATACACATTCAAGTAGGCTATTGATCTCACACATAACCTTTTGATTCTATGCTGCCATCTGCCATCTCATGCTTGTTGATTTAATGATTGTTTTGCACCTGCTGCTCACTTTATGGTGCGCGTGTGCGCGCAGGCACGCACGCACGCACGCACACGCGCGCACACACACACACACACACACACACACACACACACGCACACACACACACACACACACACACACGCACACACACACACACACACACAAACTGCAAATTGAGTGATTTAGGGCAGGGGATGTCATACCAGCAACCAGGAAATTGAACAAAGAGAATAAGGGTTTATGATTCTCAGATCAATAATTAACTGGAGGCAGATATGAGACAGCAGGACGTGGAGCAGCTCAGAGCAGCAGACATCATCTGACCTGAAACATGTTGGCATCAGTATCGACCATGACAGGCAGCGTGGTGGTGGTCACCCAGGTCTACCCAGCACCCCAACTTGGTCCAAGCACCCAGGTCTACCCAGCACCCCAACTTGGTCCAGGCACCCAGGCATACCTGGCACCCCAATATGGTCCAGGCACCCAGAGGTTCAGGCAGGGCCGGCCGCAGGTGTTGGGGGTAAGTACTACTCCAGTCCATTGTTTTGTGTTGTCCTTGAGATGCTACTGTTGCTTTACTTGTCTTTTATTTGTTAGTTAGTTGTTTCACTTGTTTGTTTTGAGGTGAAAGATTTCAATAAGTGTCTTGTTATTTTTGATCTCGTCATAATTCTAAACATGTATTTACATCCGTTTTTTTATCATTCCATTTTCCATCTCTTGATTTGTCTTAGCACTTCACTCCCATGGGTGATCACTCTGCAAAAATGCAAATAAAAATAAGAAAATAGCCTAAAAAAAGAAAATGAAAAAAGATTTATATTCCTTCTCTTTTTATAGCCAGTGAGTTCTCCTGGCTCACATCACATCACTATGCTGGCATCTCTCCTCACCTGTCAGGTTCACAATCAGTGTTAAGGTGCATTCTGGGGACCACCAGGGGTCCTTGAGGGGATTCCAGGGGGTCCCCAGCAAATTGATGAATTGTTATTTCCCAACATTTGATAGAATTGCGCTGGAAATGATCCAAAATGCCCCCGAAATATATTTCACAGGGGCAAAAATAGCCCTTGTTTAAAAAAGTTAACTTCCTACCCTGCTATGGATATGTTACTGTTTTACTGGTTAAGTGGTTTTATTTTTCCAGTAGCCTATCATCAGCCTAGCACTTTCTAACCACAGCTTTTTCTGAGTTGTGTTTTTCTAAACTGTATCAACAGCAGTGTTGGGCGAGTTACTCAGGAATTTTAATTAGTTAGTTATTACTGATTATTACTTTTAAAAGTAATACAATTACCTTACTTTATTAGTTACATTACTCGTTACATTACTACTGTATATTACTTTCGCTACCCCCCTTCCGAAAAACTTTACATACAACCTTTTTAGCCAGCTCCTTTTAGAACTGAATCCACTTTATTGGAACAATAATTAACCTGACAGGAGGAGTCAACAATCAGCCAAACTGCAGACTTTGTATTTATTTGCCTACCTAAGACAAAAACTAATCACAGCCAGACCTATCCCCACACTTGGCTTTAAACGGAACAGTTACAATAGGGTTCCACACACTACATGCTTGAACCCCTAATAATAATAATAATAATAATAATAATAATAATAATAATAATAATAATAATAATAATAATAATAATAATGATAATGAAAATAATAATAATAATAATAATATCATTCATATTATTATTATTGTTTATATTATTATTATTATTAATAATAAATTGAACTTATAGAGCTTTTCAAAAACTCAACTTGAACTTTTTGGAAATTGGGCCTGTCCCACAGGTTGGGAATGGCTGAATTACAGTAACTAAGTTACTGCCCAACACTGAACAGGCAAATGCCAGCTCACAAAAACATTAGGTTGATGTTTCCAGACAGTTCCTTCTTGGTTTTGCAGCAGCAGTGCAGCAGATGTAAGCTAATGGTCTCTGCTGCCTCCCTTGTGGTCCCTCCAGACGGTGCAGATCATGATCGGCCTGCTGGCATTCCTGTTCGGCATTGTGATGGCGGTGGATGCAGATCCAATGGTGTTCAGCGTGATCACTGGTGTGTTCGTCTGGGGACCTTTATTTGTAAGTCCATCTCACAGTCACCATCTGTATCTAAATACATCCCCATAGTCCAGTGGTTCTCAGCATGGGGCCGGTCCAGGATCACCAAGGGTCCTTGAGGGTCCCCAAAAAATTGATGAGATGTTCAACTTCACCATTATTTAATTTACAAGAAGTTAACACAAGAGAATATAGAAGAATGACTGTTTGGATCATCGTTTCACTGTTATCTCTACCTACAATACAGACAGTCATGAAATTGTGGACAACAAAATTAATAGGGGTGTAAGACTGTGTTGACAAAATTCACATTTTGGTTCGATATGCCTCACGGTTCTGTATGTTTTTTTATATGATTTAAAATGTTTATTTATTTGTATTTTGCTTATTTATTTTATTATTTTCACAGTTCACAGTTTATGACAATTTGTTCGGTTTGCAATGTGTAATGAACCTTAAGTCTTGTAGCCTACCTAAACGGTTCGATATGAACCTAAAGCCTTGTACCTAAACGGTTCGATACAAATATGCGTATTGTTAAACCCCTGATATCTAATCAGTAGAAAGATTCACAGATTTGGGTTTGAGAGACAAAATCTCATCGAATGGGGGTTCGTGTCCCTAATGTCCCTAATTGTCAGCACCAGTGGCTCCTGCATTACATTACTGGCTTCCTTGGTAAGCTAAGCAGAACTGGCCTAGGATACTCGTTGGATGGGAGACTGGTGCTGGAAGTGGTGTTGGAGGACCAGTAGGAGGTGCTCTTCCCCTCTGGTCCAAATGGTCTGTTGAATAATCTGATCTGATGAATAATCTCCCCAATGGCCAGGGCAGAGACCCTGGGCCCTATCGTTGCATCGGCGCAGTTTCTAGGCCGAGCGGCAGGCGCAGATCAAAGCAGTGGGCGTGGACAGGCGCACTTGATATCGTCGTGCTGGCGCTAGATGCAGCCCAAAGCATTACAACCACGCCTTTTAGGCGTAAAATTATGCACTGTCATGCTCATTGGATAAGTGCAATAAACGAATGGCACGCTTGCCTTTTTAGCTCCAATTCCACTGGTCCCGCAAAACCAGACGAAACCCAAGCCTCTGATCCCCCCCCCCCCCACCTCCCTTCATCCCGTCTGTCTCCATATATCGGCTATTATTCCATATTATGATGCTTCTCAAACCAATCTAACTGCAGTTTAAATACTGCAAGCATGTAAATACGCTACACTATAGCAATATCAAAGTGAAAATAATGTTCTATGCATCAGCTAGAAAAATATAGCCTATTAGATTGGTGAAAGTTTGTCCAGAAAGATATCATTTTCTCTCGCCTGCTGCAGGAAGGATGATGCACATAAATATAGCCTACATTATGTCAAGTCATTGCATAAATGTGTTTTTATTGTAAAACTAAATGTGAAATAGGGCCAAGTTATTGGAGGGACATCACAGTATAGCAGATGCCATTAGAAGCGCGTTCCGAAGCGCGTTCCGCTGTTACTTCTCTAAATCACGTTAACTCGACAAGGGGTATATATAGGCCCAGGAGGACATATGTTTCACATAGGGTGGTGTTTTCATTTCGATGTTTTATTTGGTCCAATATTGAAATGTTGACAATGGCAGGCTGTGTTACCATTACACATTAATTTAGAACTACCTTTTATATCTATTTTGGCTCATTTGGTTGCTATTTAGTAGCGAAATGGAGAAACACAATGCATGCTGGGAACTCAGAGAGAGAGAGAGAGAAGGGTGACAGAGAAGAGGCAGTGAAGGCACAGAATAGGCCTGCTTTTCAAAAGCGCAAAGCACTAAATGTACGCCAGGTCCCAAGATATCACTAGGCTGGTATTTAGCGCCGACACGCCCACTTTGGGACTGCGCCACGCCCATTCGGCCTAAAGCGCATTTGGCAGCCTAAAGCCTATTGCTATTTTGCAGAAACAGGCGCAAGGCACGTTTTTTTGCGGTTAAGGCCCGTAATAGCGCCGATGGCCTGTGGGAGAATAGAGCCCCCTGGGACTCTGTCCTGTGAGTGAGCACCGTCCTTCGGATGAGACGTTAAACCGAGGTCCTGACTCTCTGTGGTCATTAAAGATCCCATCTGCACTCTTCACAAGAGTAGGGGTGTAACCCCGGTGCCCTGGCTAAATTCACAAACAGGCCTTCCTTCTATATCCTGTCTGTCTCTCTGCAGTAATATGTCCTGTCTGTCTCTTTGCAGTATATCCTGTCTGTCTCTTTGCAGTATATCCTGTCTGTCTGCAGTATATCCTGTCTGTCTCTTTGCAGTATATCCTGGCTGGATCTCTGACGGTGGCTGCAGGCAGGTCGATGAGCCGGTGCCTGGTTAGTAACTTTATAATTGTGTTGATAGGGAACAGTTTGAAACCTACTGTATCTATTTCCTGTCAGACTTGCACACAGCAACAGGAAGTTAGCTAGGGGCAGTTTAGAATGTTTATTATGTTGTCAAGTTGAAACTGTCTTTATTCACTACCACCTTATATACTGTACATCACACTGATGCTCAGCAGCTCTCCAGACTTCAATTACTATTCTTAGGGGAACAAAAGGACAGTATCCAGTCAACACTCTCGGTCGCTCACATAATTTCCGAAATGGTATTGGCTGATAAATGGAAAAAAGTTAATAAATTAATTACTCAATTAATTAATTAATTCGTTAATTAAGTAATGTTTAGTCTCGACTACAGTAGACTTAGTGGCCAGACATTTTTTGGCCACACAGCTCACACCAGCCGCACCAGTTTCAGTCTAAATATAAGCATTTGTTGTGTGTTTTTTAGCTGCTGAATGTGCACTTGAGGTTATTGCTCTGTCGAGTCGTGTCTGTGTGGCTCCGCCTCCCTGACGTGGTCTCTTTGCTCGGCAGGTGAGCGGCTCTCTGGGCCTCAATATTGTTGTTGCGTTGGTTTCCTGCGCTGCCACCTGGCTCTACTTTATGGACGCTTCCGGTGGGATGCTCTCTTGCAATTACTATGGAGGTCCCAACTGTACTGATATATGGTACCGATATAAGGTAAGACATTTTGGTTTGAAATATGTAGTTGTCAAAAAACTATAGGAACAACACATGTTTGCTCCATGTTTCTCATGTGACGCTAATGGGCATTGATTGCTGTAAATAGAACAGGTTTGTGCCTCCATTCCAAGAAGCAAATAGACTGATGATGGTCTAGTGTCGATTTCTCACCATGGAGCACCATGGTGAAGAGAAACTGAAGTGGAAACTAGTAAAGCTGTTGGAACAGAATGCACAAGTACTGTAAGTTGGACATAAACCTGTTGAGCGATTTCCTCCAAAGGCGTTTCCTCCCTGTTCTCCACAGAGTCGGACTCAGGGGGTTTCAGGGGTCTTGGGTGTTTTCTCTCTCCTGGAGTTCATTGTTTCCATCACCGTTGCAGCGTTTGCCTGCAAAGCTAACTGCAACTCCACCCCCCAGGTGAGTCCACCTGTGTCTTACTGTACAAACACACAGTGTCATCACAGGGTGCCAAATGACAGCACAGAGCTTAGATGCTAACCTGGCTGTTACTCTGCTAACTAACCTAGCTCATATTACATCCTAGTTTCCCCAGTAAGGTTAATCAGCCCTTAAACTGGCGCTTCCCTACGTGTGGTTTTAACGTGAAAGTAAGACTACCTGGGTGAATGTAATTCTATCTAAGGGGTGTTATGTATGTTTCGCTCACCCAAGGCTTGTCGTTGACGTTTACGGTGTTGTTCGTCTTGGCTCTGCTGCGACCAGCTCGTGCCTGATCAGACGAGCCCTTCTCAGCTGCTGCGTCTGTTCAGCTCGGCCAGGCCGCTCTCTGTACGGACGTTCAGGGGTTTGGGGGAAAAGGTGTATCCGCTCTCAGTACGGACATTCAGGGGTTTGGGGGAAAAGGTGTATCTGCTCTCAGTATGGACATTCAGGGGTTTGGGGGAAAAGGTGTATCCGTGGTCCGTGTGGTTGAGGTTGTTGCAAAAAGAGTCTCTGTTGTTCAAGAGTCCGCGTTAGCGTCTTAGCGTCCTCGCTCCTCGCGGTGTGCTCGCCACCAAAAGTCACTGAGAGCGCGGCCCAACTGCGACCTGCTAAAGAATCAAACAACACTCCACCCCTTTTGTGTGACGTCAGTCTATCCCTAGCAATAATCTACACTCATTCTAAATCACACCTATCATAACGGAACGGAACCACATCTCCCAGCTAATAATAAATACCATATCGTAACACTGGCTTTCACGGCAAACGCACAATCGCGCAAAACACATACATTTCCTCAATGAAGGACAGCGCAACACTCTCCTAAACAGCTGCACTTTTCTTTTCTTGAGACTTGATCCGTTTGTTTTTGTTTTTATCTGTTTCAAATACAAAGACACTTCTGTTGTTTGTCTTATAGCAAGTGTTCATTGTGAGCAACAATTTACCTGAAGGGAGCAGAGTGACCATGCAGGCTCCGCCTACTTTACAGCCTTGGATGGCTTCACAGACTCCGCCTACTTCACAGGCCAACCACGAGGTTTGTTGTAAATGTGTGAAGTCATGTGAGTGGGTTTGGGATCGCTTGTTTGCAACCACGTGATTCCCATGATGTCAAAAACAAAGGAGGGCATGCAGTGAAAAGCATACTGTGCTAGTTTAGACAATATTACAAGAGAAAGGTGTCAACAGAAAATCACTGTTGGTGATCCTTATGTTATGAAGAAGAGCTATTTCTCTACTGAATTGAGAGACTTGCTGCTATGGAGGCAGTAGATGAAAAGTATACTGAAGTATGGAGACAACTCACTTCACTCATTTTGCCATTTTCCAACATGATCGATTCATCAAAAATACACAGCGACAAATAAACGCCACCCCACAGATAAACCACATTCACAATAGCTCTTATCAGATAAACCACATTCACAAAAGCTCTTATCAGATAAACCACATTCACAATAGCTCTTATCAGATAAACCACATTCACAAAAGCTCTTATCAGATAAACCACATTCACAAAAGCTCTTATCAGATAAACCACATTCACAATAGCTCTTATCAGATAAACCACATTCACAAAAGCTCTTATCAGATAAACCACATTCACAAAAGCTCTTATCAGATAAACCACATTCACAATAGCTCTTATCAGATAAGCCACATTCACAATAGCTCTTATCAGATAAACCACATTCACAATAGCTCTTATCAGATAAACCACATTCACAATAGCTCTTATAAGATAAACCACATTCACAATAGCTCTCATCAGATAAACCACATTCACAATAGCTCTTATAAGATAAACCACATTCACAATAGCTCTCATCAGATAAACCACATTCACAATAGCTCTTATCAGATAAACCACATTCACAATAGCTCTTATCAGATAAGCCACATTCACAATAGCTCTTATCAGATAAACCACATTCACAATAGCTCTTATCAGATAAACCACATTCACAAAAGCTCTTACCAGATAAACCACATTAACAAAAGCTCTTATCAGATAAACCACATTCACAAAAGCTCTCATCAGATAAACCACATTCATAATAGCTCTCATCAGATAAACCACATTCACAAAAGCTCTCATCAGATAAACTACATTCACAAATAGCTCTTATCAGATAAACCACATTCACAATAGCTCTTATCAGATAAACCACATTCACAATAGCTCTTATCAGATAAACCACATTCACAAAAGCTCTTATCAGATAAACCACATTCACAATAGCTCTTATCAGATAAACCACATTCACAATAGCTCTTATCAGATAAACCACATTCACAATAGCTCTTATCAGATAAACCACATTCACAATAGCTCTTATCAGATAAACCACATTCACAATAGCTCTTATCAGATAAACCACATTCACAATAGCTCTTATCAGATAAACCACATTCACAATAGCTCTTATCAGATAAACCACATTCACAATAGCTCTAATCAGATAAACCACATTCACAATAGCTCTTATCAGATAAACCACATTCACAAAAGCACAAAAGCTCAGCACTCGGCAATGTGATTTTTCAACTCAACCTAGCACGCACGGAGCCACAGCTTTACAAGCAGTCACACCACTCCACCACAGGACAAGCGGCTATCTAGCAACAAATACACAGAAAGGATGAAGACAAACATAAGCCTACCGCTTCTACTGCTGTGATGGCTGTTCCGCCGCGTCTAACGTTAACATTACTCCAATCCAAACTGAAGAGTGGAAACAGTTACAGTCCAAACTTTCCAACAATATCCGTTCAATCCAAAACTCTGAGATCCACGGCGCCAGAACACCGGCACTCTCAGGTCCAAAGTCTTCTCATTTATTTCTGAACTCGAGTTCTGTTCTGTCTGTTTTGAGAAACTCCGGCGGGCACAATATTTGCACAATATATTTCTCTCTATTATGTCCATGCGTCCAATCACATAATCATTTTTAAAGCAGAATCCCGCCCATCAGCTGTGTTGTGGATGCAGAAGTTGTTGTTGTTGTTTTGATCGATTTGATCAAGCGTAAATGATGTAAAACAGGCATTTTGAGAGTTTGTGATAGTGCTTCTCTATGGAGAATTTACTGCCCTGCCCTGCCCTGCAGTGCCCCCTGCAGTGCCCTCCAGGCATAATTCGCTCTGTGACGTGACATCACTTGAATAGAAGCTATGAAGGTCAGTTCAGAGATGAAGTCATGTGAGTGGGTTTGGAGTAAAGGTCAAAGGTCAGTTCAGAGGGAGATTCCAACTCACACAATGTTGTTTTTCAGGCGACGGCGCTTCTGAAGAAGGATCACCTGGAGGTCTGAGCGACAAGGCCCCGCTGTACACCGCTGTGCTCTACTGAGCTGCTGTTCATCAGACACGCACGCACGCACGCACGCACGCACACACACACACACACACACACACACACACACACACACACACACACACACACACACACACACACACGCACGCACGCACGCACACACACACACACACACACAAAGCAGTCCTGATTTCAATGTCTTTTACAAATGATTCACACTGATCATTATACTGGACCACCCTCGCAATGTATGTTTTCTATTAGCAGCAGACAGACTGTTCTCATTACCAACCAACGCATCCTATGTTGACTATTTGCAAAGTAAGTCCCTCTTTACTATACTGACATGAGAGGTACCCTTTACTATACTGACATGAGAGGTACCCTTTACTATACTGACATGAGAGGTACCCTTTACTATACTGACATGAGAGGTACCCTTTACTATACTGACATGAGAGGTACCCTTTACTATACTGACATGAGAGTACCCTTTACTATACTGACATGAGAGGTTCCCTTTACTATACTGACATGAGAGGTACCCTTTACTATACTGACATGAGAGGTTCCCTTTACTATACTGACATGAGAGGTACCCTTTACTATACTGACATGAGAGTACCCTTTACTATACTGACATGAGAGGTACCCTTTACTATACTGACATGAGAGGTACCCTTTACTATACTGACATGAGAGGTACCCTTTACTATACTGACATGAGAGTACCCTTTACTATACTGACATGAGAGGTTCCCTTTACTATACTGACATGAGAGGTACCCTTTACTATACTGACATGAGAGGTACCCTTTACTATACTGACATGAGAGGTACCCTTTACTATACTGACATGAGAGGTACCCTTTACTATACTGACATGAGAGGTACCCTTTACTATACTGACATGAGAGGTTCCCTTTACTATACTGACATGAGAGGTACCCTTTACTATACTGACATGAGAGGTACCCTTTACTATACTGACATGAGAGGTACCCTTTACTATACTGACATGAGAGTACCCTTTACTATACTGACATGAGAGGTTCCCTTTACTATACTGACATGAGAGGTACCCTTTACTATACTGACATGAGAGGTTCCCTTTACTATACTGACATGAGAGGTACCCTTTACTATACTGACATGAGAGTACCCTTTACTATACTGACATGAGAGGTACCCTTTACTATACTGACATGAGAGGTACCCTTTACTATACTGACATGAGAGGTACCCTTTACTATACTGACATGAGAGGTACCCTTTACTATACTGACATGAGAGGTACCCTTTACTATACTGACATGAGAGTACCCTTTACTATACTGACATGAGAGTACCCTTTACTATACTGACATGAGAGGTACCCTTTACTATACTGACATGAGAGGTACCCTTTACTATACTGACATGAGAGGTTCCCTTTACTATACTGACATGAGAGTACCCTTTACTATACTGACATGAGACCCTTTACTATACTGACATGAGAGGTACCCTTTACTATACTGACATGAGAGGTACCCTTTACTATACTGACATGAGAGGTTCCCTTTACTATACTGACATGAGAGTACCCTTTACTATACTGACATGAGACCCTTTACTATACTGACATGAGAGGTACCCTTTACTATACTGACATGAGAGGTACCCTTTACTATACTGACATGAGAGGTTCCCTTTACTATACTGACATGAGAGTACCCTTTACTATACTGACATGAGAGTACCCTTTACTATACTGACATGAGAGGTACCCTTTACTATACTGACATGAGAGGTTCCCTTTACTATACTGACATGAGAGTACCCTTTACTATACTGACATGAGAGGTACCCTTTACTATACTGACATGAGAGTACCCTTTACTATACTGACATGAGAGTACCCTTTACTATACTGACATGAGAGGTACCCTTTACTATACTGACATGAGAGGTACCCTTTACTATACTGACATGAGAGGTACCCTTTACTATACTGACATGAGAGTACCCTTTACTATACTGACATGAGAGGTACCCTTTACTATACTGACATGAGAGGTACCCTTTACTATACTGACATGAGAGGTACCCTTTACTATACTGACATGAGAGTACCCTTTACTATACTGACATGAGAGGTACCCTTTACTATACTGACATGAGAGTACCCTTTACTATACTGACATGAGAGGTACCCTTTACTATACTGACATGAGAGTACCCTTTACTATACTGACATGAGAGGTACCCTTTACTATACTGACATGAGAGGTACCATTTACTATACTGACATGAGAGGTACCATTTACTATACTGACATGAGAGGTTCTATTTACTATACTGACATGAGAGGTTCTATTTACTATACTGACATGAGAGGTACCCTTTACTATACTGACATGAGAGGTACCCTTTACTATACTGACATGAGAGTACCCTTTACTATACTGACATGAGAGTACCCTTTACTATACTGACATGAGAGGTACCCTTTACTATACTGACATGAGAGTACCCTTTACTATACTGACATGAGAGGTACCCTTTACTATACTGACATGAGAGTACCCTTTACTATACTGACATGAGAGGTTCCCTTTACTATACTGACATGAGAGGTACCCTTTACTATACTGACATGAGAGTACCCTTTACTATACTGACATGAGAGGTACCCTTTACTATACTGACATGAGAGTACCCTTTACTATACTGACATGAGAGGTTCCCTTTACTATACTGACATGAGAGGTACCCTTTACTATACTGACATGAGAGGTACCCTTTACTATACTGACATGAGAGGTACCCTTTACTATACTGACATGAGAGTACCCTTTACTATACTGACATGAGAGGTACCCTTTACTATACTGACATGAGAGTACCCTTTACTATACTGACATGAGAGGTACCCTTTACTATACTGACATGAGAGGTACCCTTTACTATACTGACATGAGAGGTACCCTTTACTATACTGACATGAGAGTACCCTTTACTATACTGACATGAGAGGTACCCTTTACTATACTGACATGAGAGGTACCATTTACTATACTGACATGAGAGTACCCTTTACTATACTGACATGAGAGGTACCCTTTACTATACTGACATGAGAGGTTCCCTTTACTATACTGACATGAGAGGTACCCTTTACTATACTGACATGAGAGTACCCTTTACTATACTGACATGAGAGGTACCCTTTACTATACTGACATGAGAGGTACCCTTTACTATACTGACATGAGAGTACCCTTTACTATACTGACATGAGAGGTACCCTTTACTATACTGACATGAGAGGTACCATTTACTATACTGACATGAGAGTACCCTTTACTATACTGACATGAGAGGTACCCTTTACTATACTGACATGAGAGGTTCCCTTTACTATACTGACATGAGAGTACCCTTTACTATACTGACATGAGAGGTACCCTTTACTATACTGACACGAGAGTACCCTTTACTATACTGACATGAGCTTTACTATACTGACATGAGAGTACCCTTTACTATACTGACATGAGAGGTACCCTTTACTATACTGACACGAGAGGTACCCTTTACTATACTGACATGAGAGGTTCCCTTTACTATACTGACATGAGAGGTACCCTTTACTATACTGACATGAGAGTACCCTTTACTATACTGACATGAGAGGTACCCTTTACTATACTGACATGAGAGTACCCTTTACTATACTGACATGAGAGGTACCCTTTACTATACTGACATGAGAGGTTCCCTTTACTATACTGACATGAGAGGTACCCTTTACTATACTGACATGAGAGGTACCCTTTACTATACTGACATGAGAGTACCCTTTACTATACTGACATGAGAGGTACCCTTTACTATACTGACATGAGAGGTTCCCTTTACTATACTGACATGAGAGGTACCCTTTACTATACTGACATGAGAGGTACCCTTTACTATACTGACATGAGAGGTACCCTTTACTATACTGACATGAGAGGTACCCTTTACTATACTGACATGAGAGGTACCCTTTACTATACTGACATGAGAGGTACCCTTTACTATACTGACATGAGAGGTACCCTTTACTATACTGACATGAGAGTACCCTTTACTATACTGACATGAGAGTACCCTTTACTATACTGACATGAGAGTACCCTTGTTTTATCATTCATTTAGAACATCATGTAATTGTTGTGAAAATCACTAGATCAATGGTCTCACAATATGTTTCCATTGATAGACAATGATAATATTGAAATATTGTTCAGCCCAATATTAAGTCAACTCTGCTGTGTGGAGTATCATGTGTCTCTTCAGGTTTTGTTTATCACCAAAACTGTTACCACAGACTGATCATTTAAATGGTCTATTGGTAAGAGTTTACAATAAGGTACACTACACACATAATTAATCATTAATTAATGATTAAGGGCCATTAGCTAATCATTAACTATACATTAACTAAAAGTTTATTTCTCATTAGTTTACTAGTAACTAACTACTATATTATGTGTGTACCTTATTGTAAAGTGTTATCGGTTTATCTCCTGTGTGGACTACCATGTGTAGTGTCCTACACCCAAAACTTTTACCTGAGCATTTCAATTATTTATCTCTTGTGTGGACTCTGATGTATGTTGTCAAGTTTCCGATATACTGAAAACTTGCACCGCAGATTGAGCATTTAAATAGTCTATCTCCTGTGCGGACTTTCATGTGTGATTTCAAGCATGCTTTATCATGAAAACTTGTACCGCAGATTAAGCATTTAAATTGTTTCTCTCCTGTGTGGACTCTCATGTGTGTTTTCAAGTTTCCTTTACGAGTAAAACTGTTACCACAGACTGAGCAATTAAATGCCTTCTCTCCTGTGTGGACTCTCGTGTGTCTGGTCAAGTCTCTGTTAGTAGCAAATCTTTTACCACAAACTGAGCAAATAAAGCATTTATACCCAAGAACTTTGCTGTTTTTCTGTGAGTCTAAGAGAGACTGAGATTGACTAGTTTCCATCCAATCATCACTGTCTTCAGTCTCAGAAGAGTCATCAGTCTTGCCAGCACTGGCTGGTTCTGATGCTCCACAGTCCTCTCCATCAGCTTCTGTTTTCATCTGTTCAGTTGAGCTGCTGGCTAGAGGCTCTGCCTCTCTCTCCTCCTCCTCAGTTTGGCTTTGATGAAGCTGTGAGGACTGAGGTTTCTCTTCCTCATCTTCACTCTTCACAGGAACAGGAGTGAATTGGAACTGCGTGATATCAGCCTCCTCCAGCCCTTGAAGCTGCTCCCCCTCCTGACTGATCCAGAGTTCCTCCTGTTCCTCTTTAATGTGTGGGGGCTCTGGGTCCTCCTGAAGCTGCTCTCCCTCCTGACTAATCCAGAGTCCCTGTTCCTCTTTAATGTCTGGGGGCTCTGGGTCCTCCTGAAGCTGCTCCCCCTCCTGACTGATCCAGAGTTCCTCCTGTTCCTCTTTAATGTGTGGGGGCTCTGGGTATTCCTGAAGCTGCTCCCCCTCCTGACTGATCCAGAGTTCCTCCTGTTCCTCTTTAATGTGTGGGGGCTCTGGGTTCTCCTGACGCTGCTCCCCCTCCTGACTGATCCAGAGTTCCTCCTGTTCCTCTTTAATGTGTGCAGGGGGCTCTGGGTTCTCCTGAAGCTGCTCCCCCTCCTGACTGATCCAGAGTTCCTCCTGTTCCTCTTTAATGTGTGCAGGGGGCTCTGGGTCCTCCTGAAGCTGCTCCCCCTCCTGACTGATCCAGAGTTCCTCCTGCTCCTCTTTAATGTGTGCAGGGGGCTCTGGGTCCTCCTGAAGCTGCTCCCCCTCCTGACTGATCCAGAGTTCCTCCTGTTCCTCTTTAATGTGTGGGGGCTCTGGGTTCTCCTGCTCCACACTGCGGCCCCACTCCTGCAGCTCAGGGGGAACTTCTTTAATGGCCAACAACTGCTGGAAGTCTGGAGGTATGGCTACCCTGTGTAACCACACTACAGGTTTTAAATCAGTGTCCAGCAGTGTCCAACAGTGTTGCTGGATGTTTTTGGAAGGAGAAGATTCTAGTCTGGTATCAGACTGAATGGTTAACTCGTCACACTCCATTTCCTTCTTCAGAAGCAGTCAACTCAGTGGAGTGGGAAGATATGAAGGTTTAGGGCCTAGGCAAAGAAGCTTCCTCCTCGTACTCTGCTATATATTCTTTCAAAACAGCCCAAATAGCTCTCAACGGCCGCAGTTAGTCGCTAGTTCACCAACGCTGTCAGGTTTTTGGACATTAGACATTTCCATACAGTGACACAGGAACGTTTTCTCCTGAACGATTTACTGACACGCGTTGTTCTTCAAAGCTCCAATACGTTAGCTCCATTAGCTTCACAGCTAACTAAACCATTCATCTGAGAGAATAGATTCTTCCTCTCCGGAGCCTCGTCTCCAGTTTATATATTCGCGATAATATCATACAGTCTTCTGTTGGTCAATTACAAACTTGTAAACGATGAAAGGTGGGAAATCGGTAAGGAGACCTCCGCTCAAGAATATTCAGCTGTGTTGTGTGAGCGAGTATAAGAGCTAGCGAATATAAGAAGTTCCGGTGAGATGCAATGTAATGCAGTGTAATGTAATCAGCGTCTTGGTACAAGGGTACGACAGACGGTAACTGGGCCTACAGCTTAGTGAAGTGAAACTGAGTGAGCATAACAAGTAGCATTAACTAACTAACGTAACGCTAACTAATTAAACCTACAGTGACTTAAAAACGTACCTAGTCTCAATTCGTTCAGAATTGACGTGCTTTGTTAATGCTACGGTACCGAAGACTGCACTGAGCATGGGTAAAACCGGGTAAAAAGCTCAGCTAGCTCGCGACTTCTTCCTTACAATTTTCCGGCAGACTCTACAGCTTTGGGCGCACTACTGCCACCATCAGCTCTGTCCAGTGTCCACTTCTTCTGTCACAAGTAGGCAGGTAAGTTTCGATCCCCAATAGATCACAGAGGCGAGTAAGGTTTAACACAACACTTTATTACAAAAACACGATACACAGTCTAAAATCAGTCTGAGAGGCAAGGACTACTAGTTGACAGGCTCGTCGAAGCTGGGGTGGGCAATGAGATAATTTAACACTGCAGGGAGCTAAGAGCAAACAGGAAAGGAACCAAAACCAAATCAAAATAGTCTACTATAATGTAGGGGAGAAATCATTTAGCACTGCAAACTGTTAAGGGCACACTATAATGAGCAGAATTACTCAGTAGGCTACCACAAGGTAGATGAAGGTCATTTAGCACTGCAAACATTTAAGGTCACACTGTAATGAATCACTCAATAGGCTACTGCAAGGTAGATAAAGATAATTTAGCACTGCAAACATTTAAGGGCACACTGTTACGTACGCCGGATCACTCCGTAGATCAAACCAATTAGCACTGCAACGTCCAAGGGGCACACTGTCAAAGTTACAAAATAATGATACTCAACATCCCACACAGGTGTAGCTATAGGTCTGAATAGGGATGGCCTTCCTCATACACTCTTCCACCACCGCCTCCACACATCGTAATATAATAAAATACCAATGGTAATAGCAATATCAATTAAAATAAGTAATTGCAGTAATAAGCTAAAAAAGGGACAATTACTATTTGCGTCCCCCCAGTGTCTGGCCGCCTGAACTCCGCCCCTGGAGGAGAAGCCGTCGAAGCACTCCGTGCCTGCCGGGGTGTCACACGGCCGATGGAGGCAGACGGCAAAGTGTTTCCCCGAACTCCGAGTCCGGATGAGAGGAGAAGGGGGGGGGGGGGGGGGGCGGGCAGCAGAGTGTCCCGAATCCGGATGGGATGAGAGGAGATGGGGGGGGGGAAGGCACCGCCAGTCAGTCAGGGCAGACAGGTAGACTGAGGAGGACAGAAACAGTGGCAATCAGTTGACAGCAATGTGTAAGAGCCAGACTCACTCATACGTATGTGGGCCAATGGAAGACCGTCCCTTTTCACGGGAATAGCGAGCGTTGTCTGGGTGACGGCCGGGCCGGCCGGGAGTCCGAAGTCTGGACGATGGTCCGCGGTGTCCGTCTGGAATCCCTCAGCAGGCTACAGGTAACAGCCACACGGAGCAGAAGGCCAGGCGAAGATAGAGAGCGGTGGGTCTGTAGAGGTGGGTGGGCCAGAAGGCAATCGGTGGCGCGGTGAAGTAAAAGTCTGCAGCAGCCGTTCCTACACGTCTCGTCTCCCAAAAGCTTCTGCCCGCCGCGAGGTCCAATCAGCCTCTTATCACCTCCGCCTCGCTCAGGTAGCCCTGATTGCAAGATCAGATACACCTGGGGACAGAAGCACAGCAGGCAAAACACACCCATCCCCAGTGCAATTCATATTCGGACCCCAGTTCAATCTTCCCTCCCCAGAGTCACTGTCCCATTGCAGATTCCAATACAGTACAGTAATACAGTTCCAAAGTCACCCTTAAATGTCCCACTGTCGCCCCGCGACACTTCCCCCTGGTTTTTCCAGTGGCCGTCCCGGCCACTACAACTGTCGAAACCGAATGGGGGGCAGCCCAAAGTTACTCCGGCAGGAACGCCGCAGTTGACTGCTGCCCTTATTCGTGCATACCATCGGATCATTTGGACATTCTACAGGCTCTGGGCGGCCGCTACTACTCAACTCCACACCTGGAACATCCTGGTCATGCAAATCAACACTAATACATATAGACAAAGGAGATACAGACCGTGTATGGTCGGGCTCAGGTGAGGCAGCTGTTGCGTCACAAACTGGCCCAGTTCGGCCTTCATCTGATTCTTGGGGGGTGCATGCAACATCAGAAGCATTGGGGCCTGGAACAGAGCCAACATCAGCAGTACTTAAGTCTTTAGGTCCCGGATCAGAGACGGGGGCAGTGCGGGAATGGACGGAGGGGAGCTGAGGAACTGCACGGTCAGGAAGGTTAGAGTTCTTATCCAGGCGCCGGTCTGCTGAGTCCCAGTTGATACCAGCCGCCTCTGACGGAGCGTGGGGCGGGTCAGCCAGACTGGCAGCTGGTGGGAGTGCATAAGGTAGAATGTCTCTCAATGGCGAATTACCTTGACCCGAGCATTCCTCTTCCGCTGGTAAAGAAGCAGTTGCTGGATCAAACGTAGAGAAGCGCAGGTTGTTACGATGGATAGTGCGAACAGGTCCTTCCTTGGCCTCTGGCCGTATCACATACACCGGCTGTTCAGGGTTGGGTTGTGCCACTATGACGAAACGCTGGGGGCCCCACCGAGGGGCTAGCTTCCCTTGGGCCCGCCGCCGAAAGTTCCTTATCAGCACCCTCTCTCCGGGCAACAATGGTACAGCACGAGCAGTCCGATTATATCGAGCCTGGTCCCAGGCTTGACGACGATCAACTTGAGCCTTAACTTTTGTGAAGGCATTTCGGAGGACGTCATGGTGACTTTTAACCCACCCCTCCAGAGTGTACTTTGAGTGGGGTGGGGAGACCTGGTGAACCATGTCCACGGGCAAGCGGGCGTGTCTGCCAAACAGAACATAATGGGGGGTAAATCCTGTACTGGCATGGGTGGAATTATTATATGCCTGAAGCAATCCGGGGAGCTTGGTGTGCCATCGAGGGTGGCTCTGCGGGTCCAATGAACCCAGCAGGCTCAACAGAGTTTGATTAAAACGCTCGCATGCCCCATTCCCTTGAGGGTGATATGGGGTGGTCCGGGCCTTTGCACATCCGTACATTTCACAAAGCTGTCGCATCAAAGTCGACTCAAAAGCAGCCCCCTGGTCTGTTAGGAACCTCTCCGGACACCCAAATGGCTGAATTAGGGATGTCCAGAGGGCCTTGACTGTGGTGGCTGCGGTCTGGTCTTTAGTGGGAACTGCAAAGGCATAGCGAGAGAAAAGGTCGGTCATGACCAGTACATAGGGGTATGTGTCAGCTGGACGGCCCAATGACAAGTAGTCCAACCCCACCACCTCAAAAGGATAGCTTGTCTCTATTGACTGTAGTGGTGCATGTCCATGGGGGCCGGCCTTACTCACTTGACATGTCGGGCATTCTTTGGTGCAAGCCTGTACCTCCTTGCTCATTCCCGGCCAGAAAAAACGTCTCCGCAGAATTGACAGCACCTTCTCCCCACTCATATGTCCTGCTGCCCGATGGTATTCTGCCCAGAGACCCTGGGCATATTTAGAGGGGACGATCAGTTGCTGGGTTAGCATCCCCGTATCCGGCTCCTCCACGCATCTATAAAGAATTCCATCGTACTCGGTCAGCCGCTCCCATTCCTGTAGCAGACGACCCAGCCATGGGGAGGAAGAGCGTCTCCGCTCGCTCGATGGAGCCTCACTTGTCCTGAGCCATTCCTGCAACTGGCAGACGTCCACATCCTGCAGCTGCCGTTCCCTCCACAAGTCTAAGGGCAATGGAGGCCCGGGATCGGCTGCAGGTGCTGGTGCTGTTGGCACACTGATTGCCAGTCCCTCTGCTTGGACTGGGCCACAGGTAGCCGCTGGAAGCCTAGACAATAAGTCTGCATTCTGGTTACTCGACCCTGGCCGGTACCTTAAGTCAAAGGAGTAATTGGATAATTGGGCCGCCCACCTTTGCTCCACCGCTCCAAGACGAGCTGTGTCTAAGTGCACCAATGGGTTGTTATCCGTGAATAAAGTGAATTGGGCGCCCCACAGATAGTCTTTAAATTTTTCAGTGACCGCCCACTTTAGAGCTAAAAATTCGAGCTTGAAGGAGCTATAATTCTGGTCGTTCCGTTCTGAAGCAATCAGGCTCCGACTAGCGTAGGCGATGACCCTCTCCTGGCCTTCTTGAACCTGGGAGAGGACTGCCCCTAGGCCTTCCAAACTAGCATCCGTGTACAGCTTGAAGGGCAGTGTAAAGTCTGCATATGCTAAGATAGGGGCTGACAGGAGGGCTGCTTTCAGTTTTTCAAAGGCGCCCTGGCACTCTGCTGTCCAAGCCACGGGGCGGTTCTGTCCAGCAGTACCCTGGGTCAACTTGTGCAAGGGGGCGGCAATACGGGAAAAGGAGGGGACAAATCTCCGATAGTAGCCCACGAATCCGAGAAAAGACAGAACTTCCTTTGTAGTGGTGGGTGCTGGCCACTCACTCACAGCATGCGTTTTATCTGGGTCCGTCGATACTCCTCCACCACTGACCACGTGGCCCAGATATTTGACCTCCTGTTGGAAGAGGCGGCATTTACGGGGCTGGAGTTTCAAGCCATGGTTAGACAGGCGTTGGAACACAGCCTCCAAGTGGTCCAGATGGGACTGGAAGTCAGGGGAGTACACAATTACGTCATCCAAATAGATGAGAAGATAATCGTGTACATAGGATCCCAGGCAACGCTGCATCAACCGTTGAAATGTAGCCGGGGCGTTGCAGAGGCCAAAAGGCATCCGAGAAAACTGATAGAGTCCCACTGCTGTAGCAAATGCAGTCTTCTCTTGGTCCTCCGGGGCCACTTCGACCTGCCAATAGCCCGACGCTAGGTCCAGAGTAGAATACCATGTTGCCTTCTTCAAGCTGGTCAGGGATTCTTCAATGCGGGGTAAAGGGAAGGCATCCTTGTGTGTGATTGAATTAAGCTTCCTATAGTCCACACAGAAGCGCAAGGTGCCATCCTTTTTCCGCACCAGAACCACAGGTGCAGCCCATGGGCTGGCGCTTTCTGTGACGACCCCGCTGTCGAGCATCCCTTGCAAAAGTGTCCTGAGTTCGGCATGCAGTTTTGGCGGGACTGGTCTATACCGTTCTCTAACCGGGGGTGCCGCTCCGGTGGGGATCTGGTGACGCACCACCCCCGTGCAGCCGAAGTCCTCGTCGTGGGCTGCAAACACATGCGTCCACCTCCCCAGAAAAGCAGTCAACTGCCGCTGTTCTTCCGGGCTCAGTCCATCCCCTTGCAGTTCTAAAGCGGGGTGATCGACCCCCTGGTCCACTGTGTGTATGGGCCCTGGAGCGGGGTGTGCCGCTGCTTCCTCAACTCGGCCCACCGAAACCTCCACCTCCTGGGGACCTATGGCCGTCAGCTCCAGCCGTGTTGAGGCCTGAATCTCCTGTTGTTCAATTTGGGAAACTGCAGCCAAGGCCTTTCGTTGGGGGAGCTCAATTTGGAAAGGATGGGGATTACACAGCCTCACAGGGACCTTGCCCCCCCGGACCTGAGAAATCGTCCTGGCCACTCTCCATTCTCTGTCTCCCTCCACGTCCATGGACAAATCTTCAACCAGTATTAAGGCTTCTGGGGACCACATTGTCTGGGGGACGTGGGCCCAAATCACCATCTCAGATTCTGGAGGCACAAACACTGGGGCTTGTCTGTGGAGTTTTGCCGTGCCCTGCCCTGGGGCTAAGGGGGACAGTGCTTGAATCAGTCTGCATGCAGCAAAGGCTTTCTCCCAAGCCCTCCCAGCAAAAGGCGAGAGAGAGGAGCGGAAGACCCGCTGCCCTGGGTGGCCATTCTGGAAGAGGGTCTCCCAACACTGGGATATAACGTTCATTCCCAGCAACCCACGCTCGGTATCCATACAGTTGTCCTGCACAACAATTACTCCCAGCCCGGGCAGTGTGACACCTCCTACTGTTATATCCACAACTGCATAGCCGACATACGGGATTTTCAGTCCGTTGGCAGCCTTCAGGGCTAACCAGGACAGATCATCTGGGTTCTTTAACAGCTCTGCCCCGAAGTGGCGATGAAAGAGGGAGTGGGTAAAAAGTGTCACTTGGGACCCGGTGTCTAGGACGCAGGGGATATCTTGGCCACGGATGTTGACGTTAATTTCAGGGCAGCGACCTACAAATGAGGGCTTTGCAGGAGGGTCGGGGGCCACCTCAGTCCCGGTCACTTGCCCTACAGTGGCCGGGATGCTGGAAAACCCGCTGAGGATGCCTGTCTCCGGGGACAGAACCGCTGAATGTGGCCAGCTTCTCCACAATCCCTACATATAGGGCGTCCTTGTTCGTCCCACTGAAAAGTCCGGTTGCCACGGCTACTCGCACGCCTCTGGTCATCAAGTTGGTATCTGGAGGGTGGCACTTGTGGGTTAGGTAGGGCCGCGACTTGGCCCCGTATTTCTTCTGCAATCGCCTTGCCCAGCAGGGAGACTTGTTCCTTAATCTCCTGCCGCATCTCGGTCCGAAGAGATTCCTTAAGCTGCTCAATGTCCAGGGCTGGAGGTGCAGGTGGGGGTGGCAATGGTAGGACAGCACGGGCCTGACATGCCATGGCATCATCTCTAGCATTCTCCCACTCCAGAGCCAGCGCCTCAGTGCAGGCTGCATCAAACGACATGGCTGGGGTGGCACGTCTCAGCTCTCGTTGCAGCTCCCGTTTCACTGGGCCATCCCTCAGTCCTCTGGAAAACTGTGCGCGTAGGACGCCGTCCGCCATGCCCACGTTATCTGGATCACTGCTCCGCCATCTGTTAAAGGACTCACACAAACGAAGAATGAAATCTTCTGTCCCCTCCCCCACTACTTGCTTGCAGTCGAAAAACTCTGCCCTCAGCTGGTCTGAGGACCGGTTGCTCCCATACTTCTTAGTCAAAATATCCATAATCTTCTTGTCAGTGTCTCTATCTTGTAATGGCAATAGCATGATCTGTCTGCGAGCTTTGCCATCCAAAGTGGTTAGCACAAAATCCACTCGCTGCTGTACATTCAAATTTTGTGCCCGCAGAAATGCCTCAACCTGAGCCCGCCATTTTTCATAATCATCCACTCCCCCATCCCCACAAAACTTAGATACCCAGGAGGCGCCCATAAACCATGGCAACATGGCTGCATACGCTGGCTGAGCATTGGGCTCGTTTTGGATTGGGGGCTCGCTCTGCTGGCTCGGGCCAGCCACAGAGCCGTCAATACTCATTGTGTGGTCTATCAGGGATCCTGCCGACAACGCCAGATGTCACAAGTAGGCAGGTAAGTTTCGATCCCCAATAGATCACAGAGGCGAGTAAGGTTTGACACAACACTTTATTACAAAAACACGATACACAGTCTAAAATCAGTCTGAGAGGCAAGGACTACTAGTTGACAGGCTCGTCGAAGCTGGGGTGGGCAATGAGATAATTTAACACTGCAGGGAGCTAAGAGCAAACAGGAAAGGAACCAAAACCAAATCAAAATAGTCTACTATAATGTAGGGGAGAAATCATTTAGCACTGCAAACTGTTAAGGGCACACTATAATGAGCAGAATTACTCAGTAGGCTACCACAAGGTAGATGAAGGTCATTTAGCACTGCAAACATTTAAGGTCACACTGTAATGAATCACTCAATAGGCTACTGCAAGGTAGATAAAGATAATTTAGCACTGCAAACATTTAAGGGCACACTGTTACGTACGCCGGATCACTCCGTAGATCAAACCAATTAGCACTGCAACGTCCAAGGGGCACACTGTCAAAGTTACAAAATAATGATACTCAACATCCCACACAGGTGTAGCTATAGGTCTGAATAGGGATGGCCTTCCTCATACACTCTTCCACCACCGCCTCCACACATCCACAAGTCAATGTCAAAAATAACTAACCTCTCTCCCAGACCTACGTAATATAATAAAATACCAATGGTAATAGCAATATCAATTAAAATAAGTAATTGCAGTAATAAGCTAAAAAAGGGACAATTACTATTTGCGTCCCCCCAGTGTCTGGCCGCCTGAACTCCGCCCCTGGAGGAGAAGCCGTCGAAGCACTCCGTGCCTGCCGGGGTGTCACACGGCCGATGGAGGCAGACGGCAAAGTGTTTCCCCGAACTCCGAGTCCGGATGAGAGGAGAAGGGGGGGGGGGGGGCGGGCAGCAGAGTGTCCCGAATCCGGATGGGATGAGAGGAGATGGGGGGGGGGAAGGCACCGCCAGTCAGTCAGGGCAGACAGGTAGACTGAGGAGGACAGAAACAGTGGCAATCAGTTGACAGCAATGAGTAAGAGCCAGACTCACTCATACGTATGTGGGCCAATGGAAGACCGTCCCTTTTCACGGGAATAGCGAGCGTTGTCTGGGTGACGGCCGGGCCGGCCGGGAGTCCGAAGTCTGGACGATGGTCCGCGGTGTCCGTCTGGAATCCCTCAGCAGGCTACAGGTAACAGCCACACGGAGCAGAAGGCCAGGCGAAGATAGAGAGCGGTGGGTCTGTAGAGGTGGGTGGGCCAGAAGGCAATCGGTGGCGCGGTGAAGTAAAAGTCTGCAGCAGCCGTTCCTACACGTCTCGTCTCCCAAAAGCTTCTGCCCGCCGCGAGGTCCAATCAGCCTCTTATCACCTCCGCCTCGCTCAGGTAGCCCTGATTGCAAGATCAGATACACCTGGGGACAGAAGCACAGCAGGCAAAACACACCCATCCCCAGTGCAATTCATATTCGGACCCCAGTTCAATCTTCCCTCCCCAGAGTCACTGTCCCATTGCAGATTCCAATACAGTACAGTAATACAGTTCCAAAGTCACCCTTAAATGTCCCACTGTCGCCCCGCGACACTTCTTCTTCTTCTTCTTCTTCTGTTTAGTTTTACGGCGGTTGGCATCCAACATGTTGCATTACCGCCTCCTTCTGGACTAATCCATCCAATGTTCCCCTAAAGACCGCAAAACTGCAAAAACTGTCAAACTAATTAAACCCTACTCCTCCCACATTTTTTCTTCAAACGACACCAAACTCCAGCATCTACATCGGTAGACTGTCCTCCACAAAAGTATCAAACAGATTTTTGATAGATAAAAAATTGAGCCCACAGTGCATCAAAATGTTTTACTGTAAATGGTACTTTAAACAGCTAATGCAAATTCTTGCTAAATAAAGCTCGAATCTCCACGAAAAAAATTGACAAGATTTTGCTGTCAGAGTAGTTGAAGTGTGCAAAATCTAAGAATTGTATGTCAAAAACTGAATTCTTGACAGTATTTTGAATTCTGCCCTCATGTATAGCCTAAAGAGCATCGTAATTGCCCTAATTACCTAATGATGTGATGTCACTTGAGCAATGACGTCATCAGTGATGTCATCAGTTTTGTGACATCACTGATGATGTCATCTATAAATCGCTCAGCCTTCCTCTCCATAACATCAGTTCTCCCAGTACCTCATCGACTCTACAACAGCAAGGAGGCAAGTAACGTGTGTCTGTCTGTACTTTTCTAGAGACAAAGAAATATTTGTAGCCCTAGTATGAGTGCTAACTTATGATAGTGTTTTATTGTGTTTTAGGGCCTGTGTCCACCTAGCGTCTTTTCCTCAGGTCCAGTGTCTTTTTTCAGTTGTTTCCAATGGGGGGAGAGCGTATGCGAGTGCACACGGACGTGTAGAGAAAGTGCGCAGCGCCCAGCGTATATTTTCGGCGTTTTTGTGCGCCCGGCTCCCAACGCTTCCAGCTGAAAATATTTTAACTTTTCAGAAAGACGCTGGTGTCGGCTGCTCCTTTTCTGGTGACTAATCATATGGAAAAACTATCGCAACAGAGACAGAACGGCTCAATTGTGGGAGCAGATCGGCTAGACACTTAATATTTCTGGTGAGTGTTGTGCTTACTGCTTTTAATAGCGTAGCCTACCTGTGTTGTTAGCTTGCTAGCTGTCAGCTATCAAGCTGAACTAACGTTACTTGCAGACTGCTTCCTTGTATATTGTGCGCTGGGATCAGCATTCCCCAGCGCACTCCCAGCGTTTAACGTCGGAAAAAGACGCTAGGTGGACACAGGCCCTTAGGAAGCAAGGGTTCAGCTGCACTCTAGGACAGAGAAGAGAAGCCTCGGGTGATGTGTGAAGTGTGCTGGATCGTAGTTGAGGGCTCACGGGCAGTGGTCGATCAGAACCACAGAGATGTCGGTCCTCGGACGCGGTTGAAGGAATACCACTCGTGACCTGGCTGGTTGTAAGGCAGCCAGTCACCAGGGCCTGGCTGGTTGTAAGGCAGCCAGGATTCAGCTCGGGTTCGGATTTTGTCGTGGGAAGGGTAGACATTATGAAGTAGAAGAGGTAGAAAGTATATAGCGTCACAGAACACCTTGTATATATCCCCACATTTGGTGTATGACATCATTGGTGATGTCACAACGTCCAGGGAGCTATGACATCATCGGTGACCCCGTAAAGTCCCGTCTGCCATCACAGTCAAGGTCCTTGCACACAGAGTCCGAATTGTTCGCTGCGTTTTTTTAATCCGTCATCCGGGAAAAAAACGTCACGCACAGATACCTTGCCCACTGAGTCCGATGCATTAATTATCCAATATTCGTTGCGAAGATTCGCAACGAAAAGAAAACTACCGCGATCCTATTGATCCACAACTGGCAGTGTGTCTGTGTGGCTCTCTGTCTCCCCCCCCCCCCCCCCCCCCCCCTTCCCCATACACACACACACACACACACACACACCGCGTCCCGCATTCCAAGCTGGTCTGCAATCACCCAGCACATTCTGTCTTTTAATCTCTGTATTCCTGCTTTGCCATAAAATGCTTTGTGCTGGGAGACGAACTGAATTAACTTCTCAGACGCCATTTTTCATTGTGAATAGCAACACTACGGCAGCTCTGGGTGGTCAAACACCTGTCAAAACGATTTCATGGATGCGGAAAAACGCAGAAAATCGAACCTCGTCCGAAAACTTAAATGACGGACGTAATTGTCGGACTCGGTGTGTCAATGATGATTGACACAAATGAGGTCTTATTTTTATTTTTTTCGTGCGTCAATTTCGGACGAAAAAACGGACTCTATGTGCAAGGACCTTCAGCCTAGACCGTCTGACATCGCCGATGACCTCACAGGTGAACTCTGACATCATCATTGATGATGTCACGGCGGTGTCATCGTCATTACGTCGTTGGCGCGTTGGTTCGTGGGCGTCAATTGCCCCAAGAACAGGCCTAGTGGTGGGCCATTATGGACCCTTTTCTACACTTCCCAAGTGGCTACTAGTCACTCAGCCTCCCTCTCCAGTGCATCTAACATCAGCTCTCTCAGTACCTCATCCACTCCTTCACAACAGCAAGGAAGCAAGTAACTTGCGTGTGTGACTGCCTGTCTGTATGTCTGTGCACTTTTTCTGGATAGGAAAAATAATAATATATTAGCAACCCTAGTATGAATGGTAACTTACATTATAACGTTTTATTGTTTAAATGCAATGTTGTAGTTATGCAACATTGCACAATTGTGCATTGTGACATCACTGATGATGTCATCAATGTCATCGTATTGTGACAGTGTTGTGACATCACTGATGATGTCATTTAGCATTGTGACATAATTGATGATGTCATCAATGATGTCATCAGTGTTGTGACATCACTGATGATGTCATCTATTAATCGCTCATCCTTCCTCTACATAACATCAGCTCTCCCAGTACCCAGGCCCAACTGGACTGAAGTGGACTGAAGTGGATTGAAGTGGACTGAATCAGCTGAGATGCGCCTGTGTAGCCGTAGAAACTGGGCTCTGATCCTCCTCTCTGCTCTGCTGCTGGGGTGAGTAAAATGCTACCTAGCAATTCATGCTATCAATCCATGCTAGCTATCAATCCATGCTACCTATCAATCAGTGGCCATATCTCGGGGTGAATTCATGAAGCCAGTGCGGAAATTGCATTCTGTCGAATGGCCAGGGGGGGTGCCACGTGCCGGTCGGGAAGTGAATTGTAAATGCATTGTTCTCTATGGAAAAATGACCCGACTTTGTCACACTTGAAACAATCTCTAGGGCAATTTGGCCCACTTCAATTGACACCGGTTCTCACAATCCCCAAGACACACATACACAGAGACGAGTAAGATTTATACAATAATTCCTTTTATTTAACACCAATTCAGAGGTAAAATCAAGACACATAATATGGTTTTCTGGACTAGAGTTTAGTTCCCCTTCCTCCCAGTGGCGTGTCCCTCCAACTCCAACTCGGCCACAGTGAACACAGGCTCCTTACTCAGCCAGTTTGCACCACGCTCTTTTCCCAAAAGGACACTGCAAAACAGCCACTGTTAGGGCACACTACATGCAAGAACAAGTTCAGCAAGCAAATAAAATCCAGCCACATAAGTTAAGACCATAGAAAGGTTTAAAGCACAGCACACGAATGTAACACCATACAAAAGGTTCATATAAACATGCTGACCCACGACATATTTACCCCCCCGCTTCATCATTGGTCGTCCCGGCCAATGTCCTAGTGGTACCTAGAGGGTTTTACCCCAAAGTTCGAGCGCTGGGATCGGTGCACCTCAGGTGAACACTGTCCCTCGCCATCCGAGTTCAGCAACTGCTCTGGGACGGCCTCTTCACCCAACTGCGGGCCTTGTGGTACACTAGAGCCACTTCTTAACATGCAGTGGAATCCGTATTATAACCCGCTCCTAGCCGGTTGGCCTGCATGTTAAACAACAATTAGCCAGCCTACGCGCACTCCCGCGAGTCCGTATCTTATTCACCTTGCTCGCCGGTGTAAGATCCGGATTAGCGCAAAAGGAGCTGCAGTTAAACAGTGGCAGGTCATTATCCGCAGATACGGGTGTGGCTCTTCGTGACTCACTTCACTTCACTTCACGTTCACTAGTTTTTCCGCCCCCTGTATGTTGAGTGTTGGTGAAAAATAAAAATATAGCAGACGTTTTCGTTAGTGTAGAGCGCCGTTTAAAAGCCACACAAGCAGCATCAGTCCCGCCGGCCAGCGCTGGACCCTCTGTGAGGAAACACACAGGAGGAAACTGAAATGTCAAAACAGACATCCCTTACTAGGCCAGTCCTTTTTTTTATCGAGATCATGCAACGACAAGTAGCCTACTTCAGGCAAGCAAGACGGCAGGAAAGAAACAGAAGCGTGCCTGCCGCCGTCAAAAGCGAAAGCGACCCGACGTAGGCTGTCAATATAGCGGAGGTAAAAAGCCTTTTTACCTACTCGGGCGAATCAATCAATCAATCAATCAATCAATGGCTCGCGCTTGGTTCGTATGATGAGGAGATTAATCAAAATGCTTACCACAAATAAAGCCACATGGGAGCCGAGAACCAGTGCAGGAGAGCTGCCGCGCAGGTGCCAGGTGAGTGGGAGAGATTAAGGTGCCTACGTAGCCTATTGCTGGGGATTCAAGTTGTGCGCTGTCGCACTTATTACTTTTAGCTAACGCTACGTTGTTTTTTCATCAAGGCAATGTCCAGAAGATATGGGTTCATGAGTTTCTGCAAATGCAGATAGATAGGCTACAGTAGGAGCATGCATGCATGTTGTCTGTTTCAATAACGAAAGCGTCCTTTACCGAGAACGACGTGCCGACCAATTAAATATTCTTGCTGCGAAATCGGCCTCTTAATGACAACACTGGAATAAATAAGATCGACTACGACTATAGAGGCTATAAAGAATGGACTATAGAGAAATAAATGGATTCAAAACATTTATTTAGGAAACATAGTGGCCGGTAAATATTCGATAGGACCGGAATTTTGGAACATTACCGGCTGCACTGGCCATCTGGGAAAATGTCTAGCAGAATCCCTGGTTTGATTACAAATTCGCTAAAGCTGTTTCCTATCACATTTCTTGTTTTCGATACATGCTACCGCGCCGCTCCCCCCCCCCCCCCCCCCCCCTTCCGCCGCCCACTGGCAGAAAAAACGGCGGTAACGCTTTAGAATACAGCCCGCAAATAAGCATGTAGTTATAGTATAACAACGGGGTTTAGGGCTGTAGTTATAGTATAACTACGGGGTATAAGGAGTGAAAAAATACTTTAACTAGAGGGTAACAAGATCTGTAGGGCCTACTTATAGTATAACTACGGGTCCCAGGAGTCTAGTTATAGTATAACTACGGGTCCCAGGAGTGTAGTTATAGTCTAATTACGGGGTTTAAGGAGTCTAGTTATAGTCTAACTATGGGGTTTAAGGAGTAAAAAAATACTTTAACTAGAGGGTAACAAGATCTGTACTTATAGTCTAACTACGGGGTCGCGGGCTGTATTATGAAGCAGGGGACCAATTTTGTAGGCTACTTATAGGCTAATTACGGGGTACCACACTGTAGGCTACTTACAGGGTAACTACAGGGTTTAAGGAGTGTAATTATAGTATAACTATGGGGTTTAAGGAGTCTAGTTATAGTATAACTACGGGGTTTAAGGAGTGTAGTTATAGTATAACTACGGGGTTTAAGGAGTCTAGTTATAGTCTAACTACGGGTTTAAGGAGTGTAGTTATAGTATAACTACGGGGTTTAAGGAGTGTAGTTATAGTATAACTACGGGGTTTAAGGAGTAAAAAAATACTTTAACTAGAGGGTAACAAGATCTGTACTTATAGTCTAACTACGGGGTCACGGGCTGTATTATGAAGCAGGGGACCAATGTTGTACTTATAGGCTAATTACGGGGTACCACACTGTACTTACAGGGTAACTACGGGGTTTAAGGAGTGTAGTTATAGTCTAACTACGGCGTTTAAGGAGTCTATAGTCTAACTACGGGGTTTAAGGAGTGTAGTTATAGTATAACTACGGGGTTTAAGGAGTGTAGTTATAGTATAACTACGGGGTTTAAGGAGTGTAGTTATAGTCTAACTACGGGGTTTAAGGAGTGTAGTTATAGTCTAACTACGGGGTTTAAGGAGTCTAGTTATAGTCTAACTATGGGGTTTAAGGAGTGTAGTTGTAGTATAACTACGGGGTTTAAGGAGTGTAGTAGTTATAGTATAACTACGGGGTTTAAGGAGTCTAGTTATAGTATAACTACGGGGTTTAAGGAGTGTAGTTATAGTATAACTACGGGGTTTAGGGAGTGTAGTTATAGTCTTAACTACGGGGTTTAAGGAGTGTAGTTATAGTCTAACTACGGGGTTTAAGGAGTGTAGTTAGACTATAACTACACTCCCTAAACCCCGTAGTTATACTATAACTACACTCCTTAAACTCCGTAATTAGACTATAACTAGACTCCTTAAACCCCGTAGTTAGACTATAACTACACTCCTTAAACCCCATAGTTATACTATAACTAGACTCCTTAAACCCCGTAGTTATACTATAACTACACTCCTTAAACCCCGTAATTAGACTATAACTAGACTCCTTAAACCCCGTAGTTAGACTATAACTAGACTCCTTAAACCCCGTAGTTAGACTATAACTACACTCCTTAAACCCCGTAGTTATACTATAACTAGACTCCTTAAACCCCGTAGTTATACTATAACTACACTCCTTAAACCCCGTAGTTAGACTATAACTAGACTCCTTAAACCCCGTAGTTAGACTATAACTAGACTCCTTAAACCCCGTAGTTAGACTATAACTACACTCCTTAAACCCCATAGTTAGACTATAACTAGACTCCTTAAACCCCGTAGTTAGACTATAACTAGACTCCTTAAACCCTGTAGTTATACTATAACTACACTCCTTAAACCCCGTAGTTATACTATAACTACACTCCTTACACCCCGTAGTTATACTATAACTAGACTCCTTAAACCCCGTAGTTATACTATAACCACTCCTTAAATCCCGTAGTTATACCATAAGTACAGATCTTGTTACCCTCTAGTTAAAGTATTAATTCACTCCTTATACTCCGTAGTTATACTATAACTACACTCCTGGGACCAGTAGTTATACTATAAGTACAGATCTTGTTACCCTCTAGTTAAAGTATTTTTTCACTCCTTATACCCCGTAGTTATACTATAACTACAGCCCTAAACCCCGTTGTTATACTATAACTACATGCTTATTTGCGGGCTGTATTCTAAAGCGTTACCAAAACGGCTCATATCCAGTTGTTTCTAACAAAGACCCCTCATGTTTAGAAAGGCAAAACCTGAAAATATCCTGCTCTGTCTAGCCTGATATGATCCAGAGTTCATGTTTAAAAGGCACTTAGGAAGGTCCCCACCCCCCATAGAACCCAGTTCAACTACCGACCCTGGTAACACCACAGGAATGGGAACGACGGGCCCCACAGGCTGCCTAGGGGCCAATCTTAGAATGGGGGCAAAAGGCAAAACAAACTGAGGTTTAGCATTAGATTGCGTATGAGTGAGAGTGCGGGGGCTCACCTCTGGAGCAGGGTCCTTGGGAGGCAGGTTGGCAGGGCATGGCCGTAGGTTATTACGATGCATCATCCGAACGGGCCCCTCCCTTCCTTCGGGCCGAATGCAGTACACCGGTTGGTCGGGCCGTGCCTGGGAGACCACCACGTAGGGGGAAGGAATCCAATAGGGGGCCAGCTTGCCTTTTGCTCGCCGTCGTAAGTTTCGAAGGAACACTCGCTCCCCGGGCACCAAGGTGACGGCCCGGGCCTTACGATCATAGCGAGCCTGGTCCCAGGACTGCCGCTGACCGGTGTGGGCTCGCACCAGTTTGTAAGTGTCCACTAGTGTCCTCTGGTGAGCCTCTACCCACGGGTCCAGGGTCTCCTTCTCTTGTGGAGGGACAACATCCAAGCTTAGGTCCACAGGAAGGCGAGCATGTCTACCAAACAACACAAAATAAGGGGTGAAGCCAGTAGTACAATGCACCGTGTTATTATAAGCATGGACCAACGTAGGCAACTTAAACCTATTTGTTGTGTGGTTTTATTTTATTTTATTTATTTCTTATTGTACTGTCTGTGTTTGTGTACGTATTTTATATGGACCTGAGTCTGGAATAAAGTTTATATAACTTTAGCACCCCCTTGCGCTATAACTTCGGGGAGAGCGCTGGAAGGGAACACTTGTTCCGCGTTCCACCGACTTACTTCGGAGCATTGCTCCTGCTGGACTATGACTTTAGACTCGCCCCTGCACAACGAGCGACTTGCGGCGGCTTACTGCTGGCACTATAATTTCGGGGAGACCACACTTGTTCCACCGACTTACTTCGGAGCATTGCTACTGCTGCACTATGACTTTAGACTCGCCCCTGCGCAACGAGCGACTTACGGCGGCTTACTGCTGGCCTATAATTTCGGGGAGACCACCACCAATGAAATGCGATGAAAGGGTGCTACTGCGCGGGTTTGCCTTTGCCATGCTGCTTAAGCAGGTTGCGTTTTTGGAACGTCCGCTTGAAGACGATGGATTTGGTTTCCGGTTTCGTCACCGGCCATGACTCTGCATTCAGCTTAATCAGAGACAGTGACTTGATTTTGGCCTAGACAGTGGCAATGGATTTGATTTCCAGTTTCGTCGACAGCGAGACTAAGCATTCAGCTTAATCAGAGACAATGAATTTAATTTCTAGCCCCCTCAGCAATATTATGTTGCAAGGACCAGAACTGAATGAGTGGGCAGAGCTAAGTGCAAATGCACCATGTGACTAGGTCTGCCCTGAGCTGGATATTACGGGCCAATAATTCGTGGGGATGATCCCATGTAGGCCCTCTAAAGCCTTGCGACCGGTCCTGCTTACGCGATGGAAGGAATCAATGATACTTAGGCTATTTAACACTTGAACTCTGGAAATCTTGGCCAGCAGGATAGCACGTTCAAATATTAGCAATTGTAGGCATGCATGAACTAACGCCCCTTCCGGCATACCTAGCATTATGGACGCTAGATGCTCAATTCGCTAAATGAATGGGATTAATGCCGGAATGCGATTAATGCCTTTTCCGAGGCAACCCGGTGCTGAAGCTATGGCATTGACACGTGATTGATACGGAGATAGAGGGACGCAGGAGGTCTCTCAGCCTGATTGATATGACTGACAATCCGCAAACGGCATGATACCAAGAAGCATTATTATTATGAATGATGAAGGGATGCGGTGACGCGCGGTGTTGATGGCCCGGCGATGCCGGGAGAAGCCTGGACACCAATAGTCGCTGCCGGTGCGGGAGCCCTGGTGGACGCTAAGTGCTGGTTCTGCTGGCGACGGTGCGATCGCTGCAGTCCTGGACTCCTATATAGCCAGCGCTTTAATGACCTGCACAGTTAACATGACAAGGGCGGTGATAGCCTGAACAGATATTTTTAACTGCAGCATTGTTACCGTGGAATGAGAGTATATGTGGAGCCGTATACCGATGATGGGCATCGCCCCGCAGCACAATTAAATATCCAAATCGTAGGCTACTGTGACCTCACTTGGTTTGCCATTTAATGAGGAGTATATTTAATGAGCAGCACAGCTTCTGTTAATTTGACTGAATGACTGGAGCATCATCTCGGAGAAAGAGAAACGTTTTTCCGTTTTTCTGTTTTAAAGTTTAAAACGGAATCTGGCTGTCATTAGGCATTGATTAACGGAATGCTATTGCTAATTGATACTTTGAACATCCATTTGCAATGATTCTGGCTGGCTATTAACTATTGTAAATTTGTCACAATGAATGCAATTTGCGCACAATGTGTAAATACATTTAATATTAATTGTTTAGGCCTAATTATTTGTAAAGTCACAACACATTAGAGATGTGTGTAGTTCTTCATAGATTTAGCCTCTTCATTTTGCTCTCAAATGCACCAGGTTATTTAATTTCACGTTATTGGATGCGAAGAGACATTTAATGTAGCTCCGCTGTCTTTCTTTAGCTATAGGCGAGGATGATTGTTTTTGAAGCACGCCAAAATGATTTAAAATTAAGATTTGATTGCTAAAATTATATGACACTGTTATGTATTTAAGAGATGATTACATTACCGTTGCGCTCGACTGCTGTCCGGGATGCGCTCCGTGGGCATTCCCTGCACTCGGGGCTGACGCTGCTGCATGCCGTCCCCGGCTGGAATAGCATTTAATCGTGGGAGCCGAATTCCCCGACCTCGTCGTGGAACTGCGCCTGCCTCGAACGTGGACATGCTGAGAACGATGATTGAGCAGGACCTGCGATTACGATGGCTTGATTAGCAGGATCAGAACAGCGGACGCTGGGAGACTGAATGGCTTGATGGCCCGAACAGAACAGGGCCGCGGATGGATGAGACTTGAAAATGAGCGAAACACAGCTTTCAGAGAATGGGATGCAATCAGCTCAGGTACAGCGACCAGAAGATCAGGGAAAGAGAACGATGACAAGCTGAGCATGGCTATATACTGCCACGTCATAGCCTCGGCACTGACGACATTATTGGCGTCATATAGGCAAGTGCGTCACGCGTAGGGCTGGGTTCAAAAAATCGATTCTCCGATTTTTAATCGATTTTTATTTTAATCCTCGATTATCGATTCATATGTCCAGAGATCGATTTTTTTTTTATTTTTTTTTTTAATAAACAGGCTAAAATATTATGCTGTGTGTGGTAGTTGAAACATAGTTTCAAGTTGACTTTATTTATGTTTGTGGTTGACACAATAACATAAATACTGTAGGCTACATGAATGGAAATGTTTGATCATTAATATCTACTTTTAGAAATTATATGGGCTGAAATCAAATCACTGTGCATAATTGTGAAAGTGTCTTTATTGACAGATGAAAAGGCTGTTATTTACCCTTTGTCACCACCTGGTGAGTAAATATATGTGTAACTAAAACCATTAAAATTGACAACAGGTCTGCAACTTTTTTTCCCCGTGTATCTACTTGGCTGCTTGGGAACCCCTGTGTTACATAACTGGACATGTAATTCAGGGTACAGATCAAAAAACATTTTGAAACATATTGAAATCGATCGAATCGGAATCGAATTGAATCGAATCGAATCGAAATTAATCGATTCGCAACCTTGTGAATCGGAATCGAATCGATTCTTGAAATTTGAACCAATACCCAGCTCTAACGCGGACATCACGCTGGGATTACACTTGTGCTCGTCACACTAGGATTACATGAGATGAGGTCACTAGGATTACGTGTGGTGCGAGGCAGCATGTCTGGTCTTCATCTTGAAACTAGGTCGGTTACCACCATTGAAATAAATATAAAGCATTGATTTGAAGGAGGCTGCTGGTCGGTTGTTTCTCCGTCGTCATGTCTGGTCCAATCTTCGGTTGGTGTCGTGTCCTCTGGTCCAATCTTCGGTTCGTGTCATAGTTTGTGTTCACTCGACATCAACAATCTTTATTATACATCACATCTAATCATTTTATCCAACCTGCCTCTGACCAGACAACTAATGGGCTCCTTCTGCGATCATATTGTGATCATTGATACATTCAGCTAGCCTATGATTTAACGAAGTACATCGCACAATAACAACAAGGCTATTTGTTGGCAATGTTTATTGACAAAAGCATTAAAACAAGCAAATAATATAATTATCCGGTCACTGGCAGATAGATGCGTACAAATAGTTCAAAACAAATCTCTCAAAGTCTCAAAACTGTTGGCATTTGACTTGTGTTATATCTTATGTTGAAACAACTGATCATCAGCAACATTAACCTGCACAGTAGCCTAATACAGGTTAACATTATAATCTCAGGAGAGCTTGAGTAGGCTAAATAAGCCATACACATGAGAATTACCGTTAACGTTACAGCATTTAATAACGGTAAATTTCCACAAATCCTTTGATCCTCTGTTGTGTGTCCCCATCACTCGACAGTCATCATCCCATTTAGGGCTGGGCGATATGACCAAAATCTCATATCCCGATATAAGTCATTTCATATCCCGATACCGATATATATCACGATATAGCATATTTTCTGTAAATTCTATTTATAGTTTATATAAAATGACCACATGGCCATTTATTTATGTAGCAGTTGAACCAGTCAAACCTCACAAAGGATACATGCATTCAGAATACAGATAAGCATGGCTATTCTTTACAACACAAATAATAATAATTAGTTGCAGGGCAGTAGAATGAAACACAAACTGAACCATGCCACCAGTTCGATTTTCAAAGAGGACACTAGCATTTGATGTGTTTGATTTAAGCACTAATTTGGAATCATATCTAAAAGCTGACACTAGGCGGCAGTATTTCTTTAGTCAACGTCAAAATACCTACATGTTCAGTAGAAGAAGAATAAAACGGTAGAAGAAGAAGAACAACGTTAAACAACACAACTCACACAGGGAAAGCTAAAAGCTAAAGCTAACGATAGACGTTTTGTTGTCAGCCCTCAAGGGATTTCCTTGGGATGATGAGAGGAGATGTTTTGCCAGGTTTAACGTTAGGACACACGCAAATATGGATCAAACGCGGACTTAACACAGCGCAAATGCCTGGGTAGACTAGGCGGACGGAATGGAGGTAACATCTCCCTGCTCTTTAGCCTACTCACGGCTGATTTGTGCCACTTATAAAGGGACGCAACGGGCTTGTTGACACAGTCTGGTGCGTGTGTGGACTGTGGACGTGAGTAAAAAAGAAAGCACAGCGTCATCCAAATGACGGACAATATTGCCGTAAAGAGTGTGATTTGCAACACAACGATATAAACGATAGAGCATCATATCATACGAAATACATTTTCTATCGTCCAAACGAAATATATCGTCATATCGCCCAGCCCTAATCCCATTCCCTTGAATAAACGAATGACACGTGTTATTAATCACTGTATGTTAACGTTTAGTCAAAACATGGGTGTTTGTTTACCCAACACTATGCTGTGCAGCATGCAATAACGTTTTTAAAACATTAACACCTAACTTTTGCTACTCGATAATGTTAGTCCTCATGTAATATTTGACAAATGGACATGTTAAATGTCATGCTTGCAATTACTTAGCTAAAGATTACCTCAATTTTGTGGAAGGTAACGTCAAGCCGCAGGCGGCCGGGGCAGGCTGGTGACGCGAGGTCTGGAGATAATATCCACAAACTACTGGCTTTTTCTTTATGCTAAAAAGTTACCCGGTCATTCTGTTTTGCGGGCAGTAGCTAGTAACAGCTAGCTGTAGGGCAAGAAGGCTAGCAGACAAGATGGCGTCAGTGCATTCCGTCCACACACTTTCTTCTTCTGTTGTTTGTAGGCGGGTCGCTGACAGCTTCCAAGCTGCTTACCGCCACCTGCTGTAGGTTAGTTGCATCGTTTCAACATTCCACGTCTACAGTAGCATTCAAAGACGGAATCTGATGACGAAGACGGCTCAGCCGCCGGAGACCGGAGTCTTCGCGTTTAACACTCCAAACAATAGAGGTAGTGTGGACAATAGGTGCAAACGAAGTGCAATACGGCCTAGTGTAGACATGGCCTTACGCGCAAATTCCACTGAGTCCGGGTTCGGTCTGGCTGCGCTCCGGTACGGCTTCGGAGCCAATATGTTTCCACTCTAATCATTGTGTCAACTTCCACCAACTCCGCTGCGTCCCAGCTCTCCGGATGTCGGAGCAAAGCTGCAGCAAGTTGGGCGGAGCCAGGCCTGGAGTCAACAGGTCGGAGGTGCTTACAGCATTCAAGATCAAGCCAGAGGACAAACACGTATGAGGAAAAGTTCATCATTGAAGTGGAAAACCACAAAATAATATATGACACGACACATCCTTTTTACAAGGACAATACCAAGCAAGTCCACCCCTCCTCTGCTTCTCCAGTTGGGAACAATGCTCTTCTGCCTGTTTGTTGTTGTATTTATCCCACATACATTACATTAGGTCATTTGGCAGACGCTTTCATCCAAAGCGACTTACAATAACACATTTTTGTCAGCAATAGAGCAATCAACTATGCAACACAGTCTATGACAACTACAACATCTGAAGGAATAGTGGTAAAGTGAAGTTAGTTTTTTTTTTTTTTTTTAAGAGAGAGAAGAAAGAAGTTAGTTCAAGAAGGGCCCAGATGGAGCATGAAAAGGTGTGTCTTTAGTCTTTTCCGAAAGATCGGCAGTGATTCAGCTGTCCTGACCGAAGGTGGAAGCTCGTTCCACCATTGAGGTGCCAGGGACGAGAAGAGTCGCGATCGGGATGAGCGACTTTTGAGCCCTCGTAGCGAAGGAGGGGCGAGGCGTCCTGCGCTAGTGGAGGAGCGAAGGGAGCGGTGAGAGGTTTGGAACCTGACCATAGATTGCAGGTACAGGGGAGCTGACTGGTGTACTGCCCTGTAGGCCGGCCAGTACCAGTGTCTTGAATTTGATGCGTGCCGAGATGGGAAGCCAGTGAAGGTCCCATAAGGGGAGTGCTTGACAATACATACAAATTGTCTCGCGCGAAAGTGTGTGATTGGCCCTTCACACACACACACACACACACACACACACACACACACACACACACACACACACACACACACGGAGGAAAATGTAATCCCTATGGGGCCCTTTACACAAGGACAGTTTCTGGAAGAAACGACACAATAGCGTTTCCTTCACACCTTTTCCTTCACACCTTCTCCCTGTTTACATGAGCGCTGTTGAATTTTTAAAACGCCGTAATGTACATGCCAGGTCGCTAGGTGGCAGTGTAATCACCTTATTCTTTGCCCATACAAGGACGCTTCTGCATGACGAAATTTCGTAATCGTCTTTCCGTTTTTAAACACGGAAGTAGAGTATGCCTTCCGCAGTCATTTAGACTTGCCAAAAAGCTTTTTTCAAGCTAAAAAAACCCCAAACTGTTTTAAAGTTTTAATATTTGTCGGGTGAGAATGTAACATATATGTGACCAGTTTATCAGAACAATGCCTATTGGAAATCTTTAACGAGCAGCGAGGACCGGGAGCGCTGAGTGTGCTATCTGTCAAACCCTACTGTAGGCTACTGGCAGTGAGAAAACACTGTCGACGTGCTTTTGTAACTAACATTAAATGCCGACCGGGTACAGCCATCGGCTCCTCGCAGCAGTAACGTTATGAACGTGTAACTGAAGTTGGCCGCAGTGTAGCTTAATTCTGAATGTTGCCAAACTTCATTCATACTGACGTTTTATTTTGAAAATGGTTGCCAACTCGCGCACGGCTATATGGCGTAATCGCGTGTGTCGCGTGTGCAGGCACGTCAGAGTTTCTGAAATGTGCCGTCTCAAAGCGATTACATGGAGCCCTCAGCGGGAAGCGTATCAAAGAATTCCACTCTGGAGGGTGGTTTTAAAATGTGTCGCTTCCTAAGCCCAAATTCGCCGTCGCCATCTAAAAGGGAGGCACTAACGATACAATAATTCCCCGTCACCATAGGAAACCGTCCTCGTGTAAAGTGCCCCTATGTCTCCCCCTCCCCCTAAATAGGCTTTACTGGGCTCCTTGGATCATTTTGCTTCAATTTATATAATGTGTACAATTCTAAAATGTTACTATTATTATTGTAACCTGTAATGTATTGTATTTCTGATCCAATCTAAACTAAACTAAACTAAACACAAAAAATAAATAGAAACAGAAAAAAGGCACAAGAAATTCAATAATAAAACTTTTGCCTTTTTTCAATTTTTCTTCTCTCTCTCTCTCTCTCTCCCTCCCTCTGAATCAACTCTTTTATCACCATGATTCATGTGTTCGCTGATTGGCTTCTTGGTTCCAGGCTTAAAACTCTAAACGTCTTTGGATAAATGAATGGGAACAAGAGCTGTCTATTGTTAGCTTTGTTTAGCTCCGTGTGCTCACTCTGTCTCTGTCTGCCTACAGAGTGATCTACGCCTGCTACACCTCTCGACAATACAGGTAACACACGCACACGCACACACACACACACACACACACACACACACACACACACACACACACACACACACACACACACACAGGTAATGGAATTCGCCTAGAGCAGTGGTTCCCAACCTTTTTACACCAAGTACCACCTGAGAAAGTAGTTGGCTCTCCAAGTACCACCATATGACCGACGTTAAAATACAGTCTATTCAGCTATGCACAGTTCACGCAGGAGGCAAATGCAAAGTTGGTAGGGTCGAGGACGGCAGGAGGGGAGGCGGTAGCGGGCGCCGGCGGAAAAAATTTGAGCTTTTTTTTTTAACCTTTTTTAGCCATATTTAGAGGAATATCTAATTTTAAATAAAAAAAATTACGGTAGGTTTCTTTTAACCTTTTTTAGCCATATTTATGTGTCCTGTCAGCATAATTGTAACTAACAAACACAAACTGTAGGTTTAGCCATCTAATCATGTTCTTTCACAAACAGCCGGTTTGGAAAGAAAACATTGCCACTGAAACCCACACACCATGCATAAAAGAATGTGCACTGACTTATACTAACTTTCACTTACCAGTAATATTACAGTGAAACAGAAAGTGCATTTTCATATCCATCAACATATTTCAACAAAATATACACAACATTCAGCCTATTACAACTTTCTGTTCTATAGTATTCTTCCTTTTCTGGTTTTCTGCATGCATCCAAACATCTTCACATTCATCAGTAAGCCCACCAGTCCAAATATAGCTACATTACTTTGTTTTCTTTCTGTTCTATATGCCTCATTTTAAATTTTCTCATTTCTGCATGCATCCAAAATAGGGGTGTAACAATGCATGTAACATGTACACATGCATGTAACTGGACAGGACACTTTTCTCTAGCATCTTCTTGCTCGCGTTTTGCAGGTTAGCAGCTGTAATGTAAAATGATACTCTGCTGGTTCACACAGTTTAACGTTACGGCGTTTTAAAAATTCAACAGCGCTCATGTAAACAGGGAGAAGGTGTGAAGGAAAAGGTGTGAAGGAAACGCTATTGTGTCGTTTCTTCCAGAAACTGTCCTTGTGTAAAGGGCCCCATAGGGATTACATTTTCCTCCGTGTGTGTGTGTGTGTGTGTGTGTGTGTGTGTGTGTGTGTGTGTGTGTGTGTGTGTGA